>NC_136813.1:171003087-171500587 GCF_951394365.1 Tetrao urogallus | reverse complement strand
CTGGACAAAGAGCTCCTACCCGGTGCATTGTGAGCGCGGGAGCGGGGCGCGGGGAGCCCTTTACAGCTGCGTGCCTCCAGCCTGCCTCAGCTGGACTATTTAGGCCAGGAGGTTTGTCAATCCCTCCCCACAATGGGGAGAGTTTTTCAGTGCCTGTAGCCGTGCCGAGCCCCGTTGGGGATCAATGCTGGCCATTCAAGCTGCACCCTCTTTCATTGCTTTGGTTTGTTAATTTAAGACTAAAGGTCCGCCGAGGGGGTTTAGGGTGTTTAAGAAAGCTGATGAACTGTTTAAGAAATCTGATGAACTGAGAGCGTTTATAGCCCTGGTGTGGCAACTATTGGCACTGAGGGAGCTGTGTCCTTGTTGACCCTCTTGTTATTAAAAATGCACAAGTGCTGCGCTTCTCAATATTTCAGCACTCTTTCATTGTCAATACCACCTTCTGAGCCCTTCAGCTTGTTGCTTGCTCTAAAGATCTTCTTAGATTGGGTTTGAAAACTTCACCTTAAACACTAGATTAGACTGATGTTCTGTTTTCCGTGCTCCTGTTGATTTGTTGAACCTTCCCAGGGCTGGAAAGCAAGTAGCAGCTTGATGGGGAGACGGGCTGCTAATATGATTTACCAGTCTACAGTCATGCACAATAAGTGTGAATAAATACAGGGGTCTCACAGAGTCAACCCTAGCCTTTCCTTTTCTCTTATTTTTTACTTCAAAAGAGGTATCTCAGGAAAATGAAGAGAGTAATGCATGCCCTTACAGGAGCCGGATGAGCTATGAATAAAAGGAGGAGGGGAACGGGGAGGCAAACATATTTTTGTTAAAGTGGTTGGCCGCTGTTACGTGCCGATGTGCAAAAATTGTATAACACACACTTTCTGCAAAAAATATGGTACCAGTGCTGTATCATTGGCACCTGCCAGCGTCCTCCTGTCCTTCCACTGCTATCGCTATTAGCAAAAAAGTGACTTTTTTTTCCTTAAAACCATCTAGAAGGATTTTTTTCAATTGTTACTACTTAAAAACAGCGCAGTAAAGGTCCTTTGTCAGAGTGCCGAGCCTTGTGAGTTTGCAATAGACTTCCACGGATGCACCCCTGCCTCTCAGACGTTGTCAGAGGTTGTCTCAAGGTTGTCAGAATGCGCACCCTTGGAGTCCACCTCTGAGAGACATCACCAGTGCTGTGTGTTTTAGCAGACTCCAACAGAAGTAACAGTGAGATATTTACCTTTTTTTCTTAGGGAGTGCAGCAGATATGTGCTCCTGCAGCTTCGGTCTGCCTGTGTACACAACACTCAGAGGTATAAGGCAGTAGTGAATGGGAATTCTGACCACAAGTTCCTCTTTCTAGGAGAACACAAAAAATACTCTTGATTGGATTTTTATTTAAAATTAGTCTTCAAAATAAGAGTGCATATTTTTCTAACAATTCTTATTTTCTTTTTTCTGTGCAGTGTATGTGCTCAGAGGAGCAACGTACCATAGTATCACTTCACGATCATTGAATTAACCATTTTTACTCACAGTTTAATATACTAAGAGTAGTCAGGAAAACGTGCTATGTTATCTAACTCACAAATTTGAGAAGCAAAATTACTCCCCTCCAGTTTCTTAGCTTTCTTCTCGTCACTAGGAAGTATATCACAGATATATATATGGAGAGTCTAATTTGAACTGCATCCGTCTCAATTAAGTTATCTGGCTGGGCTTTAAAACACATTTAGCCAGGAAACGGGGCCTGGCTCTGTGCTCAGTGATGCGTCAGTGGGGGCAACTGGTGATGGGATTTTCAGCCCTGCCTGGAGTTTGATCGTATGAGCAACTTCCATCTCTTCTGCTTTCCACCACTCATTTGCTGCAAAACACACTGTAGCTGTTATTGGATTTCTTATTTTGTTTTTTGTTTTTTTTTATAGAAGAATATCATTGCTGAGAAAACACTACTACTAAAATCATCCTCTCTGCATTGATTATTATCAACGACTCTAGAGTCTTAGTGATAATATAATAGTTGGGCCTCAGCTTTTTGCAGACAAAGGTGGAATGCTTGGTATACAAATTCTCATGTTGATTAGATCAATAGAGTTCATGGAGTGAATCAGCTCAACTGTATATTGTTTTCCAGACATCTGTATGCGCACAACACCTGTCATCTCAGAGCTGCCACTTCCTAACAACTCTGACACGTTAAAAATATTTTGCAGGTACATATGAAGGAAAGCAAAACAAGCATGCATGTAACCAGTGAAATAATACAAATCGTATGAGAATGCCAATCAGGGATTAAAAGCCAAAGCCAATATTATACATATCGGTTCCATATTTTACTTATTAAAACAAATCACTTTTATGAAACATGCAGTCTGATGCTAAAGGTGTGCATGGCGTGTTTGCTCACTTCAATGCCATGACAGTAAATAAATTGGAGAAAACATCATTTATTTCCATTGGTTGGTAATTAAAATTTATTTGAACACATTAAATAGAAATAGAAGTCAGTATTACATGAAAATCTTCTTTCTTATTTCAAACTTACCCTAAAACTGATGGCTACGATCAAATGAGACTTCATTTCCAGGAAAGAAAAAGTATTTATATGAACTTACGGTATTTAAAACTTTTCCCAGGCAGCTTTTCTTTTGATTAAAGAATTCTAGTTTTATTTTCTGTTACTTCCTGTGCAAGTGATTTATCCTCCCTGTTTTCCTTACATACTTTATTTTATTCATGAGTGTAGAAATGGCTAACGAGACATGTGAGAGCCTTCTTTTTAATTATTTTGCATACCTTGTAAAAAGGCTGTGTTTTAGAACGTCAAATCTCCTCTTTTTTGCATACCTATGTTTTTTCTAAAGACACGGGAAATCACATTAGAAAAGGGCATAAGCCTCTTCCCTGTGGGGAATGTGAGCAGAAACCGAGCTACTACACAAACTCTTCTAATCTCACTGCTAAAATGAAAAAAAAAATCCCTTTCTTTTTACAGTTTGACTAAATGACATCTGGTTGGTATTTTACAGGAGGGGGAGGCAAATGGCTGCAACTAAGTTTAGTAAAATCTCTTGTAATCCAGTTAATGGGGAAGAACTTCTATAGTAGCTATTTAGAGCTGAGCATTTTTTTGCGGTAACATAGACACCAGCAGCAGAGAGCTCATTCTTGCCACATCCATTTGTGGAGCTTTGAGTGAAAACATGCCCATGCCTTCGATATGAAAAGGAAATAAGGTAGGCTGCTTTTATAATCGGTGATTAACATGAAACAAAACCAGAATGTGCTGATCTTGAGAGGGATGAAGTGTTGTTTTGACCCCACATAAATACAATTTCCCCGTATTTCTGAAAACGTTCCATAATAAAAGACATTGAAGAAATCAGAGTCATTATTCTGTTTGATGCTGTTTTCTGGTTTGTATCAGGAAATCTAAGTGTAGCAAAATCTTCCCCAGGATGTCAACCTACCCGTTTTTCCCTTGCTATTTAGCTCATATAAGTGTGTACTTAATGCCCATTCTCACTGACAGATAGCTGAGCACATAACACTGTTTTGCTTGAAAATATTATAGCTGAAAAATAAAACAGCAGTTGCTAATTCATGCAAAGAACAGTCTGGGTCAAGTTATTTGATTTCTTGCTGACCCACGCAATTCTCTTAATGGGAAATTATATGATTGTTGACTTCAAGTGCTGATCTGTGATCATTTCAAAGTGTTTCATTACCTCTCATTACCAAATCTGTTAAATGAATAATTCAGGGTTGTTTAGTGTTTTTGTTTGTTTTTTTTTTTTAATCCTCTTTTTCAGCAATGGTATAGCGGCTCCATGAAGGTCATATGCATGTGGTTGGCTGATAGATTAGACCTTCAGCTTCACATCTACCAGCTGAAGACTCTCATCAAGATCGTTAAGGTAAATGAAATGTATTTGAGTTACACTGACTGAAGTGAGGCATTAGCAAGGATATATTGGGTCACCCGAAAAGTTGAAAATTGTGAAATAGAGCCATTGATTTTTGTAGTTTTGCCATTTTTTCCCCCACAGTTGATAGAAATTTGAGGAGAAAAACATTTTATTAAAACTTCTAATGTTAGTTTTTATGTGCGCTAAGAATTTTCAACCATTCTGGCCTCAGTGACAATTCCAGTGAATGTTAATAGGTTTCTGCTAGCTGTTCAGTAATACTATCCAGTATTCTTAATAAATCATTGTTTGTACTGATTTCTTTTGTTGTTTGTTTTTTTTGTTATTTTACTGTCACAAAAATCACAAAAGCTGTTTTTCTCCATTTTTTCCACACTCTGAAAAAATAACCATTCTTTTTCTTAGGCATATGTGATTGCTAGGTTCAAATGAAAAACAATATTCAATACGTTAGATGCCATTTTCTAATCTTTCATGCTCTGGCATCAGTATCAGTTGAAATACCAGTTCCTCCAGTCCAATCTTGTCATTTACACCGGCCAATGCAAAATTTTTCCGAGTGAAGTGCAAAAGAGTTTGCAGTGGGCAATTATGGGCTACCTTACCATAAAAGAAAGTTCCTTTGTAACTCACTTTTACATATATTAATGAATACCCTTAGGAAAGAGAGAGAAAGCCATTTCAGAACTTTTTCCTAGGAAGTTCTGTCTTGTTTAAATCTGAACATCCTTGTTATGTGTGAATGTGCAATAGGAAGTGCCTGCTGTCAGTGACAACCTCCATTTCTCCAAATGATTTTCTAGTGAAGTTCATGCAAGACTGTTAAATTGGGAGAATTTTGACCTGTAAGCACTAGCATTGCAACTGGAATTATCACTATTCACTTGTTTTAAAGAAGGAGGAGGAGGAGGAGGAGAAGATGACGATGATGAAGAAGAAAAAGGAGAAGAAGAAAAGATAAAAAAGAAAAGAGTCATGATAATATTATGCCTCCCTGAGCCACCCAAGCTCAGCTTTGCTGTTTCTGACTTTGACCAATATCCCTGGGAATAGGATTTGGCTCTTTATTTTATTGCATGCCAAGATGGCAAAAGCAGTTTGCTGTTTGTGGCTGGAATTAATGGCTTTTATGAAAGGTATAAGGCTCTTTTCAAGTGGCAGGAAACAAGCTGTGCCCAGTGAGATGAGCAGATTCAAGCACACCAGTAAAATATAACTTGAGAGTTTAAAGGAAAATAATTAGTCATTAATTGTAAAGCAGAGATAAATGAGCAGCACAGGCAGCTGACCTTGGTTCTGTGCCTGGCACACAGGTTAGCTTCATTCACATGAAGCATGCTTCCAGTGGCAGTGGGATCACAGTGGCTGCAGCAGTAGCCTTTCTGTGCCTATATGCATATTTACTTTGCACGTATGTTCCATATGTCTTATTCCATAGCACTACCTGCAGATGTAGGAGGTTGAAGAAAGTGATGTTAGTTTGTAGACGGTGTTCTGGTCAATGTACTGGAAGGTAGAAAGCCTTGACTGTCTGTGGAAGGTAGCAGAACTGGAAGAACTAACCCGGTGCAGAGGCCACTGGGAAACAAGCAGTGTACAATAAGAAGCTTTCAATGGAGGAGCCTCAATCAGGACAGGCAGCATTCTTCCAAACCATCGAGCAAATGGAGGCATTACTCTGTTTGCCTTTGGCAAAATTGGTAGTCTGTGTTGTCTCAGCAGCTCTTGAAAATATTTAAACTTTTAAAAATAATAATTTTAAAAAAAAAAAAAAAAAAGTAGAAGGTCATTCTTAAGGTCAAGAAATGGTGGGTGATTGTTCCGTGTTTGGACACAGTGAAGGTGGTGGCATCGTTAAGAGTGGCCAGAGGAAAACTGCTCATTCTCATTAGATCCAAGATGGAGGGATGCTGCATAAAGGCATCTTTAGGTGTCTGAGACACATGCAGAAGGACATGACTAAAGAAAGGTCAAGGACCAAGAGAAAAGTTGGGAAGAAATGAAAAATTAAACTTGTAAGTGAACATTATTATCCTGCAAAAGTATGTCAAGAGAAAAGCAACGACTGAACCCAAGAGTGCTGGCCTAAGAATGGGAGGAATACATTGTAAAACAGAAAGAAATTGTTGTAGGACTTGTTAACAGCATAAAAGGAAATTGAATGTTCAGTGTTACAAAAAGGGACTGCAATGGTGGCACTTGAAAAAGACCAGGCAGAGTACTCACAGAAGTGTGCGAGCAAAACATAAGCTGCATCCATTGACTCTGAAGCTGACCTGAGAAAGTCAAATAAATCTCAGTTTCAGTGATTCAGACAAGGTTTAAATAATCATCATAGATATAGCGACAGAAGAAAAAAAAATTCTCCCAGCTGAACGCTACCCATTTTGAGAGGAGTCTTTTGCAGTTCTTTAAAGTATGGAGTGAGACAAGATCAGCTTTTTTCTCCTTTCTTTTTTTCTAGGAGTTGTGCACAACCTCTTCCAGCAGAGGAATTGGCCTGATAGCTCTTAATTGTTTTCCGTTTTCTTTTCCCTGTAGTCTCTTCCATACACACTGAGAACTCATTTTGTAAAAGGCTTATCCTTCTTAAGCTTTGTAGGGTAACTTGGGAAAGGTTATTACAAACATATTACTGATAAAAAAATAAGGAAGGTAGAGTAGGTGGATCTCCATGTGCTCACTTGAATATATAATCAGTAAATACAACCATTTTATTCCCAACACTCACTGAATAATCAAACAAAAATGTCATATCTGCTGGTTCGTAGGAAGGCTGCTTACCAAGGAAACAAAACTTTGCCAAGTGGCAAAAAAAAAAAAAAAAAAAAAAAGGATGTAGACGAGTCTCAAACTGTAGGTGAGTAAATTAACATTGTAAATTAATGTAAATTAACATTGATTGCAGTAGGCACCTGAGAAACTTTTACATCTTAGAATATAGAGAATATAGATTATAACCTAAGATTTAATTTATTTCTCTACCTTTGGTGCATAAATGTAGAGATAAATGCAAGTGGAGTTATAGTTTGAGGAAAGTCAGTCTTCTACATTTACTGTGAAATGACAGAACCACCTGTAGACAGGTTCACATTGCAGTATGCAGTGAGAAAGCTTCTTGATTGGCTTCTTATTGTATAAATTAGACAAAAGGAAGTTACTGAGAGGTCTGCATACAGTTATAGAACCATAGTACAAAACACAGTCTCCTAAACAAATCACCATCCAAGTGTGGCTTGAGGACTCCTTGTGTTGTTAGGGTGAAACAAAGTGGTCTTGTTTACCCTGATATGATTTTATGCAAAGTTATGCCTGCAAAATGTTATGCTCTGAGCCCATTGGCAGTATTTCTGCTGTTGTCATTAGCAAAGGCAGCACCATTGATAGACAAATATGTAGAAAGTGTCCATGGAGGACTTGAATATGTAGGCAGAAACTGATGCCCAAGAAAGATTTCTGTTTTCCAAAATAGCGCTCAACAGACAGAAGATGACAAACATTTTCCAAGAATTAAAAAAAAAAAAAAAGACAACATTGTCATATTGATGACCATTGGCTTGAGCACTCAAGCAAAACTTGTCAAATAGCAGAGTTCTTTGAAGAATGTTGATGATTTGTTGTAGCTGGAATTGTTTTCTGTGGATCCAGAGTCACTGTCACTGGCTGCTGCATTTTCAAGTTGAGTAAGTCACTTTGAGTCTATCCTTTTCACAGAGTTCAAACTAATATAAAACATGGTCTAGAAGGAGGTGTCCTTGCCTATAGCAGCAGGGTGGAGCTGATCATCTTAAAGGTTCCTTCCAACCCAAGCCATTCTATGATTCTGCGATTTTTTAATTTAAGTTAAGCCTATAGAAACCTCACACAGTGCAGAAGCTAAAACAACACACATCTTTTGCAAACTCTACACGATAGATCCATAAATGTAGGAGGAACGGCATTACTCTGCTGGCATGCTTCACCAGTGTGCAGTAGAAGATTCCTCATCCAATTCAGGATGTTTTATTTCTGCCACAGAAAACCTACCGAGACTTCAGATTGCAAGGTGTGATGGAAGGAACGCTGAACAGTAAAACCTATGACACTGTCCACAGCCGTCTGACCGTGGAGGAAGCCACCGTCTCAGTCACAGACGCGGGAGGACTTCAGGGCATTACGATGAAAGATAGTGATGAAGAAGAAGGATGATAGTGTCTCACCACGTGTTTGGGATGCTGGGGTGGTGGTTTGAGGGTGGGGGTTGTCTACGGTTTAGGATTCTTTTGGTAACTCGTCCTTGTAGTTGCATTTATAGTTTTGCCTTATGACATAGGCGCAGAAGTGTAATTTGCTCACTTTTTAAAATACTGAAAGTAAGATTATCAGAGGAAAAGTGCCAAGGACTCTTTGAGAACAAAGGTTGTAGCATATTTTAATGTATAGCTTTGCTTAGGGCTGCAAGAACACTGGCATGGAGTTTGAGTTCCACTTGTGATTATGTTTCCTCCCCTTTTGTTCGTTGCCATTTGTTCTTGTATCTCCATCGAATATTGATGTCCTGTGCAGAAAACAAAATGTGTGGCTCACTTACAACACAACTATACAGGAAATCATTCTCAGAATAAGTCTGCCCTAGGTAAAAGAAAAAAGTAAATAGTGTCTTTTCAGGATGACGCTTTGTTTACTTTGTGTGTGTGTGTGTACTTTATTTTACATTATTATGTGATGTGCATTAAAAATTTTAATTTAGGTTCTTTGTATCTTAAGGTTGGTATGTAAGTGGTAGGACTTCAAGGACAGTCAAACCCATACACACTACTTAGGAGTGCCGCTGTGTCTATCCATTTTGCAAGTTTAAAGATATCGTGTTGGATGTCAGTAAGCTTGCCATCAGTGTTTCTATTTCTGTGAAAAATTTCAGGCAATAAGAACACATTTTGTCGTGAACACTTCTGTATTTATCCAAGTTTGTATAGAATTCTACAATTAAAATGTTTTCAATATTTCAAACCATTTGAATTGTAGTATGGATTCCTCAAGAGAACGAGCTTTCTTGAAGGATCATATTTTGTGTACAGGGTGGTTTATCACATGGTTTATGTAGCAGATATAGCACAAATATCCAGGGACACAATAGCTCTGTAAAGAAGAAAAGCAAACAAAAACCCATACTGATAGATGAACAGACAGTGCTTGCTGCCCATTTTCCCATGCCTTCAGTGTGATATAGAAAGAATTCAAATTTTTCTAAACTCAAACTCACAACTGGTAGAAAACTCAAGTTTGGTTGGTTTTGGTTTTGTTTCAAGAGAGAACATGACTGATTCCTAGTTTTGTGTAGACAGAATACGAGAGAACACAGAATAAAATTATACCTGAAGAGATGTTGAGCTCTTTATTGAGCCCTGGAGTTACACTTGAAGAGTGGGTCTTTGCTGATGGACTTACTGAAGATCTGTGAGGCTCACATGAAGTTTCCCTGCAAAATAGGCTATAGGACTTTGAGACTTGAAGTGCTGAGGTTGTCCTGCCCCACTCCTACCACCCTCTCTGGGCTGCAAGGTGAGTTTCAAGGAACAGGAGAGTGGGAGGTGACTGTTGCAGAGCAGGTCCCTTACGTCTCTTTTCGTTCACATTACCAGTTTTGCTGAGCTCAGGCCTAGAGAGAGCACAAGGAGCACAAGGATTTTCACCATGTAGGTGGGTGTGCTGGCTTGGATTTTGCTAGCATTTCTCCAGGCTTTCCCTGCTCCCACTTCCAAGGGCTGTCAGTGCCTGAAAGCTGCCAGCATTTGAAGGAAGAGCCTGTCTGGCTGCAACCTACATCAGGGCTTGGAAGAAGCCAGGACACCCAGTGTAGTGCCAGGCTCCCAGCCTGATGAAGGCCAAGGGGAGCTTACCTTGGCAAAGATGTCCCTGGTGTCCTCCTCTCTCCCACCATTACCCTCCTGACACCCATGGAGGTGTCCATTGTGAATAGGCCAGGGCAGACCTCACCATGCTGGCCCTGTGATGGGGGCTGAGGCCTCCAGACTGAGGCAGGGGCATCTACCCAGTTCTGTGCTGAGAGCTGAGCCTCCTTCAGGCAGCCAGTGACACAGGGAGGCAATAAATTGTCTGTGAAATGTCCCAAGCACCTGCCCTGCTTTAAGTCTCTGAGATGTCAGGAAGGAAGGAAGTGGTGCCAAAACTGGGCACTGTTCTCAGTAAGTCATTAACAGTCACTAACAGCATCACTGGCAGTGTCACTAAGAATCTGGAGTGAGAGCTAGAACCAAGGGACAGGAGTGGCTGCTCTCAGTACAGCCTGGGAGGGAATGGGCTCAGCTCTCCCCTGGCAGAGCCCAGGACTGGAACCCATCTGCCAGCCCTGATAGCCAAAAGCACTGTAGGAAACAGCACCCAGCGAGTCTGTCCTCTGTAAGAAGTCATTGCCACACTGAGAAAGTCTTCTTAGTAACGTTGACAACTCTCCTTCCCTACTTATTTGGGCAGAGAAGAAAATACAACCTATAGAGTAGGTTATTGAAATTCCACTTGTCAAGAGGACTAACAAGCTGTAAGGATCCTGATTGATCTCACCTGGACTCTCACCTTCTGCCAAGGACTTTGACCCAGCTCAGCACAGGGTCCTGCACTGGGTGATGCCCTGGATCACAGACCCCATAAAGCCAGATGCTGGATCTACAGCCCCTGAGCTGTGGGTTGGCTTCAGCCCTGCCTGGCCGTCACAGACCTGCTGGAGGGCTGAGCTCAGTGCTTTCCCCCTGCCCAGCCCTGCTGCCTGCCTGAGGGTGCTGGAACTGGTTGATGGAGTCCTGCTCCAACATTCTAAGGGCCCCCCAGCTCCTTGTCCTTCAGGGAGCAGTGACCCTCCCTGTGCTCTGACATCATCTTTAGAGGAAAAAAAATCTATGAATTTTGTGTTTTGCAGTGGGATTGAGTTGCTCCGATTTTGTGCTGCGTGCTGCATATATCACACGGACATCCAGCATTTGGCTGTACAATTTCATTCGCGTGCACTACTTGCTTGATTTGTCAGTAAGACAGAGGTGAGTCAAGAAATAGTGGGGAGAGGGGGGGAAACACAAATTAAAAGACGAAGAAATGGAAGACGATGTAACCATGAAGAGGTTATGAGATGTTTGTGATTTTCAAAAAATTAACTCAGATGTGAAGTATGTGGTAAGCTATTATTAGCAAGGCAGCGCAGCACAGCACCCATCACAGGAAGGCAGGTACTGAAATGACAGCACCACAAAGGTCATTCTACTTCTTATCAACTCATGTATTTTCTTAGTAACTGGATTTGTGAACCTGGAACCAACGCCAGGCTTGAGAAGGCCAGTATCTGTGTGACAGTCTCGCAGGCACACAGGGACACAAGGTTCCCCCTCTACGTACGTTTTTAATGCAGGTTTAACCCACCTCCTCGCAAGGTGTGCGGGAGTCGAGAAGAGCCGGGGGGGTTCCGGGCAGCCTCTGCCTGCCGTAAGTGCCGGGGGGGGCTTAGGAAGGAGCGTTCTCATTCCGTTTAGCTCTCCGCTTGTTGGTGGCCCAGAAGGGGCTGGGAGCGGGCAGAGCGCGGTGCGAGGACAGCGCACCTCTCCGCTTACTGACCCAGGGGAAACCGGGCGGAGTCGGAACCCTTCAGCCAAACGACTGTCGGCAAATGGGAACAGCCGGGCAGCAACGGGGTCCCCGCGTCCCGAAGGGAGAGCGGAACTCGTTTGGTGCCGAACGGCAGAAAAGGCGGTGGGCAGCGCAGCTCCGCGCTCCTCGGGCTCCCTTGGGCGTGGGGCTCTCGTTCTGACGGAGACAAACCCACCCTCGGGCGTTGGCGTAGGGGCGGTGCTGCTCCCCGAGGCTGTGCCCGTGTCCCCGGGCGGCCGTCCAGCAGCGGGGCTTTTTGCTGTGGTGCATTTTACTGTTTTTCCCATAATTTTGTTATTGTTCTCACCCTTCTCACTTGGTTTCTCGCTCTCCCCAAGGCGAGAGCACGGGAGAGGGATTAGCCCTACACCGACCCTCCTGTTGCCGCTCACTGAGCGCAAAAATGCTGGCAACGCAGCGCAGTGCCTTCACGCAGCCGAGCAGCACTTCGCTTTGCTCCAGGTTAGCTCCTAACACGCCAGGAAAAACAAACAAACAAACAAACAAACAAACAAACAAACAAACAAGAATAAGTTAATTGCTCCCAATCCTGTTCAGGAATCTTAACATTAAACAGCCTCCGCGAGCCAAAAAGCGCGAGGCGTTCATTGAGCAGGAACGGGGCTAACCGCTTCTGGACTGGGAAAGGAACAAGTGCGGAGGTGTCACTCACGGTGGCAGTTGCCGCTGGCCCCTCCCCGCCATTCTCACCGAGGGCCTCGGAGCGCGGGCACCGCCGTCCCCCCGGACACGGCGCCGGGATGAGCGGGGAGACCGCTGCGCCCGGAGCCGCCCGCGGGGATCGCGGGGCCGGGAGCCCTCGGCGGGGTCAGCGCCAACGTCGGGCGGCTGCGGTTAAGGGCTTCCTGTGCGGAAAGGCTCCTTTTGCCCCGGTTCGGTCGTCGGTTTAGAGGGGCCTGCGTGAGTCGTACCGTAATGTGACACTTTGTTTTACCTCCAATAACACTTGTCGGATCGGTGTCAACGGGTTTTCTTTTGTGATGGATTCAGTTACAAACGGCAGTATTCTATCCTGCTCCTCGCGGTGGAACTTACCCAGAGGGACGCCGACTCACACTCACTGCACAGCGAGGCTGTGCGGAGACTCAAAAAGTACGCATGTAAAAAAGTAGGCAAATATATGTATATATATTATTATTCCGATTTTTGAGAAAATGCCGGTGGGAACCCGCAGCAATCCGGCCCCGACCAACCGGAGCCCGCTGCTCTGACCCTCGGGGTGCGCCGCGGGTTGGGGCCGGGATGGCCCCGGTCCCCCGCTTTCCATTCCCTTGCGTTTCGGTCGCCCTTCAGAACGCAGCACTGGAGGCCCGGACAGAGCGATGGGCAGCCCCGCGGGCAGGGCCGGCTCCCAGAGACCGCGACCCGGGTTGGTTCCCTGTGGCGGGGACCGCGGGCTGAGGGGCGGCTGTCCGCAGAACGTGAGGGCTGTTGGGAGCCTTCGACCCGGGCCGAGCAGGCGGCTCTTTGCAAAGCCGGGCGGCGGGGACCGCTATGCAGGGAGAACGGCCCCGGCGCTGGAAACGGACCTCGACAGTAGAATTCTTAATAACAGTCGGGTTCTCCGGCGGAGCGTCGCTCGTAACCTCTGCGGTCCTCCGAGAGCCGAAATGAAGAGCGCCCGCGGAAGCAGCGGCGGCCCCGCGCTGCAGCCCGGTAAAACACTTCCAGGCAGAGCTTAATGCGCGCAACAGAAGGTTGGCGAAGTTATTATCCTTTTCAATTCATTTTTTACTTAGAAACGCAATGGAATTATTCATTTTATTAAGGAGGAAGAAATTAAAGATTAGGCTTTGGGCGGTATTTTACCTCCCTCTAATCGCCTCTGGGATCGGATTGGAATAATCCCGACGAAGAGATGAATTCGCCTCTGACTCAGATTTTGAGAGCGCGGAGAGATACGTTGTGATCATAATGCAAGTGAGCAATATCAAGAACATAGCTTAGGAGCGAATGAAACACAAAACCGATTACGGGGAAAAAGAGAACAGCAGCTTCCCCGCGCGAAATCAACTCGAGGCCAAACTTTTGCCCTTCGTTGTAGCGGCCCTTTGGCACTCGGGAGCCCCCGCCCGGTGCCGGGATCGCTGCGAGCCGTCGGGATCCGAGCAGCGGAACGGAACGGCCCCGGGCGGGGGTTCCTCAAGCACCGCTAAGAGTGGTGAAGCCGCCGCCGCGGGAATGAAACAACGGAGGGACGGGAGGGAGAGGTGCTGGAACGGTCCTAAGCGCTAAGGAAGGCTCGGGACGGGGCTGGAAATGGGATTCGGCACCGATGTTGCAGTGTCTGTACCGCAGGCAGCCCCAGCACCAACCAAATTCCGCTTCTGAGACGGGAGACGGTGTCTTCCGAAAAATAAATATTAGTAATAAATGTAAATAAAATGTTCTTAGATTGCTATGCAATTATTCGTTATGAAGAGAAGTTTTCCTGCGTGCTGCGGTGAGAAAGAGAGGCACATCCGTAAAGAAGCAACAAATAACCGCAGCCGCGCTTCTCGCAGGGTCTCTCTCCCGCGTTCCGAGGCCGCTGTAATTGTAGTGGCAGGGCCGTAATTGCTGCTTTGGGATATTTACCCCTCTCGAATGACACGACATATTTTACTTTCAGCCACATGTCAAAAAGTCAATCCCAAAAAGACCAGTTAAAAGCAAGCTGTTAACTTATTAAGTATATCGGATTTGAAGCCTCTAAAACCCACTCAACAATAATTCCCTCCTTCAGCACCAATCAAGAGGAAATTTGCCTCGATTGAATTAAATGTAAATTGCTCTGAAGGAGGACACTTTCCTCCGGCAGGCACCGGGCGGACAGCGCTGCCCGGCCTCAGCCCCCTGCTCCCCGCGCGGTGACACCGTGACACAGGGCTCGGGTCGGAGCTGCCGCTGAGGGAAGCAGCAGGTTGGGGGCGGTGCGGCCCGATCCCTCTGTCCGTGTTGCCGGGAGGGCCGAAGCGGAGCCGAAGCGGCCGAAGCGCGGCTCGGCGCATCGCTTGCTCTTTCGCCGCCCTGGGCTCGTCCTCAGCCGGGAGCGCCCTGAGCTGCTGTACCCCGGCCGCGTCCCGAGGGATGGGCAGAATGCTGAGGGCGAGGGGAGCGATGCTCTGCGCTGCATTTCTTTCTCCACGTCCCCGTCTCCCAGCAAGCCCAGAGCCGGGGTGCAGCTCGCAGCCGGGCCGGAGATGCCGTCGTGCGACAGTCGCTGCTGTCCTCATCCGGCAAGGACCCGGGGCGGCAGCGGCCCGGACGCGGAGCTCCCGGATTCCGGCGCCTTCGGCAGCAGGGTGCCGCCGAGCCCCGGTCCTGCGGGCGGCTGGAACGGAGAGCTACAGCCAGAGAGCTCGGCTGCTCCCGGGGACTTGGGAACAGCCCAGTGACAGACGGAACGGGAGCCTGTTCTGTACCCGAGCTTCGTTTTGGGGGAGTGAAGGGGGTGGGACGGGGACGAAGACACAAAGCACCTTCTCCACGGCCGTCCTTGTTCGACCGCCCGCTTCGCTGCCAGCTCAAACTGCGGCCTTGGGGCTGTCCGTCCGGAACTGGGCCGCCGAGCCGAGCCCTGTTGAAACACGTTGGGGGGGGGGGGGGGGTGTCACCCGGCTGGCTGTACATAGATATATATATACAGACAGTGTATTTTACGTGTGTGTGTGTGTGTCTATACATGAAAGCTGTGTGTGTGTGCTGGATATTTCTTGGTGTTTCCACACAGATCCAGAGGTTTCGGCATTTGTGTTGCATGTGCGTGATTTACGGATTGTTACGATATATTTATAAAGGAACTCGCGTGCACACCGGGTGCACATTTAATAAGATGTGTATGGTGTTTCAGGTCTTGGAGGCACCCCGTCCTCCAGCCTGTCCCTTCTCCTCCAGCCCCAGGCTCCCGTTCACCCTTTTCAGCGCCTGCGGGACGCGGCCGGGACTTCCTCGCCGCCACACACCGCACTCCCTCTGCCTCCTTCGCTGCTTTTCCCAAAGGCTTCGCCGCCTCCCGATCCCCTTAGTGAGAGCAGCGAGCAGCTCGGAGCGACCCCAGGAGCAGCACAGCCGTCTCCCTCCCGCTCCCAGCCGCACAAAGAGAGCTCGGGCTGGGAAGTGGCAAGAACCGAGCGCTTCCCCTTGCATCGCTCCTTCGCAGCGCCTCGTGTGACAAACAGCCCGGCGCCTGCCCTCGAATTGGGTTTCACATCCCTATTTAGCACTTGGACAATGATTTTAGATGATGTCACTTAAAGCCAAACAAGAAAATTGATCTCGGATTTGCTTGGCCTCTAAAGCCTGGTTAAGCAGATTGCGAATAATAATAATAATAACAAAACAAAACAAAACAAAAAAAAAAAAGAGGGAGAGAGGGGAGAGGGGCGCGGAGCGAGAGCCGCCTCCTTCCCGGGGCGGGGGAGGCGCGGGCGCCAATGAAAAGTAGCCGCTTGCTGGGGGGGCAAAAACTTTTCCTGTTGACTGTTGGAAGCGAATTGAGCAATTATCTAGTTTACCTTCTCCTCTTGGAAGTTAACGATTGGTGAGATCTCGGCTGCGTTATTGACACAACACTTTCTATTGATAGAAATAAGCAGCGATTGTCCCGAGTCATTGGTGCGCCAAAGTGCGCCGCGATGGGCTGGCGTGAGTCCGCCGGGCTGAGCTGGTTCCGCCGGTGCGGCGGCGGCCGCTCCCCGTGCGTGCGGACCGGTGACGAGAGAAGGGGCAGAGAGTGACAGAGAGAGGGGGGGGAGAGAAAAAAAGAGGCGTCTACCAAAGCGGCTCAAAGCGGGCGAACAAACGAGAGCCAGCCATGGACAATAGTGGCCATCACACGGCGACCAAAATCCTCGCGGCTCCTCCGGCGAGAGAAAGCCTTTCTGCGAGGAGCACCATGATCGGCACGCCCAAGCCCCTCGCCTTCTCCATCGAGCGCATCATGGCGCGGACGCCCGAGCCCCGCTCCGTGCCCGTCCCGCAGCTCCTGCACGGCTCCGCGGCCAAAGGCGACGCCAAGCACCCGCTGCACCTCGGCTCCTCCATCCCCTGCATGATCCCCTTCGTGCCGGTGGCGTACGACCCCCTGGGCAAAGCGGCGGGCGCGGAGCCCAGGAAGGCGCCCTTGGACTCCTCTTCCTCGCCCTCCTTCAGCTGCGGCGATCTCTTGAACTGTGCCCTGAGCCTGAAAGGAGATTTCCCCCGCGACGCCCTGCCCTTGCAGCAGTACAAACTGGTAAGACCCCGAGTGGTCAATCACTCCTCCTTCCACGCCATGGGAGCCCTGTGCTATTTCAACCGAGGCGACGGCCCCTGTCACCCGGCCTCCGGTGTCAACATCCACCCGGTGGCTTCTTATTTCCTCAGCTCCCCGCTGCAGCCGCAGCCCAAGGCTTACCTGGCGGAGCGGAACAAGCTGGTGCTGCCGCCCGCCGACAAGTTCCCCGCCGGGGTGGCCTTCAAGGACTTGTCGCAGGCACAGCTGCAGCATTACATGAAGGAGAGCGCCCAGATCCTCTCGGAAAAGATCGCCTACAAGAGCGCGGAGTTCGGCCGCGGCTCGCCGAGCAGCAAGCCCAAAGTTTTCACGTGCGAAGTTTGCGGAAAGGCAAGTAGAGCCCCGCCGCCTCCCTCCCGTCCCCGCCGCGTGCTCCGCTCTGCGCTGTACACGACGGCGGTCCCCTCGGTCGCTAACCGCGCTCTTCTCTTTTGTCCGCTTTAACTTTGAAGGTGTTCAATGCACACTATAACCTAACTCGCCACATGCCGGTGCACACGGGAGCCAGACCCTTCGTTTGCAAAGTTTGCGGGAAGGGCTTCAGGCAGGCGAGCACGCTGTGCCGCCACAAGATCATCCACACGCAGGTGAGCTCTCTCTCACCGCAACCGCGGGGTTATCGGCGCCGTGCGGGGCCCGGAACGGCGGGGCTCGGGCCGGGGGTGGGGTTGGAGGGGTGCAGCCCGCGGCTTTGGGGTGATTTCGTTTGGTTTCTGCCGTGTGGGCACGGCGGATCTCCCCGCTCAGTGCGGGCAGCGCCGAGCATCTCAGCGCCGCTGCCAGCTGCAAGCAGCCAAACTAACACGCAGACAGCCCAAAGCCGTGACCCGCGTTTGTTTCCCCCCAGGAGAAGCCCCACAAGTGCAACCAGTGCGGCAAAGCCTTCAACCGGAGCTCGACCCTGAACACGCACACGCGGATCCATGCCGGCTACAAACCCTTTGTCTGCGAATTCTGTGGCAAAGGATTTCACCAGAAAGGTACCGGCGGGCCCCGGCACCACTGGCGGCGGGGAGAGGGTGGGAAGAGGATTTCTCTGTTTATTTCCGTTATTGGAGACTGAGGTTCGTTCCGAGGTATCGCCACCCCCCGTCCGTTCCCCGTGAGCCCCGGTTTAGGGTTTCGTTTTGTAGGGGTGCCGGGGACCGCTTGTCCTGTGCCCCGAGTGCCGGGGATGGCAGCCGTCGTTGTTCTCACGGCTCTAACGGGAGGGTTCTGGCCGGTTTTGTTTACTTTCTTTTGCGATTTATGCCATTTTGTTTTACTCGATAATTCCCTCCGTGTCTGTGACGGAGATGTCGTGGAAGGGGGGAAGCGTTTTTGGGAGGGGGGCTGTCGTTTCCCACTAACTCCGGGCTCTGCGGACGGTACGGGGCTGCTTGTCTTTCCCCCCGCCCGGCTCTCAGCACCCTGCCCTTCTTCTTTCTCTCCTCAGGCAACTACAAAAACCACAAGCTGACCCACAGCGGGGAAAAGCAATTCAAGTGCAATATCTGCAACAAGGCTTTCCACCAGGTGTACAACCTCACCTTCCACATGCACACCCACAACGACAAGAAGCCCTTCACCTGCCCCACCTGCGGCAAAGGCTTCTGCCGGAACTTTGACCTCAAGAAGCACGTCCGCAAGCTGCACGACAGTGCCATGGGGCTGCCCCGGCCCCCGGCCGAGCTGGGCGGCCCCGACCCGCCGCCTCCGCTGCTCCCGGGCCCCGCGCAGCCCTGAGCGCCCCGCGCCCGCCCCCTGCATGCGCCCGTTAAGCGGTTCCGTGTGTTATGCTCTATGTCGACACTAACATTTATATGGGACTGGTTGGTTCGGTTTCTCTTTTCTTTTTTCTTTCTTTCTTTCTTTCTTTCTTTTTTTTTTTTTTAAATACTTTTTTGTTTGTTTTTTTTTTGTTTTGTTTTGTTTTTTGGTTTTTTTTTTGGTCGTTGTCGCATCTCAGGTGGAGAGATGGTTTGGAAAGAAAAAAAGAGAAAAAAGAAAGAAAGAAAGAAAGAAAGAAAGAAAGAAAGAAAGAAAGAAAGAAAGAAAGAAAGAAAGAAAGAAAGAAAAACGCCAAGCCAATTTCTGCTGTATTTATTTGGGATCTGTGTTACCCGGGTCGGGAATGCTGCACCTCTTTAATTATTTCGATGTATGTATGCCACGCGCGGCCCCTGCCCGTCCCCGGCGCCCGCGGGGTGCTCTCCGCCGGTTCCTCCTGCCCCCACCCCTCACTATCGTATCTATATGGACAGAGCGGCTTCGCTGTGTACGGATTGGAATTTCGGTTTCGGTTTGACTCTTGCACGTGAGAAAAAAAAAAAAAAAGAAAAGAAAAGAAAAGAAAAGAAAAAAAAAGACAAATAATGATGATGCGTTCGTTGGTTGGAAATGAATGTCCGCACACGCGGGGGCCGGGGGGGGGGGGGACGACAGGTCCCCGAGGCTGCGCTCCGCTCCCTGCCAAAACACCGACACGACCTCTAAAGACTTTAATTAAGAGGGGTAATTAGTTCGGATTGATCAAAGCAGGGTTGTTATGTTATTAGCTGCTCGGCCGACTCTGCCAAACCGAGCCATGAAAGCGTGGCCGAGGAGGTGGGAGGGCGGGGGCAGTCCTGGGCCGGGGAGTGGAGTGGGTCAGACATGGCCGCCGGGCCGCGCTGCCGGGTCGTGAGGGGCGCGGCTGCGGCCGGGGCTGCGCGAAGGGGCGGCCGGGTCCTGCCCGTGCCTCGCTGCGCAGCACCTGCTGTCCTCCGGGTGCGGCTGTAAGGACACAGCACGGCCCCGTCAACCACGATGGGGTGTCATCCCGCATCCCGGCTGTGGGCAGGGTACGGGCAGCCGGATGGTCTGAGCCTCGGGTGCTGCTGGGAGCGCTCCTCTGAGCGCGAGGGTGAGTGAGAGAGAAAGCGAGGCTTCTCCTTTCACAGATCGCTGAGGAACTCCTCTGAGTAACTGACTGCGCCTGTGAAAAAGCAAAGCAACAGGTCGCATCTGGATGTCAGACAGATCCTGGCAGCACCACAAGCAGGGCTCAGCCCCTCATAAGGCCCTCGGAGTGGGACGAGATGGCAGTGCAGGGCAAGATGTCGGTGCTGTCCCTCAGGTGGCCCAGTGGCTGGCAGCGCCCTCCTTGCTGCAAGTGCACCTTTGCCACTTAGAGGGGCAGGGGCAGCTTCCAGGCCCTGTCCATGGAGCAGTTCTCTGCTTTTGGTGGCCTTGAAAGAATGAGGGTTGGGTAAAACTGGGTTTTACCCCCAGAGCTCCTCTGCACTGCTCAGCTCTGGCTTTTATGCTGGAGGAAGGGAAAGGATGGAGGCTCTGCAAAGGGAAAGGGGCATGAGGGCTGATAGAGTCTGGTTCTCCCCAGCGATGTCTTTTTACAGCAAATTGATGTTTCAGTGGGGAGGAATGCTTTCCCAAACAGCTGAATTGTGCGCTACTGGTTCTTCTTCCTTTCATGGTTGCCAATGTAAACTTCAGTGCTGTGTAATGAGAGGTAAGATGCCCCAAAGATCCCGCTGAAATTACGTGGGTGTACCATTTGTGTGAATCTCTGACTGAAATAAAATCAGAGCTGAAGTACAACTTAGTTCTCTTATTGCTCAACAAGTGTGCTAGTACAAGACACTGCAACTGTGTCAGCAGGGTGTTAAGCATCTTTATTTCACAGCTTTTTGAGAACTGTTCAAAGCTACCCAAGCACTGCAGGCACGCTGTAATTCTCAAAATCATATCATGATGAAAGAATATGACTGTACACTGTAAATATACTATAAAACTTAATCTGACCGACTTTGGGTGAGTATGCATTGGCATTCTCAAATTAAAGGTCTCCATTAAGCCTGAGCACCACAGAAGGCTGTGCTCTGCTTACTCTGATGCCTGAGAGTTGTCTGCTCTCTGTAGTTTCTCTCTTGCAAAGTGCTGATAGTAAAAAGGGCTCAGGCTTCCTTGGGTGATGGTGGTGGTTAATTTGTCCCTTTTGAATGACTACAACTGCTAGAGATGGAGAGAGAATTTCTGGTGTTGCTTGACTGTAGGCCATTTGCGGGTTTATAAACAACAATCAATATTTTGCCTTCCCTTCTGTAAAAGATCTCCAGTAACTGCATAATCTGGATTCTTCTGTGTCTTCCCCATGAAAAATGCTTTTTTACTGAGGAACTTATGCACATTAGTGACCCCATTTTGAAATGGAGTGGAAGCGAGACACTCTAGTGTTATTCCAAGGTGAAGCAGAAAAAGCTGGTGATGGGCATGTGTAAGTGTTTCTCCTTCCTACATTTCTTGAGATAAACACTATAGAAATAGGACATTACAGGGAAATAAGGATAGCTCATTTGTTATTTCACTAGACAAACCCATATTTGTGTCAAAGGCTGGGATTAAAACATGTCTCAGAAGGCCTGCTCACCATTACCTTTCATTTCCTGTCTTTCAAGATTAATCTCAGGTTAAGTGATATTCTAGTTAATGGTCAAAGGCAATTCAGAGCTGGTGAATTCACCACGACAGACAGAAACCACAGTTTCACGTACATCCAAAGCTAAGAGCTGTTAACAGTGATACCTACCAGGTATTTCAGTGATACCTACCAGGTATTTCATACTTCTTGTTCCCTCTCCTTATTTTTTTTTTTTTCAATTGTGAATAATTTTTACAGGAAAAAATGGAGTCACCTGTACCTCGCAGAACGTTTAAATTTCCTGGTGCCTTCTTGCCAGCCAAACCCCCATATCCTGTACAACAACTGGTCACCCATATCCTGCCAGTGCCTTGTAGATTTTGGGGAATGAGAGCACGGATGCCTCTTAGTCTGACATAAACAGAGCTGCAGAGCTGAGCATTAGCATCCTGAGGACACTGTAGCCTGTCTCTCTATCAATCACAGTAACTTCACTTTTATACTGAATAAAAGAGAGATGAGGCTGGTGCCTATGGATTGCTGGAGCTGAGAGCCCTTGTGGAGGAAGAGCTGTTGCCCTCTACCCCCCACCCAGGTTTTCTCAAATTTGACTGAGCAGAGAATTCTTCTGTGCTTGTCAGATGCTACAATTATGTTAATGTGTGTCAAAGCTGAAAGTACCCTATGCCTGAAGAGTGACCAGAATTACGAAAGCAGCTGTGTGTCCATCACTGTAAAAATAAAATGCATCAACAGCAGGATATTGCAGAGTCAGGTGCAGAGTTCTTTCAGAAGATGAATGGTACCAGTTTCATGTTACCACTACATGTTACTGCTGTAGTGGTGATCAGCCCCTTCCTCTCCCTGCAAAAAAAGGGGACAGGAAGACCTTTGTTTGCTAATTAAAAAGAAAAAAATCCATGCATATTGAAAAGTAAGCTAAACACAAAGCCTTTCAAAAGCTATCCAAAACCATATTCCTGTTCATAAATGGTCCATAAAAAGACATATATTCCTGTTCATAAATGGCATCTCTCATATCACCCAGCATATCTCAATGCTCTCAAAACGGATTTGGGATAGTATTTAATCAAGAGACTGTCTTGAGTTTGATTTTTTTTATTTTTCACTCTCTTCTCCCTTTCATTACCACAACAGTGGCAAAAGAGGGTTGAAAGAAAGCATCTGGGTCCATCTGGAGCTGGCTGAAATGGAGGTGTCTGGTCACAGCTTAGCTCCAGGACAGCTCAGCTGGACAGTGCCTGTAAACTAGATGCAAGAAAGCTGCTGCCTCTTAACACAGCAGTGGTTTTGGCTCCTCTGCTTTTAGTAGTGGTGGTTCTAGCTCCATATGCCACTGAGTTCCCTTCTGCTTGCAGCAAGAGCCTCCAGGCTGGATCTGTTGCTGTAGGGTCACATGGCACAGTGCAACCTGCACCAAGTACATACTGTGATGAAGGGTGAGCTGTGTCTATTTTCTGTCCTTCTTTGCAGCTTTCACAGAAGTTGTTTAATGGCTGTACTGTTCAGTCACATGCTCTGATTGAATCCCTGCATATTTGATTAGGCACAGTATTAAATCCTATAACCATGACTGTGGAAAGTAAAAAACATCGCCTACCTTTCTGCCCTTCAGATGACTGATGTTTCAGCACCATTATTATGTGATTTCTAAGAAATCTTCAGTTACTGATCAATTAAAACTTAGATAATCTGTTTCTATGCATTTATTTATATAAAAAATACATCTTAAGTTTTATTTCAGATAGAAAAATCGATACTTTGAAAATATGTCAAGCAAGCAGCTTATGTACAGCTACACGGGTAGAATAAATGTTTCGTTTCAGTAGTGGAACATCAAGATTCAGTTGCAGATGGACACAGCATGTGAGAGAAACCTTGATTTAGAGTACTTCAGCTCAGAGCAATTAAGTACAACTGATGACAAAAAAAAAAAAACCTTTTCAAAATATATATTAAAAATGTGCTAAGCTCTTGATATTACCATGAAATGTCAGACGAGTTTATAGGTCCATGTAAAAACTTTGTCTAACTCGACTTAGAGAGAAATAGTCTTGAACAAGAGCTTTCTAAGTAGCAATAATGAAAAACTGTTGGGTGATAAATACTTTCAGATTAATATATTTTTTTTCTGAACAAGCATTTGTGACAGTAATTAATTACTGATGAAGTTAAACAAAATCTGAACCACAGTATGTTCAGAAGAAAAAAAACACATTTAGCTTTGTAACTGGAAAACACTGTTTCTATTTCCATGTTCACCAGAAAATGCAAAAGATTGTCTTATTTCTTTATTACCTGCTAGATTTTATAGAAATAACGTGTTGATTCCTAAAACAAGGTATCAAAAATACTGATGAGGAATGCAGTAATTGATTAATCATTTCTTTCTTTCAAGCTTGCCAGAAAATACAGTACTCTGCACATTATAAATAGGGATACAATCTTAAAATACTTCAAGCCTTTTTAATTATTTTAATTAATTTAATTAATTTAATATTAATATTTAATATTTAATATTTAATATTTAATTATTATTTTTTAATATTAAAAGTTGGGGGCCAGTGCTTGCTTATACCCACTAATGCTTTTGCCTACAGTGAAATTGGGAAAATGAGAAATGAATTTGATGACATTTTTCAATTTTTGGGAACATCTGACTCTGGTTTGAAGAGAGACAGCAGCACTGACTGGAAAAATTAGGTAAAGACCAAAACAAATTCATAATTACTTTTGTGGACAACTTGTAATTATTATGATTTCAGATAATGAACTCATAGGCTTTTTGATTTGCTAATTTTAAGAACTTCTGATTTGCTAGTAGTAAGAAGCAGAGATGCCCTCTCCTATAAACAGTGTTTCTGTTTGTTAGGGAGTGTGCTGCTTCTCACAAGGCTTTAGAAACGCAGTGCACTATTATAGTGTGTGTGGCAGTGTTAAGCTGTGTAAGGACAATAACTGCAGCAGAGGCTGAATTACCTGAGAACAGAACTCATATTTCTTGAAAAAGCAGTCACAGATTGTTCCCTGATGCTGAATGTGGTTGCTCATCACACTGACTTGTAGTGGAAGTTGGAGGGGCCAAAGAATTACTGTAATATATGTAGGCACAGGAGTACATCACTGCTGAGCTACATTTACTGTATTTAACTGAAATCTGCCTCTGTACTGATTACAGAGGGTGCTACTTTGTAAGACATTTTTAAATCTTTCTAAATTTAAATCTTTCTTATAGAAATAATTTAAGCAAATCAGCATTTATAACCCTGTAGAAATTTAGAGGGCAACTTGGATAAAACATCTGTACAAAAGAAATTGTTGCTTTGGGAGGAATTTGCTTTTGGATGTGGTGCTCGGGGACATGGCTTAGCAGAAGGGTTGTTAGGGTAGTATGGTTAGGTTGTGTTTGGACTTTATGATCTTTAAGGTCTTTCCCAACCTGAGCAACTCTGTGATTCTGTGACACTATGAAACCAGAGACAACCAGCTTAAGAGTAAGGAAGGGTCTGCTGGGCTGAGTTCAGTGCTATAACGTCAGCATAGTTGGTTTTTTTATTTTATTTTATTTTATTTTATTTTATTTTATTTTATTTTATTTTATTTTATTTTATTTTATTTTTTCTGTCTTTCCTGCTTTTACTGCATCTTTTCACATAAATGACAAGTAGTCATAGCACAAGAGAGAAAATTAGAGTTTTGCCTTGCGTCCTAGGTCTGTGGCATGAAATTGTCCTAATTACAGATTTTCAGTACTGATATTCTGTAAGAGATCCATTTGTTTTAATTTGGATTATTTAAGATGATCTTTGCATGCTTAAGCAAGCTATAGCTAGATAGAAATAATTTTAACATCAATAACAGGAATCTCAGGTGCACCTGTCCATAGACTGTTTGTTACTTTAGATTCTGTGAATTAATTGTTCATTCTGTGCTGTTAATTCAGTTGTTCCTCTGCCCCAGGAATTTTTTCTTTCAAAAAATCTTTGAAAGATTTTTTTTTACACCCTAGTGCCGAATGAAGATCTCTCTCCCCCTTTTTTTTTCCCAGTCAAATAGTTGCTAAACATTACATAGAATAATTCAGTTACAAATCATTTATTTTCACTGTGTTTTTTTTGAGCAGTCTTCCATTCAGAACAGTCTTGTTCAAAGCAGTGTGAGTCCAATCAACTTGCCTACCTTGGGTAATGACTACAGTGAAGTTGGGATATCTTAACAGCAAATGAACATAAATTTCTACCTCTTCTGCGCAGTCAGTGGAGAGACATAGGTGTCTGAAATGGCATGAAAAATAGACTCAGTTTCTCTTGTGTCACATATGTCTTTCCTTGTTGGTAGTTTGCTTTCTTCTAGCAGCCTTCTAGGAAATCCAGTTCCTGGAGCCTGCTGGGAGAACAGGAGGAAATCCCAGTGAAGGCTGTTAGTGTTCTCTGCATAAGATCTTGGTGGTGAAGTTGCTTATCACCACAGCAGGAGGGTGAGGAGCTGTGCCCGGCTTGGCTGGATTGAGTCATTGCCCCAGCATCTGCATCCTAGGAGAGAATCTTCATCTCTAGGCCATGGAGCGCACAGAGAGAAAGCACTCTTCATGCCTTCTAGTTGGCTTGCATTGGATGTGACAGTATTGATGGGGCCAGCAGAACAGTAAGCAAAAATGACTCCATCTTCTCTCCTAGGTCATGCTTTCAGAGCAAACCAAGCTGAGGTGGATGTGCTGTTTCCAAACAGCCTTGGAGGCAGCTGTGGGATCCCATTCCTGCTGCTTCATGAGTACATTCTGTAGTTGCTGGTTACTCTACATCTTGTGTACCTGGCTGCGCAGTATCTTAGCCCAAAGAAGAGAGATGGAAAGTGTTCTCATTGAAGATAACATGACCTGCCTGTTTTCTTCTTTCTCCTTGGGTTTGGGCACTCCATCTTGTATTATGTAGACTAAGCACTTTTACATACTGGGTGAACTGAATTCTAGCAATTTTTACATTTCACTATCAGGCTTAACTTGTGTTTGAAAACTGGTACCTTTTAAGACTCCTTCGTGCAAGATGCAAAGACTGTTTCAGGAGCCTATGGTTTTGTCTAAAAGACTTTACAGAGTAGCTAAATGTCTGGGCAGACTGGCCCAGAAAGCTGTAAGTGCTACAGGTAGTGCCAAAACAGTTGCTATTTCTAGTTGTTAGCACTACTGAGGGATCAGAAAAGTTGTGGTTTCTGCTGTGAAGAACTAAATTCAAGGAGATTTCTGCTGTCTCCTTTTAAAGGAACACTCAAAATTAATTTGAATTTATTAAGTTGTTTAAACTTTGCAACAGTTTGAAATCATCAGGAATCCCATCCTTCATTTGCTTAAAGAACAAAACAAAAACTCTCTTCATTCAAGATAAATTTATTTTTTATATCCCCGCCTTTCCAGAAAATTGTATTTGAAAATGATGTCCTTGGAGAATGAGTAAGTTTATCTAACCAAGGCTAGCATAAGCAAATTTAGCTACATAAAACTATCCATATTTTCCACACATACATAACATGTGGGTTGCATGAAGTTGCACAGAAGGGAATACTTGCTTTATCTCTGAAACACCTGCAACAAGTGCAGACAACCTTCTTGACACTTGGATACCTATCAACCTCTTCAAATGTTTGAGAGCCATCATACCCCTACCTTATCCTTGGGAAGCCAAGAGGAGAGAAGTGCTAGGAGTAGTCTCACAGTGGTCTTGAGACTGCTGGGGTTGGATCAGGTGCAAAGCTGAGACCTAGAAGAGCTGATGGCAGTGACTGCAGACACCACCTGTTTTCTTGCCTCTTCCCACCTCTGGGGAATGGAACTAATCAGCAGGCTGTTTACCAGCAGCTCCTCACTCGTGAGTCTTTTTATATCTCCTTGGCATGGCAGCTGCACGTGTCACGTTTGTGATTCATGTGCAATGAAGGACTGTAGTTTGGTGACCCTTCATCTTGAACACCAGGGCTTCTGCCATGCTGTGATATTGAAGAGTCAATGTGAAATTACAATGTTCTGATAACAATGATGGTGTCTGGAGTTGTAGTGAGGTGTTTTGAGGTGTTTTATGTGGTGTTTTTTGTTCTGTTTTGTTTGTTTGTGCAGGGTCTCTTTTACTGAGAGTGGAATTTACATCCTATTAAAATGAATGAAGAAATCTCTCTCCTTTGAGTCAGAAAGGCCAGATAACACAGGTTTTGGTGCGTGATTACCCTATGCTGTCAGTAATCTAGAAAAGTAAAATATAATTGACAGTACCTTTATTTTTAACTAATAGCTTGCTATTGACATGCGGCTTTCCCAGCCATCAGGAAAGCCACACTGCAGTTGATCTGGATGTGCTCCAGTACCACAGAGCTTTACTTTGTTACTGCTTTTAAAAATCTGGTGATACCTTACAGTATCCTCTTTTCTGGTAAGAAGTAATTCTTCAGCATGAGCAACAGAAGGTCTTTACAGTTTCGACACACATTTTTTAAATCCCCTTCTTAGGGTTTATCTAATGATGAAAAACAATCTAGTATTTTTAAATAGTTTATTTTCATTAAAAACTTGACATAAGTGTCTTAAATTTGCCATCCACTGAAGGTGGCACCAGTGTGAGTGAGATATGGGTGTTTGAAAGCTCGTGATAGAAATCTGCATTAGATACATACAATAACACATTACAATGTACATTTATAAAGATTTATCACCTAAACTTCACAAACTTCTCTTACATCAGCAAAATGAATTCCCAACAACAAAATCATGTAGCATCAAAACAGCAACTATGAACAACTTACACACACCCCTCCCCTCATTCCTGTACTGCTTTAACGATGACACAAACTTCCCTCAAGTGTTACATCTTCTTTATAAATCTACTTGCTCTGCAGAGATGCTATGTTAGAATCCAAGTGGTAAGAATTCTGAGGACAAAAAGAGGAGAACAGAAATGTATCACAAAAAAATAAACATTTTGTTCATAGCTGTAAAAATGAGTCTCAGAAACAGTGGACATAATAAATAAGGCATGCAATATTTTCCACCCACAACATGTTATCATGCTATAAAACATGCGTATGCTTTTTGAAATGGAAACAGTCCATTTCAGAATATGCTGCTGACTAAATATTTGCAAATAATCCTGTATTTTTGGAGTTAGTTGTCTGATCTCTTCAACAGACATCTAAGCAGTGTCATCTCACAATAGATGCATAGCATGCAATCAGCCTTATATTCACAGTGGGATACTTCTGCTAATTGCAACAGTTGTAGCTCAGAATAAGGTAGCGGCTTCTCAGTGAGATCTAAACAAATTAAGGTTAAATTTAAATTAATCAATTGGGGAAAAAAAAAACCCTGTCGCTTTTATAGTTCATTAGCTATTAACACTAATAGCAGTGTAAAGGAGCTGCCAATTTTCTGCTTATATATTGTATAGGCTATTATCCTATAAAAGGGAATAGGCTTCAAATGTGACTCAATGGCCTAAGGATCTAACTCAGTTCTTCTCTGTGCTTTACACGGCTAGATCCTGTGGTATGCAGACTTCGTGATGGACACAGCCAAGACTGAGCTCTAGTGATCCTTGTGAGGGAGCAGCACATCCTGGTTGGCTTTGTTTCTTTGTTTTACTGATCTTTGTCACATGAAAACATGCAGGGGTTTGATATCTATTAGCTGGAAAAGTGTTCTGGTATTGGCTTTTCTGTCCTGAACCATTTTCACACCGCTGAAGGAACTTGTTGTCAAGGAAGACAGATGGAATTCAAAATTGTGTTGTTTTTTTGTTTTAAATCCCAATCAGACCACTAATGCTATCATCTTATATTCGTCCATATTAAAGACAAAAGTGGGTCATTACAAGATATCCTTGAATTATGTGCTCATTTAACTCCTCATAATGATTAGGTGGGTGACTGTGTTGCTTATAAATTGTACATAGCAGATCCCTCCCCACACTGAAGAAACACTCTTGAGTTAGACTTTTGCACTGGAATTACACGGATTGTGTCTAAGGCTGTGGTGAAGCACAAAGAAACTTGGCATACAAAACTAGATGTAGGAGAAAACCTTCATTGTTAAAGTCACTGACAGATCCTGTCATCTCTGTGAAATCCAATTGAACTAAGTCTTTGCTCAGCGATTCATTTATGAAGGGCAGAGATTTAAGCAATTTTTTTTTTTTTTTTTTTTTTTTTGAGGGGGAGGGACTGGTAATTGAAAGCAAATAGCTGAAATTCAGTGGGAAGTTTTCGGGAAAACACAAGGTTACCAACTTGTTTTTCCCCATAATTTCATTTTGCATAATTAGTTAACTCTTCCCTACCCCCCAGACACAAACACCCACAGGGAAAAAAAAAACGCATGTATTCATCCAAACCTGTATCAGAATACTTTGTTCCTGGGGCTTTGTTAATTCCTCTCAAAGGTACCCGTGTCTTGTCACTACCCAAGCTTGGGACCCTGCACAGATGCACTTGGCTTGCAGGAAGTCCTCAAGCATCAGAAGCTGCTCAGAAATAACATCCCAATGGGGACATAGGCTCAAGTTTAGGAAATAGAAAACAGATCCTGTCCTTGCTATTAGAGTGGTTGCACTGGCTACTTCCAAAACTGTTGATCAGGTAGAGCTTGGGAACCTTCCTGGCACTGAATCTCAGTCACGCTACCTAACTGCTAGACTGTCACCAGCATCATCTACCATGTGCCAACCAACCAATTTCAGGGCAAGGCTGGAGACCGCTCCCGCTGAGCAGTTTGATTGCAGCCATACTACTTTTGGAGGTCAGTATTTAGAAGGCTGTTACATATATTTTTCCATACTCATTGTGAAGACACCAATTCGTGGTACTTAGTGTCACTGATTCTATCTTAACATGTTGTCATAGGTCAAACTGCTCACAGCAAAAGAAAATTCAAACTAAACAAGTGGTACAAGCAAGACTTCAAAACACATACATTATGCCCAGTAAGTCTGATCAACAGATACAGAGGATAATTAGAAAGCAGTGTTTTTTTGTGCCCTAATAGAAGGCATTCATGGTCTAATTGTCTGTCAATGTCCAGAATCCCCTTACGGAAAGAAAAAGCATTCATAGAGTATGATTCATCTCTTCTAAAACTGGTTGCATGAAATGTGCCTTAGTTAGTTTTGCCTTCTTTATTTATTAATTTACTAACTAAATCATCATTGAGGAGTTGTGATCAGCTGGTGATACCTGCCTATAGTCATAAGCATTCAAACTAACTTAGCTAAATAAAGTTAGCCAAATAACACCTTCCTATGCTGGAAGGCACATGACTATGTCACTCAACTCCACCCATATATTACGCATTCCTCAGAAAATAGATGGCATTCAGAAATGCCATGACTAATTATTGATACCCTTTCTTTTCACACACTTTACTTTATTTTTTTTTTTTATTTTTTTTTTTTTTTCCTTTTTTCCCCTCAGCTGTGAGATGTACTTTTACATTCTTTTCCTGGTAGAAGTTTCAGTAAGTGTATCATCCTTCATGTGCCACATTTGCAGGTAAGTCCTCATGCACAGAGGTGCTGTTCATATTTTCTTTCTGTGCCTGCTCTGTTGTACATCCCATTAATCACATTTCCCAAAATAATCTCATGGTATGGTACAAACTCTACCTTCTTTCTCAAAAGCTTATTTGTGTTCCAGCATCCATTTTAAAAGTCACAAGATTTTCTTTTTTTTTTTTCTGGATTTGTTCATGTATTTGTGTGTGCCGTACCAAAATGTAGTTCTTAGCTTGTATAGTAGGCAAACATAGGGAACATACTTTCACTGCTGTTGCATTACTTTTTTTGGAGATGTTCTTCAGTTGTGTGCCTTCTGACTTGAGCTGTTTCTGTTTGTCAGTGGGGGATGCTCGTTAAGATGCTTTGCACTGTGTCACTGTGTCTATAGTGCTACACATTCCCTTCCTTCCTGATGTAATACACATCTGTAAAAAATACTCTGTAATATCTTTGCTGCATGCTTCTGTTTCTAAGCTGGAATGTCTGCTGGCGTACTGATGCATTTTGTATTTAGTACTTGATTCACAGAATCACAGAATGGCCACGGTTGGAAGGGATCTCAAGGATCATGAATCTCCAACCCCCCACCACAGGCAGGGCCACCAACCTCCACATTTAATACTAGACCAGGTTGCCCAGGGCCACTCGATTCTACCATCGATGTCCTTGATAAAGATGTTACAGAGCACCGGTCCCAAGACAGACCCCTGGGAGACGCCGCTCATTACCGGCCTCCACATGGACGTAGAGCCACTGATGACCACCCTCTGACTGCAGCTTTTCAACCAGTTTCTTATCCATCGAGTGGTCCACCCATCAAATCCACATCCCTCCAATTTGGAGATAAGGATGTGGTGGGGGACCATGTCAAAGGCCTTGTTTGAGTCCAGGTAAATGACGTTGGTCACTTTTCCCTTGTCCACTGATGCCGTCACTCCATCATAGAAGGCCACCAGATTGGTCAAGCATGACCTTCCCTTGGTGAAGCCACGCTGGCTGTCTGAGATCACATGCTCATTCCTTATGTGATCAAGCATGTCATCCAGGAGGATCTTGCTTGTTAATACCTTTGTACTTCATATGTATATCACTGATATTACTGTATATTTTTGTAATCTCTTCTCTTCTGTATTTCTTTTGTGTCTCATCCTCTTGTGGTCTTAGTCACCATAATGTCACATTTACCAGTGAAATAGGTATAACTGGGTTACTCACGTACAGAGCTGCCTCTGTGGGTTCCTGATTTATCTCACAGAAAGCACTTCTTTGTATGAAAGGTCTTTCTCTTGACAGAACAATAAGACTGAAACAGCAAAACCAACGTATCTGGATTTTTCCTCTGCTTCAGTGAACTTGCCACTTGAGACCCTTACTCCTCTGATATCTCTGTCTTTTGCCCAATACCATTCGGAAGTGAGCAGCTTCCTGGATTGCCAACCACTTAGCAGCTTCAGATCCTGCGCAGATTAACACCATTAACTCCTTCCACCTCTACTTCCACTTCAGCTTCTTCAGCAGCTTCTGCTCTTGCAAAACACATTTCTGGCATTAGCACAAAAGCCAGTGTCAGTGTTAATTTGTCTCTGCTTGTACGTTAGCATCTTGGTGAGGCAGCTTACAGTGATAGAGACCTGTGGAGGGATGCACTGGAAGGCCTGCTAACAACCTGCAGCTGCAGTAAACGGGCCTGCACCCTGGCATGTGCCTGTCTCAGGGCCTCAGCTCCTACACCCTCCACAGGGTCATGTGCTGGGCTTCTGCACCAGCTTTGGAGAAGGTCAGCTGTTTTCTCACCTGGGAAAGGCAAAACATGCAGGGTGCTGGGTCTAGCCTGGCTTCTGCCACTGTAATTAGTATAGATGCAGAATGGCACAGACTATGCATCTTAGAGAACTTAGAGTGTGGCACCCAGATGTGATTGGGACAACCACAATCAGGGCAAAAATACCCTTGTATAGCAGCAAAGCAGCCAGAATCATCTAAAATCTAAATGCAGAATCTGTAGTTTTCAAAGTTTCACACCATCAGTAATTACACATGAAGTCCTTGTCACACACAAAATAAGAAACAGCAGTACATGGGTGGAATGTCTGTCCTGCAGAACTCTTTAGCATTGGCATGCATGTTTGCTTCATGACTCTATTTCTAACTTTAAATAATTTTCAGGGATAATAATGAGGGGATACAAAATTTAGGTGGAACCTCAGTAAATAGTTGCTAAAATGCGACAGATCATGGATATATTATCAGGCAAAAGTGGTTGTTGGAACATAGGAGGGGAAAGAGTTATTAAGAGTTTTCTTTTTGGGATTAACTCCTGATTTAATTGTGAGTTAACATGACTAATCTCTATTGTATAGAGAAAATTAGGGGTTTAAGTGAGATAAACATCCCCAAGAAAAACAAATTTGGCTGTCAGACTTCTATGCTAGGGAAGACACAGCTGCTGAGTAAGCTCGTGTAGGGCAGAAGTGGAGTTGTGCTGGAGGACTCTGCAGGTGGAGATGCTTTGGGTTGGACTCTAGATACTTAAAGTGGTGTTGGAAGAAGCTGTGGTGCTGGCAGTTTTCTTTGCTGAGGAAAAGACAAGCATTGCTTCCAGATGCTATTTTTCATGTCTAATAAAGCTCTGGCTAGTAATGATTGTTCTTTGCATTTTCCAGCCTGTGTACAAGACAGAAAGGAGACTCATGCTTTTTTTGCAGCCTCTTGAATTTCTTTTTTTTTTTTTTTTTTTGGTGGGAAATGAAACATCACAAATGTCATGTAGTAATTCACTGCACTGGAGTGAGAGAGTTTTCTTCCTGGATTATGGATGACAAAATTATAGAGCAAGAACATGAAATCAAATGAAAATGGCTTTTGTTTGTTTGTTTTTCAATAGTTAGCTATAATAAGTGATGTTGTTATGCAGAAACAATAAAAGACTTGTTTAAAACAGTAAATGTATTTCCATGAAGAGTGCTTCCATGTTTTCAGTATTGGACTTTCTTCCATGCAATTCTTCTAAGGAGGAAGGCCAGCCTATGAGACCAATTAATCTGAGTGGCTGAGTTCAGGTCCTGGCCCAAGAACCTTAACTACTCGAAATGTTCATATTCTCAAGCACAGGATTTTGACTGCAAGCCTAGGTCTCATAAGGAGCTAAGATTGCATGAAAATATTCCTGGTGGAAACCAGGACTGGGCAAGTGGCTTGCTTTCTCACAGAAGAAACTGTGGAAATTAGAGCTGAAAGATACTTCTGAAATAGGAAATAAGTCAGATCATAGACTTGTAAACTGGAGCTAGATGGAAAGGTAGAACTGAATAATTCTTTAACATTCAAGAACCAAAAAAGTACTTTAGAGGCAGACTCAGGACTGGACTGGGAACAATTTAAAACTTGAGGGCAGGTGACAGAAGGGGAGGGGAGCTTCTGGATGAAGCTTTTCCAAAGAAGTCCTCTTTGCTGTAAGCTGAATGAGACACCAGGACATCTGGCAGCCAAGTCATGGCAGCAGACAGCTCCAACCATGCTGAGTATCTGCACGTGTGAGTGACTGCCTATGGGCACAAGGCAGCTCTGTAGTGGACGCACAGTAGCTGTCACATATCTGGGAAATGTCTGCCTAGCTTTGCACAGAGCAGCTGATTTGGACCTGCCCAAAACAGCAGCACATTCTAATTGTTTTGCACACACACAACTCTGCATAGAAGGTTCATTGCAGATTCTACTCACATAAATTCTAGCACAAAATGCAGTCTGTGGCAGAAGAACCTTGGGATTGCCTTTTGTCGTAGAAACCCTTCACTGATATCCTAATTTTGGATGAGGACATGCACCGAACTCTGATCTGTCCCTGCCTCCCTATCCTCTTCTGGCCAGGACTCCCCGAGTCCTTCCCTGTATCAATGCTGCATTGCATTCTCTGTTTTGCTGAGAGAAATGAGACAGATTTCATTAGACACAGCTAAAATGCTGGTTTGCAGTTGTAGAACCACAACAGATGGTTCTGTGCATAGTTTATGTCACTGCTGTATCCAGGAGGCTTAATCACAAACCTAGGGGAGAGAGGACAACCCCCCATGCAGGTACCCAGACACAAGACTTGGCTCTGCCTCACATGGCTTATTGCTGGGAGATGAGATGAGAAACAATAAATGGATATTTACTCTAATCTGATATTATCCTGTACCTAATCTATTATTATCTGGTACATTGTACACGATGCTGAACGTTGCCTAAAGCTTGTGAAATCTCCAAGAATTGGAAAACTACTTAAACTACATTTTTGCTTGTTTGTGCTTCTACTGCCTGTATATAACATACAAGTAAAGCTTATAGAAGTTGCTTTTACAGTAGTTACTTTACTGAGAATTGCTCATCAGATATTATTATTGAAAAGCAACAGACAGTTTAGAATATGAGTCAAAATTAATATTCAACCCTTAAAAACTTGCCTTTTATTTTGTGATAATCTGTTTGAGTGTCCTTCATTTTTAAGATAAGCGACGGACGAGTTTCAAAGATAGGGACAGAACCAAAATTTATTTTAAAATGCATGATTCATCCATATTCAGGAGCCTACTTTATAACAATATGATAACACAACCTTCACTGAATGGAGATACACTCTAAGCAGAGAAGAAAAGTAAGTAGCTCAAATGACTGTGTGGTCATGGTCAAATAGAAGAGACAAAGCCACCGCATCAAATTCACTGTATTCCTTATTAAAAAAAAACACAAACAAGAACAACAACAACAACAAAAAACACCTCCAGATTTTTAAGAAATGTGCTCAGAAAGAAAAACACGCATTTGTCCTGATTATTTCTTTGCAATTCAGCATCTCTTTTGTTAAAGGATTCTTTGAAGTTGGAAAAAAAAAATTTGGTGCCATCAAGTGGAAATACTCTGAATTGCTGAGAAGAGCTGCTAAAATGACAGTGCAGAGATTTCACTAGATGCAGTAGCAATATATCTAGTTTTACTGGAAATTATTTTTTTCCTAATCACTTATGTAATTTGCTGTTGTTAAGTTGGCAAGAAATCTCACCTGTTGACATATTTTAGGGAGTAACATCCTCCCCTGTTACAGAAGACAAAAATCTTGTGGGTTTTTGGCAAATTACACAGATGTCTGTCATTATGTAAAGATTATTCCTTTCTGACTCCCCTCCCTAGAATTCACATTCCTTTGCAGTTCTAAGTTTCTCACAGCAAACACTTGTAGAAAGAGTCACCTCACTCTTGCACGTCTCCCTGCAGCAGCTGAAGGAGAACATCTTGGTTTCAGCTCTGTCCTGGGAGCAGCTTGCATTCGGACAGAGCTTGGAGGAGCATGGTGTACCTTGGAGATGGTGGTGCTCCCTGCTGCCACAGCAGCTTGCTTGCTGGCTGCCTATCCAATCCCCCAGCTTTGTGTCAGGGAGGAATTGCATGGGATAAACCTCATCCTGCCAGAAAGGAAGTCATGCACTTTAGAGACAGTCTCTCATGATTTTAAGTCCTGTGCCCCTTAAAATACACATCTGCTACTCTCTTGAGGTTTCTTTTTCAATATAAACATGCCTTAGTTAACCTAAATATTTCAGGAGTTTGTTTTATTTTTATTGAGTTTTACCACACATTTCAAAAACAGATGTTTAAATATTTATTAGTTTAAAAGCATTTATGTATAAACTGAACTAGATTTCTTTTGGAATATTGGTAATAGCTCAAAATAAAAGAAGCATTTTCATTTTTGCTGAACTGAAATTCTTCAGTTTGAATGGAAAGATCCAAATGTTTGAGTTCCCTTGTTAAGTGCAATATTGAAAAAAAAAAAAACACATCACCTTGATCACTTCTAATTTCTGCTAATTCTAATCCCTGGCAAAGTTCTCTCCTGAAGCTTTATGACATGCAGTCAGGTTTATACCAAAATACTGTATAGTACCCTGCTCTGGGAAATAACCAGGAAGCTATGAGAAATTCTAGTGAATAGATGCCATGTTTTTATCCCTTTAGGAACACAGAGAAAGCCTCAAACTTGCAAATGAAATACCACTGATGCTTTTGTCACTGTAAGGTACGATTTCTGCCTTCTTGTTGTTGTTGTTAACATTTATTTTTTATTTCTCAGTGACCTTTAAGGATGCTGTAAATTTATAAACCATTCTGCATGAAGCCTAGAAACTGAGTGATAGCTCTGGATCATCATGCTCTGTGTGATGTGCCTCCTGCCACAGCTCGTGTTGTCTCCCCATGGCAGTGGGAAGAGGGATGCTCGGGTTGGTTTGTCCTGGTCCTGCTCCAGGACCTTAGACAAAGGTCATTCTCAGGGGGAAGGGGTCATTTGTACATGCTTAATGGTTGTAGAAGCTCACTACCTTGCAAAGTGGTTTAAAGGATATAACTGTAACTGAGAACTGGACCCCCTGGATCTCAAGGCAACAGAATGACTGTAACTGAAATAGTAATTTGCTTATGCTTTTTCAAGTCTTGTAGGAGAGACTAAGAATAACACATAGATGCATATTTTAGGAAAAAGTACAGATGAGAGATGGCCAAATCTCACCAGAAAAAGAATTCTCTTTTAAGTCAGTTTAATACATATTGCTGCTCTCTTCTTGATGTTCCTGACAGCTGGATCCCTCCTTGTATTTTGCTGGATAGTGTGAGAGCCATTAGCAATTGGAACTCTGCATCAGTGTTAAAGCAATACCTTGGTTCAAAGACTTTATTATTGCTTAAACGAGATTTGTGGCCTAAAGACAACATTATTTAATTAACTATAATGTTCTGCCTCTCAGTGATAAAATTATAAACATATTAATTTTCAGATTAAAAATGTACTCTGGATCATTCTATTTAAATCATTGTTTAGAACTGGTATTTCTATTGTATGTGTTCTTTCTGCCCAGTAATTGAAATCAAGGTAATGGTTTAGTGGTAGACTATTGTTGCTATGGAACTATTCATTATCTTACGATATGGGATGGGCAGAGCAGAGACAAAAAGATTGGATTTTATAAACATGGTATGAAGCTTTTAATCCTTTCACTCTTACTGAACAATTTATGTGGCACACTAGTTTTCAGTACATTTTTTTATACTCCAAATGTGGATGTTCAGGACTTATTTTAAATGCTTTCATGAAGATGAAGATGTAGGGCATGAGTGTGCATGTGCCCATGTATGTACATATGTGGATTTAAAATTTGTTCACAAATATGTGGTGGCTGTATAATTTCTCACACTGTGCTTTTAGACATAACAGATTTTAATTCTAAATACTGCCTATCACACAGAAAGACAATGTTCCTTGCTTACATAATATTTAATGGGGTATAAAAGTATTTTTAAAAGGGTAGCATGAAAGAAGCATTTTGTGTGCCAGGTGCCTAGGTGAATTCTTGGGTAGGTGGAATTGGCTAGGAGGAAAAGGAACCAGATTCTAAAACTGACAAAATATGGAAAAAGGGAAAGTCTTTATGGCATTAGATCTAGTAGTCTAGGTCCTGGTTATGGTTCTCATATTCCCTCAGTGGAGAGCTGCTTATGATCTGTGCTGTACTCTTCTAGACAGTGAAGTGAAAGGAATCTCCATAACTACATGGATGGGAAAGCAGAGCAGGCACTGTTCCTTTTACAAGATGATTCAATCTTTTACCCCAGTGTACCGTGGTTTACTGCTAATTATCATATCAGAACACTACATGTTTTGGAGAGGAACAAGGGAAAAAGAGATTTCAGTGCAGGTTTTAGATAACAAATTTGGAGGTTGAAAGTTCATGCTGTGTAGAAAAAAAGAGATTAGTATGACTTCTTAATATCAGTGCCTACCTCAGCTTGGAAATACCTCTGGGAAATAAAAGCAAGCTTTAAGGCAGTGCAAGAAGGAAGCAGAACAATGGGGATAACATCTCTTTGGGGAAAACACTGAGAGCCTTTAGGGGATAATGGAGAAGCTATTCATCAGAAAGCCAGGTCCATTCCAGGAGAAGGTGTGTGATCTGAAATGGAACTTGCATTCCAGCTGCTGTACAGTGGAGATGCCAGCCTTGAGACAAAAGTTTTAGTGCAAGAAATGACTGCCCAAACTAGCAAGGACAGCTGGGAATCTCCTTGGGTAGAGAGAGAACACAAGCAGAAAAGACAAATTATGAAAAGTGGTCTGTGTAGATATGAGAAAAAAACTTAAAAAACAAAAACAAAAACAAAAAACAAAACTTAAAAATCTAAAAAAAGATTAAAATGATTGTTGTGCTGTATTGAAATGAATGACTCACCAGATCAGAACAAAGACCAAAGCTTGTTGGTGAGAAGGTGTAAACAGGGGACACACTAGCCAGGGGTGTCAGAGGAGGAAGATGTGGAAAGCAACTGTAATAGTAACCTCGTGGGACATGGTAACTGTCTTATCTCTGAGAGTTTTCTCTAAACAAAATCCCATTCTGGAGGAAAGCACCTTGCATGAGTTAGAAAAATCTGCCATTCCAGTGAATGAAGCTGAAAGATGGGGACAAACCATGAAAAAATGAGAATTGAGAGACCAAAGTACAAAACATAAATGAAAGAACAAAACAAAAAATACTTTCCTAATTGTATGATGGGGGGAAGAATGGAGAGAGTATCCTAGTTAATCTGGTGTTACTTTGGTGGCCCTTTGTGCTGCTAATCTGAGCGTGATACTTGACTGTGCCAAGGGTGGTCAAGCCCAACTCCATCATGCTGTTCTCTCACTTCCCCTTCCTCAAAAGTACAGGGGGGGGAGGGGGGGTGGGGAAAGAGAAATATGATGAAAAAAAGGGTCATGGGCTGAGAACAGGAACAGTTTTAGTAAAGAAAAAGGGAACTCCCCTCCTCTGCTAGGTTAAACTGCGACACTCTGTTGCTGACTTGCACAACAAGACAGACCAGGTAGGATGGACTCACCAAATTTAAATTTGAGCAATTTAGAATTTACTCACTTTATTGCTTTTTCTTTCAGTCACTACCCTCTTACAGATGAGGCTAACAAACCCACTTTCAAATGAAAGTAGATGTGGTTTCTAATAAACTTAGGCTTTGTTAACTTGTTTATAATTTTTTTGCACGTAGAGCTTATGTTCAGTATTGTGAGGGATTGATGCTTACAAGGAAAGGGGAGAGATCTGTGAAACAAAAACAGTGCTGTTATCAAAAATATTTTTTCAAACAGTTAACATCATAAAAGTTGAAAGCATTTATATTTGAACAAAATTTTATTGCACGTTTAATTTCTTCCTGCTTGTAGCAAACGAGTGGGTGCAATATAATGCTGTGAGTGTGGAAATTTGTGCTCTGTTGTTTTAGCATGAAGGTGATTCCAGTAAATGCATTATGATCCTGATCTGCCCATGACAGAGGGACTAAAACTCCCTGCACTTCCTTTACTCCTTTGGCTCTTTTCATAAACAGGAGGAAGAGGTATGAATGAGGATGATATTTCATCATTTTTAGGTCTATCAGATCTTTTAGTAGATTGATTCTGCTGGACTATACAGACCTTAGAGGAAACAAAGACAGCAAAGAAGAAATTCCCAAGACAAATCTGTCACTCCTTAAAGAAGCACTAATAATAGAACTATTTGCTGTGAAATTGCAATTGCCATGCCTACATTCCACATAGCAGGTCTGTTTTCTCATTCCTCCTTTGCAGTGCTAGAGCTGAGGATCAAAATGACATAAAATTGATATTTACCTCTTCTGCAGTTAGGGTCAGGTAGCAGATGCTAAAGATGACATTTTGACCAGAAGAAGAGAATTGTCATCAGAGGTTTGGCCTCCCTGCTGGAGATGTGAGCATCTGCCAGCACGGAAGTTAGTAAAACCTGAGAAAACATGTTTAATTAGATATCAATCTCTGTAACCAATCTATGCTTGCTACTGACCTTTCTAAGGATAAACCACATGTTACATTTAGAGAATCAATTTTCACTTTAAACAGCCATAGACAACCATAAACAAATTTTGTTGGTAGGCCAAAATGTGATTCTCATGTTACAGGAAAGCAGCACTCCCCAACGTGAGGGAAGGTGTGAAAGGAGTGCCATCTTCCCTTTAGGACCTGAAGGTACTCTTAATTACATGTAATGGATAATATGTTTTTTTGAATTTAAAGTGCTTTTGGTCTTGAAGAAGAATTTTGATCAAAATACAGGAAAATCTGGTGATAACTGGATCCCGAACTCTGCTTGTTGTTATTTTTGGGTACAATTTTAGTTCCACCCTTTGCTTCAGGACTTGCTCCAACAGGTACTTAATAGTGAAGCTGAACCCTGGGATAACCAGGCAGCAGTCTAAGAGGAATTCTCATCTTCTTATCAGCAGTAGCGGCTGATGCAGATTTCTTCTTTGCCTCCCACCTCTGTCCCTGCACACACCCTTAGTTGTTTAGGGTGCTCCCTGCTGCAAATATGAAAAGTAACCTCATTAAGAAACTAGATTCTTTTTTCTCTGTTCTGTTTGTTGTTGTTGTTGTTTTCCCTAGCCAGTTCAGTTCTGTTTTACCACATGGTTACAGAGTTGGCTGTACCAGCCTAGAACCTGTCAGTATATGTTACATACTTCTCACCATTTTCACAGGTTTGCTGAAAGCATTTTTGAATCATATCTGATTTTAAAGATTCAGAAAGAATTAAGGTTTGGGAAAAAAAAAAAAAAAAAAAAAGGTCAGCAAGTCCTGAACTTTTGTTTTGATGTTGATCTGAATGTGAATCAGGAGCCAAAACATAATTTTTGCATCAGTTTTCCCGGTTTTGAGAAGGAAACAATACACATCCTCATGCTGCCAAACTGACAAAGACAGTGTTACAAAACCAGAAAATGCTAAATAAATAGAAAAGGGTCTTGTTTTTTGTTGCGGCTCTTTTTTTCTGTAAGTCAGCACTTTCTAACAGAGGCCAACTGCTCCTGGAGGAGATAAGGCTGGTACAGCCATTATTTGCTACAGGAGCTTCAGAAGCAAGGTTGTGCTTTTAATGCAGCTTCGGCATAATGGCCTTAATGGCCTCTTTATGCACTAAACTCTGATTGTTTCAAAAGAAGGCCCAGATTTTGCATTTATTCACGCTACGGATCCATACTTAGTGGTGGGTTGTTATTGACTTGAAAGTCCTGCTAATGTGAGCGTTGGCAAGTCTAATTAACAGACTCAATGAAAATTCTTACAGAAGTATATTTGTGACAGAATTGTTTTAGCTGAGTGGCTGCAGTTTCTTGCAGCAAACCAAATTCCTGTCTTCTAGCATCCAGTTCGCTAATCTGATATTGCAGGCTGTCATTTTTTAATGTTAGGTTTATTTGCCAGTCAATCTAAAAAGATTTATGTGAGGTCTCAGGAATCGAGAGAATGACTTAAAAGGGCACCTCTATTTGAAGCAGCAGTCTGAGTATACATTGCACGTGCAAAAGTATTAACTTTTATGGTGAATGTGGACAAATGTGACACTACTGTGAATTCTAGGGGCTACAGATGCGACCAGTTATGACCTCAGGAGTTACTAAAAGTAGAAGGTCTTTCTTCAGGGGTGCTGTAAGCCTTGAGAGATGGCAATTTCCCCTCTGTGGCAATAGGAATTTAAATATATTCTCTATGTGATTGTAAAGAACACAACACCTTGTGCTGTTCAGTGATGTCTAGTACTTTGCTGTGAGGTCAGTATTCACAGTGGCAGTCAACAGCCACTGCAGGTAGTGGCTTTTGAAGAAAAGGTCATGTTTTTCAATAGCCTCATTCTGACTGAAAGCCTGAAAGCTTCTTGGAACTTCTATATCTCTGCAGTATAAAATCAGAATTAAATGGGAAACAGAGTTTGACAGATAGATACACAGTCTGCAAAAATCTCTTCAGGATGCCAATTCCCGTTTATTTGAGACCCAGGGAGAAATCCTAGCCCAGCAGAAGTTGGTTTGAGTTTTTCATTGACTTCAATGGATTCAAGATTTATCCATGACACTCTAAGAATAAAATCTCTGAAGTCCACCTCTCTATAGGTGCTCTGGGAGTTCATTGTTACCGTAATGGAAGTCAGCGCTCCCCCCACAGTGCTGAGAAAAAAGCGTTCCAGCTGGGTAAGAGTCAGACCTGATAATTAGGGATTGTCAGACAGATGGAGTTGCGGTCAAAACGAAACAGGAGGTATTTATTACAGAAAGCAGCCCCTGTTACACACTGACTTGTTTCGTAAAGCCTGAATTCCAGATTTATTTCATTCTTTCTAAGCAATTCTGTCTTCCCTGTTCGGAATACCATACAGTGGTGGGATTCATCTCACCTATCTTTATAACATCATAGTGTCAGTCCATGCTGGTCACCTGGGTTGCCTTTTCCTTTATGGAGCACGTTAGGCACTTCTGAAGTACAGTTCACCTGGCCAATTTCAGATAAAGCAAGAGGCTAAATGTCTGTTTTAAAGTCAGCTGGCAATAAAATACCCATTCAGAGTGATAGGAAATCTGTAGCAGAATTCATCTTTCCCAGAGGCATTTCGGCAGAAGATTTCATTCAAGTCCTTACAGTCCAAGTCACCCAGATGACCAGTGATGGCTGGGTCTTTGTCTTATTGACTATGTTGTCCCAGCCTGGAACTTTGTTTCCTTAGAACACAGATATGAAAAGGATCAGAAAACCAAAGCGTAGGAAACCCAAGAATTTCAAATTCTAAAAAGAATGCTTTGACCCCAAATGAAGAGGCTTACATAGAATTTTAGCTAAAAATAAACTCTCTTTCATATGCATATGAAAAAATCTAAAAAAAAATAAAGTCAGACAGATACTCTGAAAATTAAATGCTTTAGTATTAAAAAAAAAAAAAGGTTTTAGCCACTTTTTAAAAAATGTATTTTGTTTCTATGTGTTGTTCCTGCTGACCTCACTGGAGCTTCAGAGCTGCTAATATCCAAGCCACAATGTCAAATTAGCAATCAAGCTTTCTTATCTACAGGAGCCAATCCAGTGGGTACCTCAAGATCATATAATAATCCATCCATAAAGGAACAGTGAAGACTTGTAATACGAGTTTCATTACCATTATTCTCAGTGGTGACTCAGATATCAAAGTAGCTACTTTCACAAATGCAAAATCCTGAAAGAGGCCCACCCTATAACCCTCAATTTTCTAGTGCTTGCACTACTGGTGTGTTCTTCAAAGTCAGAATTTTGAATACACAGAGTACTTCAGATTAGCTGTCGGCTCCCCAGAAGAGTTCTCTATGAGTGTTGCTGTTGGCCAGACAAGGATATGGGGAACAAGGGGATTAATTGTGTGTCATTTCCTTTGGAAAGGCAGATCGGCCAAGCAAGAGGCTGTGTATTCCCAGAGTTCCCAACTGACAGCTCTTAGTGAAAGCAGACAGCACCCTTATGGACTTGTTAGGTTCTGGTGCAGTCTGGCTAAGCAGACAGGATGGCTCCTGCTTGGTTTTTGTACATACCTTTTTTCATGCATTTCCATGCAGCACAAGGTTGAGCTCCCAGCTCAAGCCTGGGGAACTGCAGTGCGAGACAGAGCATGTTGTGGATTTAATCTTTCTGTGAGCTGAGATTCCTATCTGTGAAACTTAGAAATGAGAAATAATTAGACACTCAACCCATGAAAACTACTGTGGAAAGCCTCTAACATTTTACACAAAGACAAACTCTCCACAAATTGTGAAAGCTTAGAAAGTAATAATAAAACCTCTTCAAATAGAAAAAAGCTCATTGTGTCTCACTGTTTCTTGGGCTCAAAGGGAAAATGAGACTCTTTTCTCTTACTGACGGACAAACCTATTCCGAATCCATTTGCATTCTCAATATCCATATGGAACTGAGAAACATGCTTTAATAGCATCATGTGTAGGAGCTGGTTTTGGAGCCTCGGCTTCCCACCCAAGTTGATCTTTGTAGGTGACAAAGACAGATTACTCCACCAACCCTAAAAAATGTGAGGTAGTTCGTGTTCCATGGCACTCTTACAAACTGTAAACCTGTTTTCTGATCTTGAAAGTCACTTACTGTTGGTTTTATTAGTTTTCAGTTTCTGTTTGGTTGGTATACAAGAGCAGTTACTGCCCTTATTATGGCAGGAGGGTTCCCCAGTACACTGCCTTTCCAGCCCTTCTAGCTAGCTCTCCTCTGCCACTTCTTCGCACTGAGGGACCCAGCCCCTGCCCACTGGGATGGGTGCTGTCCCATCACAGCAGGATACAGGAGCTTCTGCTGCCCTCATAGCTCAGAGAGATGGACTAAAGAAAGGTCCAGGAGTTAGCAGGAGGAGGTCATTTTGTTCTCCAGCAACAAAAAGGGAAGAAGATCCTGTACGAAGATGAGGGACATGATAGAAGGTTCTGTACCTTGAAGTCGGGGACAGGGAAGAGTAAGAGAGCGGTGAGAAAGACTTTGTGCTCACACACTATAACCCACTGATTCTGTTCATTCTGGTGAGGCCTTCAGCTCTCAAAATCTCTGCTGATCCTTTGCAGGTCCCATTCCCTCACGTTCACCGCCCGGTTTGTGAAAGTCGTTATCTCCTTTCATCCTCTTCTGCTACATTTGATTTAGCAGTGAAATGCCGTGAGAGGAGGGGGCAGTCGCTGACTTTCCCCTGGGGACGTAGGGAGCCTTCCACCTTTTCTTCGGCTTTCGGCACCGGCCTCAAACCCGCGAGCGCAGACCGACGGCAGCAGCCGCCCCTGTGCCCGGAGAGCCGCCCCGTTGCCAGTCCGCAGCCCTGCCGTCGCTCAGCGGAAGGCTCCTCCTGCCCGGCCCGGGCTCCGCTTTTGCTTTCGCTCCCCTCAGGCCGCAACGCTCCCGACCCGCAGCCGCGACCTTCGCCACACGGCTGAGGTCCCGCCGCAGACACAGAACCGCACGGCGCGGGAACTTCGATCGTTCCGGAGGAGCGACGCGACCCATCGCGGCTCGCGGCAGCCACGACTTCCGCAGATCGGGCCGGGCCGGGCCGGGCCGCTCCCCCCCTCCGCGCCTTCCAGGAACCGGGGGGAGTCGGGGAGGCGTCGCCGGAGGGCGCCGTGACGGCGAGCCGCGGGCGCTGCCGGTTGGCGGCCGGCGGAGGGTGTAGCCGGAGGGCGGCCGGCGGTTGGCTGACGCGCGGGCGTCGGCAGGAGGGAGCCGAGCCGAGCCGAGCCGGGCCGCCCGCGGCTCCGAGGTAGGTCCTCGCGGCGTGAGCGCGGCCCGCTGCCCGTCCGTCGTCCCGCTGTCCGTCCGTCGTCCCGCGGGGCTCCTCGGCACGGCGGCAGGTCGCGGTGCGTCGTGTCGGCGGGCTGCGGGAGGAAGCGCCCGTGGCGGCGTCACCACCCGGCTGGGAACGGGGCTGTCATCGCGCGCCTGGCTGCTGCGTGTCGCTCTTTATTTCTTCCTCTGGTTTTCTGTTCGTTTTTCTTCTCCGCCTTGCTCAGTCTGCTTTAATCTGCGTGCGGCCCGAACTCGCGTGAGGGCACGCCGCACCGTTGACCCTCGTTACCGCCCCGCAGCGGTGTGCTGAGCGGTTCCCTCGGCAGCGCCCGCTTCCTGCCCCGCTTCCCCTTGCTTCTGCTCAGCCAGTACGGAGCCTCCCGAGGCTTAGGAATAGAGATTGTACAGGGTTGGGGCAGGAGAACAAACGGGATTTTCTAAGTAAGCGGGATAGCTGAGCTTTGTGTATTTATCGCCATCACTTCAAACTGCTCTGGAAGTGAAATTCGCATCTTTAAAGCCACTATCTTTGAGATCCTTGTCTTTCAATCACGCAGACACCTGAATCCTCTGGCTGCCCGGTGCTTGCATGCAGAACTTGCCATTCATGGCAGAGCTAAACGGCAGCATATGGAATGAAAAAGATTGGAAATAAAAGCATGATAATCTGCCATGGATCTCTCATAATTAAGTTTTTCCACTTTGCATACACTTTTGTTAGGAAGAAAGCCTGCTGCTCCCAGCTACGTATTCACTGCTGAACAAATTGTTACTGCCACTTCCTTATCTTCGTTATCTTCCAGCTTGTGCCATAATTAGCTGAGTAAACATAATGAACCTTGCTCATACACACTGGGCTTTCTCTTCCAACCACCTGGTCACCTGCTGCGTTCTGCTTTCTTTCCGTATTGCTTACCGTTGATGGTGCAAGCTTTGACAAGCAGCTGCTGTTCGCACATTTATGCTGGCAGATGTATTGGTGTTTTGAAGTTTCTGGCATTTTTTTACGAGCAGAAGTTGTAATTAAGGAGTTGTTATACTGGACATGCTAAAAGCCATCCTTTGCAGTAGTACAACCTTTTTCTATAAGGCCACCTCACCAAGCGGAGATGCACCAAAGTACTTGCTGGCTTGGTGTTATCTAGGAATGCAAAATTAAATTCCTGTTCTATGAAAGTAGTGTGTAGCTGACTTGTGTTTTACAGCAGATGTTAAAGGAGACCAGAACTTTTGCACTGTTTGAAAGATCTGTGTAGATGTACTATTTTACTGCTTTGTCTCTGCATCGCCGTCAGGCCTCACCATGCTGCGAGCCTTTAGCCACACAGGCAATAGGTGTGCATTCCGCCCTGCTGGGTGCCGGCACCACCACAAACCCGTGCTGGCTATCAGGAGGGAAGATGTCAGTGCTTGGGAACGCAGAGCTCCACTGGCACCCAGGCATGTCAAGGAGCTGACACAGATGGGTTACAAAGTGCTGGTGCAGCCATCGAACCGGAGAGCCATCCATGAAAAGGTGAGGTCCTGTTCTGAGTCAGGTGAGCAAAATCATGGCTCGGTTATTAAGCATAGTGCAGGAGAAATAATATTCAAAGGTTGTACATAAGGAAATGTATTACTTGTTACGTTGCTGTATGTGAAGTTATTGTGTCCTAGTGTAGAGAAAAAGCACACTGAAGAGGTGCTGGGTGCTCTTGGGGGAGAGAATTTTCTTTCCTTTGACGCTGTGAGCTTCAGGACTGAAAATATTTTGGCCTAAGATATCTGAGCCAACAGATGAAAATTGAAATGTAAGTAGGGAATTAATGATCTCTTGCACATATCGCCTTTTAATTAAAGCACAGTGCTGGTTTTCACCAAAGCATGATCACATGAGACACAAGTAAGCTGGAATTTTAATTGATAAGAGAGGGCAAAAATACATTTTTCATATGGAAAAAGCATTCTTTCAGCATGGGCTTAGCCTAATATGCTATAAAATCACATCACCAGGCTTTTTTATCAGATCTTTCTAAACTTACTTGAAAGTATTTCAAAACATTGCAAAGGGCTGTTTGTTATTGTAAAACTGTAAGATAATTGAACGCAGTAAAGTACTTTCTTTGTAGTCTGTAGATTTAAGATGAATTATTTTGTATGTTTTGGCCTCATGTAAACATGGAAATTCAATTTGATACTTCTTTTGTTAACAAGGTTTCTGATTGTATCATGTGCAGTAACTGGCTTCTACTTTGTAGAATTTTCTGTTTGTGTTCTGAAGTTGCTTTTGTGCTGAGATCTAAATATATGTTAAAAGAAATGAACAACCAGAAAAAAAAAATGATTTTTTTTTTGTGTGTAGGACTACATCAAAGCAGGCGGTATTATTCAGGAAGATATTTCTGAGGCTTCTCTGATAGTGGGTGTGAAGAGACCTCCAGAGGGCAAGTTAATCCCTAAGAAGAACTATGCCTTCTTCTCGCACACTATTAAAGCCCAAGAGGCAAACATGCCCCTTTTGGATGAGATTCTGAGACAGGTAAATGCTGTCATAACAAGGACTGATGGCTGTTAGCAATGGACTCAAACTGAGCTTGATCCTGAAGTCTGGTAGAAGGCTTGTTGCCTCACATGGTTGCTTTCAACATGCATATTTAGCATGATAGCTCATGAGGACTGTTCTCAGGATCCCTTCTTGGAGCTGACTATTTCTCACTCAGGATCTACAGCTTGAACTGCTACTGTGTTTGTGTGCATATGGCAGACAAGTTGTAACCATAGTGTACTTGAGGAATGTTCATGCTGTGTGAGCACAAAGATCTGTGGGCATTATAGATCCTTACTCAGGAAGTCAGCCAATTTGGGCAGAGAAAAGAGCAACTACTTGGCTGGGGATGTGATCTGCAGCAGCTGGAGTGGCCATTGGGGTGCTCTGTGCCAAGAGTGAACATGAAACACAGAGGTTCTTTACAATGTGAATTCATATTCCCATCAGCCTATATCAGGAAAGGCATCAAAGGTGTACAAAAAGGTAATTTCTAGGAATGCAATGTGCCACTGACTCTGCATTCACTGAAAATATTAACACTCAATTTGCTGTGTGTTTTCAGGAAGTTCGACTGTTTGACTATGAAAAAATGGTTGATCATAAAGGAATGCGAGTTGTGGCCTTTGGAAAGTGGGCTGGTGTAGCAGGTATAGTGCATAAAGTAAAGGCAGGCTTGAAACAATAACTTCTTGTAATATTCCTGGTTCTGTACGTTTCCTGAAAGTTGGGCTTTGGAATGCATTGTAACTGCTATGCTGCTTTTAAGACCTTTTTTCCTTTCTGTTTCGTGCTGCCTCCTCTTGATGAGACTACAAGTCAAATAGTCCCATGGATTCCTGACAAATCTACTGCGTATACTGAAGTCCCATTCAATCTGTTCAGCTAACCTGAGGCAGCCAACATATCGATGTCAACTGCACAGACTTTTGAAAGATATCGCAGCTGACAGTTCCGTGGTTTTGAACAACTTCTGTTTATCACTCTGTTATCCATCTATACTGATTTTTGTGAGGCGTAGTTCTCATTCCTTTCTGCTGAACTGCAATTGTGTTTCTTCAGGAAACTCTGTGTTACATCTTTTTTGGAATCTGGTGATTTGTATGCACCCACCAGAAGGATATCCAAGTATTAAACTGTGCTGGAATGCATAATCTAGGCCAAGGTCATGGCCTGCTATTGAATTTCTTCTTCCGTGGTGTTATGTACATTTTCTTTATAAAGAAACTATTAAATCACAAGGAAAAGTATTTGGGATGATTTTAGACTTCAGTCATTCTCTGCAGTTTCTAACTGTGCATATTCATAATTAACACAATAGGAATGATCAACATTTTGCATGGATTGGGATTACGATTTTTAGCCCTGGGACATCACACTCCCTTTATGGTAAGAATATATATGTTTTCTTTAGAAAAATGATGTTCAAGCATCATCAGTATTTGAATTAGGAATGATGTCTCTGCGCCTTTGATTTCAGCACATTGGGATGGCACATAACTACAGGAATAGCAGTCAGGCTGTGCAGGCAGTGCGAGACGCTGGATATGAAATTTCACTGGGACTGATGCCAAAGTCAGTTGGGCCTTTGACATTTGTGTTTACAGGCACTGGTAATGTGTCTAAGGTAAGAATTCTGTCTTCAAGCTGAAACATTACATTACTTCTTGGCATTTGATGTGTCAGGTTAAACGTGTTAAGATGGGTTTATTTTGTTTGCTTGGGCTTTAGGTTTTAATGTATGAGCATCCAACCTTTTGGCTTGCCCACACCACATTCAGTGAAGAGGGATTGCTTAGGGCCATATATATGTAGGTCACTCCAAAAGTAATGCATCCTATATATTTCTTTGCAAACTACAGCCTATACAAATGAATACAGTTACACTGTTTGATAGAGAAAATTCTCTACTACAAAACACCGTTTTTCAGCATAGTCATCACCATTAGCTGTGCCTTTTCATCAACTATGAACAAGAGCCTGCATGTCACGCCCATTAAAACCTGTACCAATGGAGGTGATCCACTGTCACTGTCACCACTGCTGAAACTCACCACCTACCACCTCGGTGTGCTCACACACATCCACTGGTTGGTCTCCATCAGTGTTCAGCAAGCATCAGTGAATGTCAGTGGGTGCCATTTTTTCTTCATGGAGCAATTCAGTGACACACCTTTGCTCCATATGAACTTCCATGCCAGATGTCATTTGTTGGACTGCCCCTTTGCTGCCATCTATCACACGGCAACAGCTTGTAACGGGCTGTTGGTGGGAAGGTTCAGCCTCTGCTGCCATACTACTAACATCCACCTCTGACGTGGGCCAACATAATAAAATAGAAGGCTTTACTTCTGGAGCTGCCCTCCAAAATATAAAATAAACATATCTTAATATATAATAATATTAATATACCTATATATAATGTAGATTTATAAAATATATAATATAGTTAATGTGTATAAGTAACAAAACATTTTAATATTTTTTATTACAATATAAAAAAGGAAAGCAACAAAACCACAAAAACAGTGAGATATATGACCCTATATTTTGTGTATATATATATGTATATATATATTATATATGTTTTATATATATGTTTTGTGTGAAACTATATATATGTTTTTGTGAAAGTACTACATCAGGCTGATTCAATTGCAATGGTTTCCATTCTCAGTGAGCTCATGAGATGTCATTAGCAATTTCTGATGAAATTTCATTTTCCTTTGCTTCATCATTGAACACAGTTGTTCACAAATAAACTTACTGCCAAAAAGCGATGATGTGAGTAAGGGGTGACTGTGAAGTGAGGGGTATTTCTCACTGTTAAGAAGGACTTGGGAAAGTCTGGTAGAGAGACATGATCAGATTTTTGAATTTAACGTCTGACTGCAACTCACTACACTGCATTTGAAAATTTGCAGGTCGTGTATTTATGCTGACTGAGAATGGAGTTGCAAATAATTACAAAATATTATCAATCCTTGTAATCTTGGTTATAATCTTCAAACTTGTTCTCAGATTCCTTTATCACAAGGGGAAGCACGGCTACATGTTTTCTGCTGTTCACAAAACAGGCTATTGGTGCTTAGCCAATGTATCAAAATTCATAAAATTATTTGCCATTACTTGAGTTAGCACTGCACTGTTCCCTCTCCTTGTTCTGGTTCCAGCCCAGATAGGGTTAATAGCGTACTGATGTTTGGTCGTTGCTGAGCAATGGGTGCATGGCCCACTGCTGCCATGATGGCGTGGTGCAGTTTGTGGACTACACTGAAAGCCTTGCCAGGCCACATGCAGCCCTTGGGTCACAGTTGGACGTGCTTGTTTTAATGTGTCAAAGATTTTTAGGTACCCTAAACTAAGGCCTTTAGCGTGAGACCGTGCTTGACACAACTAATTATGCTAACTTTGTGCCATGAATAATAGGTTAAACCTTACTCCTCCTTTCTCCTTTTTTGCACATGCATGACTTTTTGTCTCTCGCTCTTCCCTCTGGGCTCACACAGTGTGTTGAATCAGTCCATTAAATTATGGGTAGAGAAATACCTATTCTTGTTGACTTTTTATGTCTGTTTCGATAACACTGACTTGGCTTACAAGTTGCTGAACTTTGGATTTATTATCTAGGATTTGGGGAAAAAGACTCACCCCCGATTTTGGCAACAAAGATCATTTAACAAGGTTCCAGCTATAAAGGAAAATCACTGCCTGTGACAGACCTTTGTCATTTTATGTATCTCTTTTCTTAAACCCAATGAGCAGTGTTACACTGTCTTTATATTCTTTCCTCATTCTGAATTCCACTTTTACTTTACAGGGTGCCCAAGAAATGTTCAATGCCCTGCCGTGTGAGTTTGTGGAACCACATGAGTTGAAGGAAGTTTCCCGATCTGGAGGTAGGCTGCGACAATAAATGTGATTAAATACATTCAAACCTATTTTGTCCAAGTATACCAGCTAATTATTGTTGGAATTATTTATTTAATTTTTTTGCTTCAGACCTCAGAAAAGTCTATGGGACAGTGTTAAGTCGTCACCATCATCTTGTAAGGAAGCGTGATGGAATGTATGATCCAGCAGATTATGATAAACATCCAGAACTTTACACTTCTCGCTTTAACACTGATGTGAGCATCCCTTCTGGTCTTTTATAAAAGATTTCTCACATAAAGTTGGTAGTTACTACTCTGTTGTGTATCTGTTGATTTAATACTCCAGACCAGGAAGCTTCAAGTTCTTCTGTTACTTATATGAGAACATAAGTCTTCTGTAACTTTCTTTGCAGATTGCACCTTACACAACTTGTTTAATTAATGGCATATACTGGGAACAACATACTCCTCGCTTATTAAGTCGACAAGATGCTCAGAAGCTACTGGTGCCAGTTAAATCTGCTGCTAGTGCACCTGAGGGCTGTCCTGAGTTACCGCACAAGTAAGACATCTCATTTCAGTTGTAACTGTTCTTCAGTACCATGATTTTTGTAAGCATATGGCTATGTATACTGGTAAGGCTTTTGTCTGTTTGCCCACTGTTGACATGTTTCTTTCTGACACTGAACAAATAAAGAGTTTAAGAGTTAACACTGAGTGGAGGCAGAGGCTCATGAGTGTACCACCAGTGCCAGATGTTTGCTGAGAGGAGGTAGTTATCCCATTTCATTTCCTCTTCTGATGATGAAGTTATTGTAGCACAGGATTGCCCAGTGGCTAATGTAGGGGAACTGGTAGGTGGATGATGAGCAGGACATGTTTGCATCACATCACAGAGAAAAAATGACAAATGAGTGGATTTTTCTGGTTTTTGAAAAGTTATGGTTGCAATTTGGATCCTATTGATACAAATGGAAATTTTATGACTACAGTGGCTTCAGGTTTCATTTATATTTCTTGGAGGTCATTGTTTGAGTAATTTGTTTAAAATGGATACAACATTGATAGTTCTCTCTTTTTTTTTTTTCTTTTTTTTCTTTTTTTGTTTAATTGTGATCTCTTCCACACATATTTGTTTGTAATTTGGATGCTTTTCTTTTGTTTGACCCCTTTAGACTTTTGGCAATATGTGACATTTCAGCAGACACTGGAGGATCTATAGAATTTATGACGGAGTGTACAACAATTGACAGTCCATTTTGTATGTATGATGCTGATCAGCATATTATTCATGACAGGTGAGATAGCCTTCAGTTCATATTGATTCCTTTGTACTTTGTACAGTGAAACAATGTATTGAAAATCATCATTGAAAATAATTTGGAAAGATGGGATATTACAAGTATGAAAGAGAAATTGTTTAGAGGAGCTGTATTCTCTCTTTCAGCGTTGAAGGCTCTGGTATTCTGATGTGTTCCATTGATAATCTGCCAGCACAGCTTCCTATAGAAGCAACAGAATACTTTGGTGACATGCTTTTCCCATATATTGAAGAGATGGTAAGATCTTATGTATGCAACGAGAAGGTAAAAACTTGGACTTTGGCCTGCTGGTTTGTTGCTTTTCTGGTCTCCTGTACACATTCAAAAGAAATCTGCTGTAGAACACAACAGACTTTGTTTAAAAAACAAGCTTTCTAAGTCTTGAGGTAATACTTTCAAAAATGAACGTGTGAACAAAAAATTAAGAACATGGATATCTTAGGGATGTGCAGAAGAGGTCTCTGTAGGCAGGAGACAGTCTCTGGAAGATAGACTATTGTTTATTGTTATTATTATTGCTGGAGTAGGTTTTGAAAACTAAAGGGTTTTTTGAGCACTCAACAACCCCAGTAATACCACTGCTTGAATTTTCACGAAAGTCAAAAGACACTGATCATGGCTGGGGTAATTTTAGATTTAGAAGATACTGACATTGTTACATGCATTTAAATGTTGCTTAAAATATTTTGATATTTTACTCTGAAAAAAAAAAAAATACTATGGGAAATAAAACAATCTGATTTGTAAAAACTTATCTTCACAGTTGTTATCAGAAGGCTCAGAACCTCTTGAAAACCAGAATTACTCACCTGTTGTTCGAGATGTAAGTTTTGCAGTTTGGCTGACTGCTTGTCTCCCTCTTCTTTAAAACACAGATACAAAGCTCCTCAAACTTTGTTTCATTTATTTTTAGGCAGTGATCGCATCCAATGGCTCACTGACAGCTAAGTATGAATATATCCAGAAATTGAGGGAGAGCAGGTATTGCATAGCTTCTTAAAGTTTGGTTCAGAATTGTAAACAAACTTGTCTGCATTCTCTTTCCCCTTTGACATTTTATTTTTATCTTGTGTTTTGGTGGACTGCTGCTACATTGCACTCATTATCTTCCACCTTGTTGTTCTACTTTGATTTCCTTCTTCCTTGATGCACACTGTCTAAATCATTAAAATCACAGAATCGTAGAATGGCTTAGTTGGAAGGGACCTTAAAGATCTTCTAGCTCCAGCCTTCCTGCTGAGGCCAGGCCTGCTGCTCACCAAGTCAGGCTGCTCAGGGCCCCGTTCAACCTGGCCTTAAATGCCTCCAGGGAAGAGGCATCCACAACTTCTCTGGACAACCAGTGCCAGTGCCTCACCACCCTCTGAGTAAAGAATTTCTCCTCTTTTGTTTTAAAACTATTGCCCTTGTCCTGTCACTATCAGATCTTGTAAAAAGTCTGCTGCTTATAAGCTCTTCTCTTATAAGCCTCGTGCTTATAAGCTCTCCTTAAGTACTGGAAGGCAACAGTGAGGTCTACTTGGAGCCTTTTCCAAACTGAGTAAGTCCAACTTCCTCAACATTTCTTCATAGGAGAGGTGCTCCAGCCCTTTGATCATTTTTGTGGCTTGCTCTGGGCCCACTCCAATAGCTCCACATCCCTCCAGCACTGAGTGCCCCAGACCTGGACTCAGTAGTCCAAATGGGGCCTCATGAAGGCAGAGCAAAGGGGGACAATCACCTCCCTCTTCCTGCTTCCTACCACTCTTTTGATGCAGAGATATATCTGATTATTAGTAACTTATACTGCAGTGTCATTTTTCTTTCCTGATGTGATCAGGACTATTATTTTTTACCAGAGGCAGAAAATAACCATATGCCAGTATTCTTTTGTTCTTCTTTGCCATTTTAAAATGGGTTTGACATGCAGTTCTTTGAAAGGAATGGCTAAAGAAGCTGTCTAGTATAGCTTGAATCTAGTTTCCTCAAGTATAGCTCAAGTGCTGTGATGCTTAGCATTGTTCAGTGGGTGGATGTGTCCAGGAGCCTCTGTGAGACTCTTTGCCTTTTCATTATATTCCTGTAGCTTTAGATGCTGCTTCATTCTGACCCTGTTTCAATAGTTACTTGCCAATGGTAGCATGAAAGAAGTAGCATGGAGTGGATTAGCTAATAGAAGTGTAAATAGATTGGATATCTCTTTCATTCCCCTTCCTCCCTGTCATTAACAAATACATAGAGTTTGCTTAAGAAGAAGGTAAATTTGACAGTAAGTGGATACTTGTACCTTCATGTTCATGGTCAATGCCAGCTGTTCTATGCACTGTATGAGTTGAAAGTGATCTGACCAAAAGCACTGCATGCACCAGCACATACTAAAAGGACAGTGTGTTGACTCGTGCCTGCCAAATTTATCAGACTTCCTTTGGAACTTTGGGAAGTCTGGTTATGGAATTGTGCATGATGAATTATATGTAAGTGGTTTTTTCACCCGAAGCAATAATCTGTATGCCTGCCAAAGACTATGGTTTATTACATTTATTTTTATCTTGTGCTATATACTAGACCACCTCAAGAGGCTGTCTCAGTAACAAATTTTCTTATTCTTTATGCAGCACAGGGATCTGTTTTTTTGGCTTTCTCCATAATCATTTGCATGGTCTTGTGTGAACTACCCTGAGAATCTGGAGACCTCCCAAGGGTTTTCTTTGGGTAGATTTTTGATATTTCTGTAGACCTGTGTGTTGCATGTGATGTTCAGTTGTTCATTGGTGTTGCTCACTTAGTTTTCAGAAAATCCAAACCTGCTAACACCACCCTCCCTTTATTTTGCAAACTTAAGAAATAACGCAAACGAAAGTGGGGATGTTTAGCTAAAATAGGCTCTTGTTTAGAGCCTTTAGGAATTATGTGTCTTCTGTTATTACTCTAACAAAGTATTACGTTGTGTCTAGTGTAGTACCTGAGGGCTCTATTTAGACTAATTGCTTATACCTTTGAATGTCCATGAACATGTCAAACATAGAATAGCCAGGCTGTATCAGCTGAACTGTTCTGGGTGCCATCAGAGTGCAGGAAAAGTTTGATTTACTGAACTTTTCTCCATCTTTTCACTTTCACTTGCTTCATACCTGCTACTAATTCATCACCCACAGCTGTAATGGCATTCCATTACGAGTTACCATCCCATTAAGAGTGTGGACTTTTTAAGTATTACTTTTAATTGTTCAGAGATTGACATAGAGCTGGCAGTAATCTGAGATATTCATTTCTGGAATTCTATTTCCACTCCTGGTCATTTGACAGCTCATGTTTATGCCTGTCCTGGAACAGTTGATCAAATTGGTATCTAATTCTGGACACTGGAAAAGCTTAATATAAGTGTGATAAGAAATTTGATTGCAAAATTCAGGTTTCTTTAATTTAGAAGGTCTCCCCTTTGTCAGCACTGTTGTTCCAAACTTTGCATGTATCTCCTACTTTCTGTAAATAAACAGTGTAGGGGAGTTCTTAGTTCTTCCTTTGCCCAAAAAAGTGTGATTGTGGAAGAGGCTGTTCTATTAGAATTGGAAGTGGGAGAAGGAGAGTCCATGGGTTAGTCATATGAAAGGATATGAGGGCTTGGAACACCTTTTGTGAATAGATTAAATAATAATTTAAATTAAAAAAATAAAAATCTATGAAACTTGTAGGAAGTTCTACTATGTGCAGTACCCTCTAGTAATGATTTATACAGATTAAACTGATGATACAGTGGTATATCCCATTCAAATTTAATGGTTGAAAGGAGCTATTAAAAACAAAACAAAACCAAAAAGTAGAGGAAGAGGAAATGGAACATCGGGAATTTTGGAGGTTAATTAAGGCTTTACAAATGCCCACACGTGGCTGGAGTCTGCTTCAGACAGGTGGGTTTGGTATTGATTTAACTCTGTCCACTCAGGGCAGTCTTTCAGTACTGTTATTTGATGCCTTGTGCCCCTAGATATCCCAGTGTGCTCCATGCCGTGCTTTAGGCCATGCAATACCACTGTTTTTGTCATGCTATTTTGGCATTGCTCTGAGAGGCTGCAACAGCATCTTTCATTATTCTGGGCATTTTCGAACTGAAAAATCACAACTAATAATTGAGTTAGGGTGCCACGTAGAGTCCCCAAAAGGTCTGAGCCAACCATTATTTAGTGGAAGTGAGGTCGGTCCTCTTCTGAGGACAGTAGCTCAAAGCAGAGTTGGTCAGCTAGAGGTCAGGCTCTCTCTGTGGTATAATCCACAGAGCAGTGTATGCCTACATGGTATTTCTACCTCCTGGTAGATAAAGGGGAAATGGAGGAATTTCCATGAAGACTTCTGAAGTTTCCAATAAATCTGTGTCTTGGAAGTTCCTAACTATGAACTGAAATTTGTTCTTAGAGTATGCAATAAGAAAAGCAAAGCCTCAAATAACCCCATTAATTATGTTAAACAATAGGACAATAAGTAGCTTCCTTTTCTCAAAGAATAAAACGAACAAATACTGTTATTTACTAAATAGCTTTTAACTGCATAGTGATAAAATTCCTTAAGCAAACATTTTTACATTAGTTTTAATGCAAACTTGAGGTAAAAGGAAATAAATATAAAGAAATGAAATATGTTCTCCTACTGTTATTTATAAATTTTTTAGTACATATTTAAGCAATTGCTGACCTACACTATTCTGACTGGCAAAAAGAAATGCAAAATCCAATGTGAACACACTTTAAGTCAATAGAAGAGCTACTTAAATTTATTCAGGAAAATAATATAGAGGGAGTTTTCAAACCTTTTCTTATCTGCAAACATAATTCCTTAATTGGTATTTTCCTAGGTGGCTTTTTTTTAATCTCTGTATGTTCCCATGATAGACTAACATGAACCTAGTATAACTTAACCAAAATATGCTTTCACCAGTGGAAATTGATGTCCTTCAGCGGTTACCTGAAGGTAACCTGATGTAAAATAATCAAGGCAAAGACTGGGATCCTTTTCTGACAGCCCTGTGTGACAGACTGGAAAAATTTGTTGAGCACCCAGTAGCAACTGGAGAAGCAGAGGAGGAATTGATGGATTTGATTTTGGTTGTAACAGAGGAAAGAAACTGGAAGTTACATCGTAGAAAAATGGTAGCTGTAGTAGGCAGTGATGGACCAGTCTTGGGTTAGCTAGCCATGAAGTGACTTGGTCTGAATAGAGCTCTTAGTTTGTAGACTTACTAAAACATGCTTATTCTGTTAGTTCAAGCAGCATACCATTTCTTTCTTCTGTGTGGTTTCTAATTCTGCCTTTAATACCTCCTAGGGAGTACGCCCAGTCACTGAGCATGGGTAATAAGAAGAGGGTTTTAGTACTCGGCTCTGGCTATGTTTCTGGCCCTGTGCTTGAGTATCTCACTAGAGATTCTGATGTCGACATCACCATCGGTATGTAAGACTTCTCTTGTTTTCCACTTAAAAATTGTCTTCTACATGTTGTATGGATTTAGTCCAACCAACTGGTTTGGCTGTCTTTCTCGTAAATAATAAATTAATCTGAGGACTTATAAAACCTTTGCTATTATGCACTAAAGAAAAGGGTTTTGTAACTTTCTGAGCACTTTGAGTTAATATAGTTTATTTGAAAATGATACATATCTGTGAAAAGTTTAATGTTTGCATACATAAACTGTAGAGAAATTAGAAATAAATATTTTTCCTTACAAGCTGCTTTAAGCTCGTGATTGGTGTTGTTGCTAGCCATGCTGCTTTTGTTACCCTTTGTAGTAGTTACCATAATACTTTTAGCATCTTGTTAAAGACTTACCAGAAAGAAGAGGTGTACTCTAAGAAAGCTGTTTGCTTGTTATTAGTACTTCCTGAAGTGGCAAACAGGAAAGGATTACAGCAGTGTGCAGCATCCTTTCCTTTACCAGCAGAGAGGCTGCATCAAGTCCCTACAGTACAGTAGTGGTAAGGGAAACCAGGTGAACTAGGGGATCTGTTTTGCAAAGCACTGTGCAAACATAGCAATTCCTCTTACCTGGGTAGTTTCGACAGTACTACTGAAAGAAAAAAAAAAAACAAAAAAACTTGGAAGTAAAGAGAGACAAAGACATTACTTTTCTAATATTTGACAGCAGGCAGATCAATGAAGAAAGTGTAAAATGTACCCCGAAGTGCCACATTTGATTTCCTACTATTAGGCTAGACCTCTTTAAATGCAAGTGATTGATGCCTTGAATGAAATCTTTAATTAGAAAACCTTCGTGTAATGAACATTCTTTTTTTTGGCTTTGAATTTATAGACTGCTTTGCTTAGCACATGTTGATTAACAGAATAGGTAGAATTACTCTCTGACAATATTTACTTCTCTTTGACGTTGGAAAGAACATAAGGAAATAAGGCCCCAACTTAGAGTCACAGATGCTTTTAATTCTCTGTAAGCCTCTGCCCCACCTGCTGCCTCCATTGCTCACTCCTTTCTCCTGGCTGTGTTCCCATTGCCTTCCTTCTGCTGGCTGCATTGCAAGCCAGGGCAGGGAACCAATTTATTTTAAGTCAGATGTGGCAAATATCTGGCTGCTTTTAACCTGGCTCATTTATTTTAGTTTTACTTTCCTTATAATGGTAAGTGCTGATGGCAGTTCAAGTAAGATAAAAGGAAAAGAACAGACTGAGGTGGAGACTGGATTTCTCTCCTTTATTGATAATATCAGTACATGGAGCGTTTGTAGGGCTAAGCCACGGGTAGATATTGAAACTAGACAGACTGAATATGGGCCTTTTAGTCATATCTTGCCTATGCAAAAGGTTAATGTTTTCATAATGTTAGAAGTGGTGAATGATGTGAATTGTTGTTTTTTTTTTTTTAAAGCTGGTTTCAGCTATGAATAAGAATTTTGTTATAACGTACTGAAATGGTTTTGAAATAGTCCTTCATGCAGATTTATCTGGCTGTGTGGAATGGCAGATAGGGTGGGCTTTTCTAGGTGTGTGATGTGTTTGTCTGCTAAGTCTGCTACTTAGCTGTTTGGAGACTTATGTGTCTCTCAAGACCTTAGAATTAGGGAAGGTTTTCCTTTTTCACTTAAACCCACGTGATAAAAAGCAAGTTTTCCTCTTTGGACTTTTTCCGCTTCTGGATTTCTACTCACCTTCTTGTTTTTCAGTGAAATAATCTGAGCATTTGTGGAAATGGCTACTGCCAGTAAGAACTGTTTGAATACTTCAGCTCTGCATCTATTTGGCTGAGTTAGAGAAGTGACCGTTTTTAAAGCCAGAAGAAAATGTGTGTTGTGTGGTGACTTAAAATGGGTTAGGCATCAAGATAAGTTGTTACTCTCATTGAAAACATCTGATTTTCAGCAGGTTGTTACTAATATAAAGCCAGTTTGGGATGCATAATTTTTCCATCGCAGTTTTCCCTTCACCATTAGCCCAATACAATATCCCATTAAACTGAGATGAACTAGACATAGCTTTTCTATGGGTGGAAACTCCAAGCAAGAGCAAAAAAAAGTACCTGTTTTATTGTAACACTAACGCTCTGGACATCTCCAGAATTTCAGATGGTTGTATTGGTACAGAAGAAGGTGACTCATATAGATTAAAATAATAATCTTACCATGTGTGCTGTTGGAAAAAATAAAATCAAGACCAAAAACCAGATCTACAGCCCAGGCAAACATAACAACAGCCCAGCCAAAAGTGCCACCAAAGCATTCAGCCAGACCAGTGCTGGTTTGGAGATGTCCTACCTACTTCATATTAACAAAGAAGGATGATGACTTCTAGTTTTATGTGAATAATTTGTATTGACCTGCTGGTAGGTGGAAAGCATCAGCTTAAATTTTAGTTACTTTTAAGTATATCCACAGTTGTGCTAATTGGTTATAAGACAACGCTTTATTTCTGAGAGTATTTTTAGGTTCTTGTTCTTGAGTTGTAGCTGCCATGGCTTGACTCTGGCAATTGATTAAAAAAAAAAAAAAAGACTGCTCTACAGGTACTTTATGCCTGTTTTCTCTTCAACTCTTAGTGAAAAGAAAGCATCTGCGCAGCAGCTTCTGTTTGGAGAGAGGGTGGCATATATAAAACACAGTTATACATGGGTGTGCTTTGGGCTTGTTTTCATCTTTGAGTAACTTGGTGTTTTGGTTTTAAAACAGCTTCTGTGATGAAGGAACAACTTGAACAGCTGACAAAAAACTACAGCAATGTTACTTCAGTTCATATGGATATTATAAAGGATGAGGAAAAGCTGTCCTCTCTGGTGAAGAAACACGACCTTGTGATCAGGTCAGAATTCTGGGTAAAATAGGGTGAGCTCAACCTGAAGTCATGCTGGTCCTTTCTCCTACTTCACTGACCTAAGCCAGTAAATGGTTACAACTGGCCACTGCCTTCTTGAGTAGTGCATCAGCAAGATGTTATGGATCTTATTCAGCTTGCCTATTTAGAAGGTCTTGAAAAGAGGTCTTTTTGGTTGTTTGTTGCTTATTAGGAGAAAAATGGCAGAAAAAAACTGTCTGAAGAATTAATTCCATATTATTTTGCATGCTATTCTGAGTCATACAACCGTGTTTCTCTGATAGGGTAACATTTTACTTGTATGGGTGTGGAACTAGTGAGAGCAAGGCAGGGATGACTTCTCTATTTACTTGAACTCTTTTTGTAGGCACAGAGGAAGTGTTAAGGTCTTTCAGTTTTGTCACTGGATTGGATTTTGATTTGCATAATTCTCTTTCAATTTGTAGTTTGCTGCCTTATTCAGTACATCCTTTGGTTGCTAAGAAATGTATCGACAACAAAGTGAACTTGGTAACAGCCAGCTATTTAACACCAGCCATGAAAGAACTCCAGGAGAGGTAGGTATGGGCATCTCTCTGGAATAGCTTCTGACAATGTCTGAAAAGTTTGCAGTGAGTTATATCTGCAGCCCTTATTGTGAATTACTGTTTTTCTACATTTCTTCCCTTCCTACAAAAGAGGACTAAGTAATTTTCCCCAGAGTTGCACATGGAGACTGTAGCAGAACAGAGTGGAGAGTGCATGCCCTGGTCTGGTCAGGCTACTGCTCTGAACACTGGAATACGTAGTTCTGCATGTCCCATTTTATTTCATGTCATTGTGCCTTGCCCTCTCCCTTTAAACCTGTTTTGAAGGAGGAGCTGGACTGTCCTGTTCCACCAGTGACACAAGCTTGATTGCTATCATTCATCTTCCCTTTACAAAAAATCATTCTTGGCTTATTGTATTAAATTGGTGACAGTTCTGACTATTCCAGTGTTTCTTTTGTTCTACTGTATGAGGAAAAGTTGTTTTTGGCATAGAGCTTCTCTGAGTCACAGTACTAGAACTCAAGAGTCAATTCAAGTGGGATGGGAATCCATTGTGCAATTTCTGTAAATGATAAAACAGAAAGCTAGATGTGTAGAGAACCAGTGTTGTAGAAATGAGAGAGGTTAGTGCACTCTCCTCCCCATCTTGCTGTGATACCAAGAGATCATGTTTCTCTTGCCTGAAAATACCAACACCTTCCTCTCCCTCCCCAACAAACAAAAAAAACCCAAAACACAAAAACGCTCCCTTCTCTTTTATTGAAAAACAAAGTGGTGGTTTTTTTGTTTGTTTGTTTTTGTTTTTTAAATTTGTTTTTTAAATAAAACTTGTGGTGATAACTGAGCTGCTCTGGGAAACAGGCAACTGTTGTTTTTTTTTTTATTTTTCTTGCTTTTTTGCAAAACTACCATCACAGAAAACCCAAGTGCTTAAAACTTAGGAAAGAAGAGCTTTCTGTCTCTATCTCTCTGTGGAAGCTATTAGATTAGGGCTGTTGTAACTATCCCTGTTATGGCTTTTGCATTACTGTCTTCCTGTGTTACAGTACTGTCCAGAAGAGCATGGCATACAAAGTGGTTTTTAGGGATTTCTTTTTTATCATCCTCTAAATCATGCGTGTCCAACCTTTTGCCTTGTCTAGGCTGCATTAAGTGACGAGGAATTGTCTTGGGATGTGTATAAAATCTAAAATGTAGTTAATGTATATAAGCAACAAAACTTAATTTATTTTTTATTAAAACATAAAAAAGAGAGCAACAAGAACATAACACTAATGGGATATTGTGACCTTATTTTTGTGAAACTAACAGTGAGTCTGCTTCAGTGGAAGTGGTTGCGGTCCTTCGCTCTCAAGATGTCTGTCAGAGATTTTTTGATGACATTTTCCACTGCACTCCCCACATCTGGTTTCAGCCCAGACAGTGCCTGTGTTTGGTGGGTGGCTGTGAGCAATGAGTGCCTGCCTGCGTTTGGCTGCTCAGTGGAGCAGAGCCACCGCTGTGATGGCACAGGGCAGGAAGCAGCTGCAGGGTGATCTGGGCAGGACTGTAAGTGACCCATAGCTTGGACATGCCTACTCTAGATATTACATTAAAATAAAAGAAAACAAGGCTATCATGATTTCTAAGGCATTTTACACCCTTTGGATTTTAACATCTGCTTCTGTTTTTTTCCAATGAACCTCAGACAGAGGACAGAGAAGAGTTTGGGGAAAGTTTTCTGGGTCTCCCTTAGACAGATTTCATGAAAGGCCTGCACAATCAATGTTCTGACATTGTCAATTTCTGCTACTTCTAGTGTAGAGGCTGCTGGTATCACAGTTATCAGTGAAATGGGCTTGGATCCTGGTCTTGACCATATGTTGGCAATGGAATGCATTGACAAGGCAAAGGAAGTTGGTGCTACGGTAAGGTTGGCAGATTGCGTAAGCTTCCTCCAGGGCATTATTAGTAAAGTTGCTCCTTTAACACCAGCCCACTTTGGGGCATACCACCAGTCTGTAATGGACTCCATTACACCTTAGTTTTTTCAAATGCTTGGAATTTGGTGTCAACTTATCCAATTTGTGAAAGTCCATCACTTAAGATGCCTTTGCCTCAGGTGCTTTTGCTATTTCATGGGCAGTGCAATGAGAAGGATTGATGCTGTTGCTTAGTGAAGTTCTTCTGATTTCTCTTGTCCGCTGCAAATCTTGTAATTTGGCCTGATTGGGAAATAACTTCAATAGAGTTTAAGAACTTAGGGGGATTCTGCAGGGTTTCTCTGTACTGTCATCTGTTCCTTGTTTCTCACCTGTGGACAAATCTGACAGGTTGTATCCTACACTTCTTTCTGTGGTGGCCTGCCAGCTCCAGAGCACTCTGATAATCCTCTGAGGTACAAGTTCAGTTGGAGCCCTCAAGGAGTCTTGCTGAATACCGTTCAGTCTGCTACGTATTTAAAAAATGGAGAGGTGAAGTAAATCCTTTTGTTTGCATTTAAAGACAAAGAAGAAGATGCCACGCTCAGGAGGGAATTAGGATTTGTGCTGTGTTTATTCTTAAGTGACTGACAGTTGCCCGAGTTGCAATGTGTTAATAATCCCATATTCTGAGTATAATGGTGCCTGTCTGCTGCCAGCTTTTAATTCCTAATATATAGAATGCCCAAGAAGTGTATGCTAATGACGAAGGCACTGGCTTGAGGTTCGTGTTCTGAGTTCAGCTTCCACAAAGTGCTTTTGCCACTTAATTGCCTGGTATCTCTCTCTTTCAAACAAAAATGAATGTGCATCCTATTTGCTTTTCCATTTGATTGCTTTTGCAAACCGAACAGCTTAATTCTGCATTTGCACAGTGTTATTACATCTGTTTTACAGAAATACCATCATTTATGCAAAGCTGTTGCAAGCCATTATTACCTTTCTGCTTTCCATTCCTATTTGATCACTCCTACTTGCTCATTTACTGATCAGGGCTCTTCAAACACCAAGGAGACATCTTGTGTAACTGCCTTAAAATTTGGTTAATCATCTAAACTTTTCTTTCAGCAAAACTGAGAAATCTTTTGAGATGTGTTGTAATGATGTTAGTGTAGTAAGAAAAAGTAAAAATTCAGGACTTGTTCATTGGATCTTTGTCAAAAAGCAGCAGCAGATATAACTTTCAAATTAAAGGGTCTTTTAGAGAATGTGAAAATGTTTCTTAATTTGAAACACATTGCATCCACGTGAATGGTTCATTGGAAGAGCACTGTATGAGCCAGTAAGTTGCACAATTTTTCCTCCTTGCCACTTAAATATTTAGCTGTCTTTGACTGTTGTGCAGGATTATTCTGCACAAGCGTCTTGTTTAACAGACAGTAAGATCTTACAGTGTTGATGAAGACTTGGTTGCTTTAGGCTTTCTTCTAGAAGGAAACCTTGCCCCCTTGTTTTGAAGTAACAAAATGAGTTCATGTCCATGAAAATTGCACTAATGGAAGTGCAATGGGAGCCTGCAACCTTAATACAAGTGCAGCAGGAATTGCTAGAATGTGTTAGCAGGATGTGAGCTGTTCTTGTCCTTTGATTAGTAACAGCTGACATAGTACATGCTCCTCCATCACAGAATATACTTAAATGGCTTCTGCAGCTGCTTTGTTTAGTTGGAGCCTTTGTTTGTGCCAGAAACACTAAGCATAATGTTCTTACTTGGAGCACACTTCATTTTTTCTGTTGTAAATCAAATTGCTACAACAAAGTAATACTGCTGTTCTTTCATAAAACTCAGGTTATCAATATTCCAGCGGGAGGAGCATTGCTTGATTCTGTTAGAGCAATGGATTTTTATCCAGGATTAAACTTGGAAGGTTTTCCTAACAGAGACAGTACAAAATATGCTGAACCATATGGAATTCAGACAGCTCACACTTTGTTAAGGGGCACCTTAAGATACAAAGTAAGTTTTGATCATTTTATTGTTGTTGTTATTTTTCTGAGGAGACGAGTGCTGTCATTTCAGTAAAGCTGTATTTAAAAGGCAGCCCATTTTAGTTCTGTACTTGCTATTTATGAATTCTCTTTGTCTCAGCTGAGAAATAATTGAAAGCATAGTTTTACTTTGTTTATTTAACAGGTGTTGTTGCTGCACACCAGAAGAGTAACTTTACCCAGTCAGTTAGCTTGCATAATCTGCATCAGTATTTTTTTTCTGTGGCTTTGTAGTTAGTGTTGGATTGATAGAAGATTTAAAAAAAAAATCAGTTTTATGATGCATGTTGTTAGCATGTATTTTTAAGAATTGATTAACCTCTGAAAGTTGATACAGAATAGAACTTATAAATAATTACTCCTATGAAAAATGTAACAGAAAATCACAGTTTTGCATGAAGAACTTGTTCATTAAGTAACTAGAAATCTTGAATTACAACAGCTTTGACTTGCTAGTCAGAACATTAGAGGTTTTTTTCTTTCTGATTTCTTTATGTTAGTGGTCAGTGTACACTAAAAGGAAATCTAAGCCCTTAATGAAAACTTGAAAAAAGCTTATGGATATCTACCTTTTTGAGTTAAGGTTTTTGTCGAGGTTTAAGTTCCTTTCTTTTGTGCATGGCATGAGAAATGTAATGTGTATTTTCCCTGTGTTGCAGTACCCCAGGCTGTTTTTTCTTCCTTTATTTTTGGGAGGGAAAAAAGTTTGCTTAGCAGAGGACAGAAGACTGATGTGGAGGTTCAAGGGTTACAAATGGCAGTAGGTTACTTTTTGTCAGTCTAGATATGATCTCTTGTTCAGAAGCTAAAAATATGTGGAAGGCATCTGTCTCATGAAGTCTTAATACGACAGTATCTACTCTTCCATTTGGTGCCTGGTAAAATGTTCTTCTGTTGTATAAGAGTTAGAACAAGAGGGGAAATAACAACAACAACAACAACAAAACCATGTCAGGGTGGCATAAAGAGGTTTTCTTGCAGCATAGCTGATAATGATGTTTCTGTGGTTAATGTTGCTTTCCTAATCACCAAAGGAGACCCATGGCTTCAGGGCTTGTGGAGGAGCCCCACCTGTGCGGTATTTCCATGCCAGTGTGTACCTGGCCATGTCCTGGCCCTTCTCATACGCTGCTCAGTCATGCAGTGCAGCAGAAGTGATCCATTCAGTGCAGGGGCTGTCATCTCCTCAGTGCCATTCATAGGCTGAGTTCAGGTGGCTAATGGAGTCAGTTTATAAAGAGGTGTCACAGAAGGATCTAACTGCAAGGCCATCTGAGCTAATAACCTTGTGCTGTTTGTTGCAGGGAGCTCTTCATTATAATTAGCCTCTCTAGGGGTGCTTTACATCCATAAGTCTGGTTTTTAATCATGGTTTTAGACACTTGCATATAAGTGTTTCTAGGTATGCAGTAGCTGTGTGGGAGTTGTCCTTGTTACCATTAATGAGAAACAAACAAAGATGAGCAGGAAATGGTTGACTTATTTTATTGTTCAACATATTGTCCTTTGCAGTTCCTTGTAGATGTCATTGCAATCCTGTCTTGGTTGTCTGTCTAATGTCCCTGAAGAAAAGATACAGAGGGTTCTTACTTTAAGAACTAGTTTATTTGATATCATTATAATTATACAAGTGTAAAACTGAGGTGAGCCAAATTCAGATTTCGGCTGTCTGTTCTGTAGTTTGTTTAGGGCCCAGGTGGCTGATCTGCCCTGTCTAATGTGCACTGCAATTTGGTCTGTTGCTGACCAGCTTGGCCCTTCAATCTCCTGAACCAGTTCTACTTACCACAAAAATACTGATAACAGAATAATAATAAATCATTAAAGAGGGTGTAGAAAAAATAGAATGAGAGGTGGAGACCCACGTATTCATCTATCACTGTAACGCCTTTGGAATCGTGTTGTTATAACTGTTTTCCTGTGGGAATAACAGCACAGTCATGATTGTGTCCACCAGTACTTTAAAGCTAAGAAATACCTCAGTTTTAAGTGATTATTGTTTTTAACATATTATTATTTTATTGCAGGGATACTCTAAAACTATGGGAGGCTTTGTAAAGTTAGGGTTAATTAACCCAGATCCTTCTCCTTTACTAAACTCAACCATGCCACTTCTAACTTGGGTGAGTTTCTCTGATTGTTATTTTCTTTTCTCTGTTTGACTGACCATTTCTTTATTTCTAGGCTTGAGTGTCCTTTACAGTGGTAATCTTGTACGCTTATGCTGCATTATGGTCGAGGAGAGCACAGCATTTTTCTGAAGATGTTATTATTTTCAGTAAATAACTCCTTCAATATTCTCTAAACCAAAGAATGAAAAAGGTGAAGAGGCTGACTCACGGTTGTCTCTGACTACCATAGAGCGCTGCTCATCTTCCCAGACTCCAGAGAGCTTTGATGCTGCCATTTCAGCAGTGTGTCTGTTCTGTCAATCATTATCTTAAAATGGGTTAGGAGTGGTTTTTATTTCTTGAGATGGTTTTTGTCCACTTTCATTTTTGGGATTAACATACACAAGTTTTATGTGCAGAAATTGCTATAGCTTCCAGCCTGTCTAGCCTCAGTGAATAAGGATACAGTATCATGGAATCTGTAAATTTAAATAGCAGCTCCTTAGTCTCACTGCAAACTATAAAAGCAGTATTATTACATCTTAGTACTTCTTTCTTTACTTGCCTTATATTTGTAGTTTCCTTGTAGATAACATGAGCTTGTCAACAGGCTGTACAATTCTTGCTTGTTTGGAGCTCCTTCTACTATCCATCTTGCTGTGAACGAAGCAAGCAATAACTAGCATCTTGATAACACAAAATGTTCTTTAGATATGGAAAAAAAAATCAGAAAGCTTTTTGGTAATGCACCCATGATTGTGATAGGCTTGTTCATCTCACTTGTCTCTGCCCTTCCTTTTGTAAAGGGACGGTCTCCATTTCTAGTCCAGCTGAGAGAAATCCTTAAGTTCCTGACATACTGGCTGTCTCAAGGCTGCTTTCCTTTCATTTGAACACCCTCCAACCATTCCTCGTTTATGCATATTTCTAAGTGTATTCAGTGCTGGAGGAGGGGTAAGCCAATACAAGGGATAAGTAGTGTGAGGCAGCTGAACAGTGGGTGCAGAAAGTTTTTTGGGGAAAAAACAATACGTATTCTCATTTGCTGTGATTAAAAATCTCAAACTGTCTTTCTTCTTACTTCTCCTGTTTGTGCAGCCTGTCTTCTCAGAAGTAGTGGAAGTTAACTGAGCTTAAGTTCTTGAAACCTTGACTGAAAAGCAGTGGGAACAGATGTCAGACCTTCAGGAGCTTTTTAATTTTCTTTTAATACAGAAAGAGCTCATGTGCAAACTGGTTGAAATTCAGTCTCCTGCTGAGTACTCTGTGCTTAAAGAAGCTGTATTTAACAAGCTGGATAGAGACAAAAGTCAGCTGGAGGCTGTGGAATGGTAAGATGTTTCAGTAATTTTAATTTCTTTTTTATTTATTTATTTTTTTAAGAAAAAAAAAAAGTTGGCAATTTTACCAGTTCTGGTCCATATTGAGGCAATTAAACTGATAAACGTTGAGTAACCTGGAAATCACAAAACTGAGACTAAGTTGTTGATGTGCAGTTGTATCTTTAGTTTATCTTTCTTCTGCCAGGCTAGGATTACTGGGAGATGAGCCAGTTCCAGCAGCAGATTCCATTGTGGGGGCTCTTGCAAAGCACATGGAGACAAAGCTGCCATTTGGTATGTGAGAAGTCCTGCTGTCTTTTGTGGTTGTCACTGGGACAAGTCAATATCTCTTAAAGCCTTAATTTCATTAGTTTGTTTATGTTAAAGTTTTCTAATGTCTCATAATGTTCCCTGCTCCATCCACTATTGTTTTCCTTCTCTGTTACGTTTTTCATCTCATCTGTATCTTCTATGTTTTATAGTCCCTATCTGAAGTGTAAATTACTTCCCCAAAGTAAATGGTGTGTATACATAATGCCTTGCTTGTCAGGAGCCTCATCTTGTTAGACTGAAATGCAAGTAATTAATGAATACTTCATGTGCTTTTCTGTTAGGCACTGGGGAGAGAGACATGATTGTTATGAGGAATGAAATAGGTCTCAGGCATCCTTCTGGCCATTTGGAAGACAAATTTATTGATCTGGTTGTCTATGGTGATAACAATGGATATTCTGCCATGGCCAAAACTGTAGGATACCCGACGGCTATTGCTGCTAAGATGGTTCTAGATGGTAAGTGACAGGTCAGCCTTTGGTAATTGTGCTTCAACCTCTGTATTACCTGCCTGTAGAAAATATGTGGTGTTACTGAAGTATATATCTGTATTATTGTTATTTTTAATTGATCAAACTATTTTTTGTCTCCTTACAGGAATATTTAATCTGCGTGCTTGGATCTTTTAATGACAGTTGTTAATTTACTTCTGAATTTGTAGAGATTTTGTTCATTTAATCTTAAGTGTTTCGGTGGTATAGAGGGACCTTTGGTATTATAAATTACAATTGTTGATCTTTGGAAACTATGTCACAGTGAAACAGGTTAAGATATACTTGTGCTGAACAAACAGTGAGTTCCACTGTTATTTTCCAGACAGATGAGATTTGGGGTTAGGGCATCGTACTGGACATATTCTGTGTGTATATAAACAGACACCCTGCCTAGTTATTATCATGTAAGCATGAAATAGTGTTGGGGGTGGTTTTTTTGTTCTTTTTTTCTTCTTGTTTTGTGTGGGTTTTTTTTTTGTTTGTTTGTTTGTTTTTTCTTCTCCTTTGCTTCTAACATCTACATCTCCATTCCTTTCCTGGCTGGCTGAAATGATCAAAACTTTTTTTTTTTTTTTTTTTTTTTTTTTTTTTTTTTTTTTAAGTTCAGATGCTTTTTACCTACCTTTTTATTATAGCTCTGTGAATCAAATTGAAGCTGTGTGTATCACATTGCTATGGGAAAACATACATAATACCACTCCCTGAAAAAGAATATCTATATAATTGCAAATTAATATTTGCGCTTGTATGTTGAACTTGGCTAGCTGACAGACTTGCATCTCAAAAGGGCAGGAGGAGAAAATACAGTGAGAAAAGTTCCCAAGTAGAGATAAACACAGATTGTTTACTAGTTACCATCACAAATAAAACATGCTGGATTTGGAGAAAATTAATTTGTTACTAATGAAAACAGCTTTGGCTAGTGAGATGCAAAGTAAAAGGAGGCCTTTCCCCTTTCTTCAACACGTTTCCTCTCATGTCTCCATACCTCAACTTCTTCCCCTGGCCCTTAGCACTGCAGGGGAATGGGGAACTGGGGGTTGCAGTCAGTCTGTAAGCGTGTCCCCATTGCTTCTTTCTCTTCAGAATTTCCGCTTGCTACACTGTGGGTTTCCTGCAGGCCGTATGGGACTCTCTCAGCACCTTCTCTTCTTTGTCATGGTCGTTCTCTTCCTTTTCCCTCTATTGTGTTCAGAGTTTGTTTCTCATACTTTGTTCCTCACTCTCTGCTGCTATGCAACACTTGAAACCTTTCTTAAATTTACTTTTGCAGAGGCACCACCACTTTGGCTGCTGGGCCCATCTATGCCCTGTGGCCAAAACGGCCTGTGTCTGGCACAGGGCAGCCCCCACCTCCCTGCTGGCACCTGGACATGCAGTAACTTCAACACTTAATGCGATTTTTTCATTCTTTCTCCTTAATTTCAGGTGAAATAAATACCAAAGGCATGGTTATACCACTGACGAAGAAGATTTATGGACCAATACTGGAGCGTGTTAAGGCAGAAGGCATTACATACAATACTCATAATGTTATCAGACAGTAACTGGAAGCAATGAATTGAATCTGGTTTTGGCACTGTTTGCTTTCCCACACATACAGCTCGAAGATTCTCAATTGGGACCAGTTAAAGACAGGATCTGGTATTTCACACCTAAATGGTGCCTTCTGTAGAATCAATCACCTGACTTTGTTTTAGAAACTGTAGATACTCGGATGCATGAGTTACGTTATTTTCTTTCCAGTACTTTTACACCCATGTTTCAGCACCTATCAGATATTTACTTAAATGTTTTCTAAATAACTCCTATTTTTAAATTGAGTTCATCTCCTAAGTGTATAGGATGGGGTTATTACTAAGACAAAATGCAGCTGAAAGGAAAATCCACTACTGACTTTTGTGAAGGAAAAGTCTGAATGAATGGAAATTAATTCCATTTCTTGTTTGATTTTATTTTTCATGTACCATAAACCATTTAGCAGAGACAGAAGTTATACTTAAAATATAACTCTTATCCTGTTCTCTTTAACAGTAAATGGGAACGTTTTCACAATAACAACATGAAATAGTTTAGATAATTCTGTGTTACCTGCAACTAAAAGCCTATTCAATATTGAAGGTGTTCAGCTGTTAACATTTGAAACCTAGGTCTTATTATTTTAAATCTTTCTCTTATGAATGTACACTTGAATTCATAGATGGAGGTAGTGTGTTTAAAACTGCCTTCCCTCCCATGCCCTTTCTTGGCTGCAGAATGTTGAAATAGCTATTGCATGCTGCTTTCTGTTATTAGGAGAGCATGTGAGCACTTAGCTCTGCAGCTTGGAAGGGTATTCGTAAACATGCTACAGTTAAAGTGCTCATTGGTTGCTCTAAATGACATGTTTACTCTTTTGACTTACACTGTGTGCCTTGTCCAAGTTAAGCACTGTTACAAAGGGAATTGACTGTCTAGTACAAGCAGCTTTGAAATGCAGCAGGGTTAGAGGTTTAAATCACTACTATTTGAGTTAACTTTTGTCCTTTATCATGCTTTTGAATTGTTGCTTTGGGGGCCTGTCCATACTACTCAATTCACTGCCACTTCAGAGAAATGGGGGTTTGCAGTACACCAGCTCATGTGGTGCTGAGTGTTGTGCTGCTCAGCCATGCTGGTTCAGCTCTAGCAGCAGTGCAGCTGTGACAGCTCTGAGCTTTAGCCTAAGTTCAACTTCTCTCTGGCAAAACAGAAGCCGTTTACTTCTAGTTCAGGACTGCTTCTGTAGATTTAGCTCAGGGATTTCTGTACCACCTTACAATGCAGGCGTGGGTTAGACTTTCCGCTAATTCAGAGTGAAGCCAGATCTACCAGTCGCAGTGGTACTTGTGCAGCTATCTGGAACTCACCTTCTCTAAAGTTGAACGCTGATTTTGGAATCTGTCTCCTTTCAGTTTTTCTTACAAGTGCACTTTGCTGATAAACGCACAGCCTTTTATCTGCTGAGCAACATAGTACTACTAACACAGTCCTGAAGGGTTGGAAGTCCAGAGGTTGCTCTGTCTGATAGGAAAAGCTACCATAAGTATAGCTGAAGTTTTGATCTCCAAGTCTTGCCACTCAAGATTTGGATTTGCTTTTAGCATATGTAATGAAGTAGCAATGGCAACAAAGAGGAGGCTGAAAGGAGCCAAAGGGGGAAGGAAGAATGAAGGTCAAAGATGAAGGCTTTTTGTACTGAATCAGTGAATGCCTTCATGCTGTCAAATTTGTATTCTGTTACATTGCTATGCATGTTCTAAATATTGGATGAGACCCTGGCTCCATTTTTCTGCTTCCCCTCCCACTGCTGTTACAGGTTATCTGTTACGTGGCTTGCACGTGCATCCATGGTAAGCATGGAGTCTGGAATTAATGTTCTGCTCTCTGCTTCCTCCTCTGTCCTACAGGTCAATTAAAGGCCTACAACTAAGGTTTAATTTTTAACTTCTGTCTGCTGGTTTCTTCCCGTTCAATACAGTGTGACACCAGAATCTCAACTTAAGAATTTGTTGCCCTCCTTTACCTCACAAATACAAAACCATGGAGTTAAGGCTGTATGTATATATACACCTTGCTTCTCTGCCTGGAAAATGCAATGTGCAGAGAAAATTGGAACTTTTTTTTGAACTCTTAGATAATCCTGGAATGACAGTGTGTTATCTTCAAGAAACACTATTTTTGAAAAATTTTCTATCAGAATATATTTGTTTCCCCATGCAGTGATGCTTTTTATTTTTTTTAGTGTAGACTTAAATGTATCAGCTTTTGTAGGAAGGTTAGATTTCAGCTCTCTTTGCATGTTATTGGAAGATAATTGTATGGTATGCACAAAATTGGTTGAGAAATAAATCTGAAAGCCCATGTTTCTTTGTCGCGTCATCTTTGCAGTCTGATGAGCTGTACATGAATGGGATTTGTTTTTCACATAGATTTTTGTGTCTACAGATGTAAACCTAGCAAGAAGTATAAAAGGGTATTCCAAGAGAAAAAATTGTCAAGATTGTTAAAGCATCCCTATGTAACACTACTTGTATTACTGTATTTGGGCATCTTTTGCTATAGTCTTGAAATACACAAAATTTTTGTAGCTCTCCTTGTGACAAATGCTTAAATGGGAAGCTAGGTGTATAAGATGGTCCTGTGCCCCAGCAAAAAACAAAAGCTTTGTTTCTCACTGCCTGTCTCAGGGCTTTGAGGGCTTTGCTTTCCTAAGAAGCAGTAGAATCCGAAGTTTGGTTTCTATTATCACTGTCTCGGTGTAAAGTCTCCTAAGCCGTTCGTTCGTATCAGGCTCCAAAGTTTCACTTATCTCTTAGTTTTTCATTTTGGAATTTGTTTTCATGCCAGCTCTCTATGACAGGTAAGATCCCACTTTCTGAGGTGGAGGTGCATGAGACAGACTTCACTTTCACATCGTTCTTCTTTGCCTTGGCATTTGACTCCCTGCCCCAGATGTTCCTATAGACAGAAACTACTGGAACACAAGCATACATCTACCAGGCAAATGGCATGCAGTCAAAAAACAGCAATAGCGGTTTAAGAGTAGGAAAAAAAAAATCAATTTATGTGGTTGCAAAGGGACTGAAAAGCTAATGAGGAGAGGGAGAGAAAAATGGAAAAACAGAGATTTAGCTTTGCCTGTTGAGCAGAATTTATGAAAGCAAAAGGAAGGACCTCAGGTATTCTGTGACTAGTTCCAGGGTCACAGGATCTGGCTTTCCTGAAACAAAGGGAATGAATTGAGTACATCAGAAGGGCTTTTTTTTTGTTTGTTTCTTTTTTCTTATTTTTTAAAAATCTCTTGAGATAAAAAAAATTGAAAACAGGGAACAGAGGAGATGTGGCCAAATGTTCTGGGAGAGCACATTCTCTTCTCTCTTGTCCATTTGAAAGTACATAATCCATGAAAGCATAAACCTCTGAAACAGAATTATACAATCAGACATTAGTCTTGCTCTGTGGAAGTGATAAAACTAAGCCTTGAACGTTTTCATATTGCTATCTGCTCCATTTTTCCGTTTGTTTTCCCATATATCGTTCTTCAGTGCTGACTATAATTTTCTAACCTGCACATCAGTTGGCCTTCCTGTTCCTCCATTTCCTTGAGAAGCCCAAGGGTGGCAGATGCTTCTGCTACACAAGACAGTGGGGGGTTTTCTTCTCCAGTCTCCGGTGGGCTGAGTGTTTGGGTGATAGCAGCCAAGTAGAAATGGAAATAGAGGTGCTCAGGCCAAGGCAAGCAGGAGGGAGATGTGCTGGGCTGGGTTGCAATCACGTTTGGAGCAGCACTGCTAGAAAATATCTGGAAGAACGCCTCCAGGGAAGTCCCACTGCAGCCTGAGGGTTCTGCACAGATCATAGCCACTGGTGCTGGCCTCTGCAACTTGCTGGCTTTCGCCTTGATGGATTTCAGGCAGGATGGGCTACTGAGTTTGGGAGGTGACCCAGCAGTCCTGTGGTGGTGACCTGTCTACCAGGGCACTAGGACTTCCCAAACTTTCTGTAGCTTTTGGGTCTCTGTTTAACCCCAACACAGCAGCACAACTTCTCCCCATCCCATGCTTTGATAATGCTTCAGAAGGATTGAGAAAAGAGTTTAGCAAGGGTAATGTGAGTGTTTACCACAGAAAATTTCAAGCCATCTGAAACATTACATTATTGAAGAGTCACAATGTCAAGACAAAACACTGTTGTAAAGCACCAAGATCTGGTTTAGTCGACTGATTTTCAAAGTCCTTACTTAGGTTTTTAACCGATGTGCTGCTGCTCTGATAACCGCACTTCATACAACTTGCACTCATTATTTGTTGTTGACTTTCATAAACCTTTTCCATATTCAATCACAACACCACAGTCAGAAAAAGTTGTTGATAATAATACATAAGTTTTCTTTCTTTTTATCTCCTACTTATCTGTAGTTTCTTAGGAGGATGTTCTAATTGGGTTTCCCTTGTCATGCATGGCTGTTGTAACTTACTTTGTTAAAAAATTCTTGAAAGGACATTGTTTATTAATATCCTACTTCTTGCACGAGATTCATAACATCTTTTCCACACTTGACCCAGTTTGTAAAGGCAGCCTGTATGTCTTTGGAGTCTGTATCTTGGATTACAAGAAAAAAATTAATTAGAATATGGCCTTTGTCTGAGATGAGAACTGACACGCTTTTATTAAAATCTGTAATCCATCACATTGAAGATTACAGAAGATTTTTTTATGATTCTTATTTTTTTTTTTTCTAGAACCAATACGTGTGAGTAAAGAGATTATCCTAAGCACTTATGTTTTAAATAACTTGTCAGCACGCTAAGATGATGAGTGTGATTACAAACATCCCTGGAAGAAACCTTGAACAACAGCTGATTCCTTGGATTATCATTTTAAAATGTCTGCAAAACAGTTTAGGTTGAAAGGAACAGTTATATCAAGATGGGATTTGAGAAAGGAGGATTCCTTTTATGGCTCTTGGTCCTTATAGGCTTGAAAACTGTAATACAATTTAGTGGCCAAAAAACTCCCTTGTATGTGCAGCTATAGGCAATTGTAAATACACGAATAGAGGATACCAAGAGAAAAAGCACAAAGTTACGTGAGGCTCCAGGCTGGTTTTCTTACAGGAGGCCGGAGAACTAGCAGATGCACACTGCAGTTTCTTATGCTGTGTGCTAATATGGTGAAGAGCAGAAGTAGAAGGTAAGAAGATTATGGACTATGATTTGGAAATGACCATAAGATCACAATTAACCTCTTTCCTACATGCACCCCAGGAGGTTAAGAAAGGAGTGTCTGAGTGCATGCTCTGTTTTGGGGATGAAAGAGGGGAATTTTATAGCACAGCTGTCCTCCTTAACCTAGATGTGAAAATTCAAGGTTCCACACAACGCGAGTACTTCAAAGGAAGTAGCAAGCAGCCCTCAGGCCACCTGGGAAGTGAACATATTTCTTCACTCAAAGTGCAGTGTGATGCACCTCTCTGCTATCAACTTCCTGCCCTGAATGCTGTGAGGGGAAGCATATGTGGGATCCCGCAGTGCTCGAGCAATGTGTGTTTTCTAGGACAGTGGGGGGATGCTGTACCTTTGTAGCTCTTACCACCTGCAAAATAAAACAAACCTAATGCCAAAAAAGAGGGAAAAAACAATAAATCCTATTTCTCAAGGGGGTTTAACCTGGCTAAGGGATACGTTGTAAGGCACAACTCTCCCGTGCCGCAGTGCAGACTGTTTACTGTGTGTGGTAGACTGTGAGGCACAGGTTGGAATATTTATATTTATTTTTGCAATGCCATAGGTAAAAACAATTTAACAATGCCAAGTACTGGTGTTATTCTCATAAAAACTTCTCATTTCAAAACAAATGATTTCTATTCCTCACAAAAGGTTAAAATCACATGCAGCTATATGAAGGTTAATTGCTTAATATGCACAATTATATATCAGAAGACTTTGTTAAAATAAAAACATACTGGACTACATCATTTTAACAAGGCAATTACACAGAACTAGAAAACTGACTCTGTAGTAAAATATAAAAATCTACAATTATAAATATAAATTTGGTCCATGGAATCACTATAGAAGTAGCAGTATTTACAGTAAGTATCAGATTACTATGCTAAATGTCTAATTGAAGTCTTAAAATGGGGCGTGTTATGGAGAACAGTACTTTATTTACATTCTACTATATTAAAAGTTATATTTCTAGCAAATGTAGATTGTTATAAATACAGCAAATAAATCAAATACTAAAACCATGACATTTGTTTGTAATTGAGAAACCCCTAATACCTATAAATATGATAATTTTAAGTTAAAAGTAAAGCCAGATAAATCAAAAACTAATACTGAAAAAACGTACCACAGTTCAATTCTTAGAAACACTGTAAAAGTCAATCAAGTTAGTCCAGACAGAACAATGTATTACAAGAAATCGTTCAAGAAAAGGCACACATTGTTAATGATAAAAGTTCCTCAGTAAAGTCATATGTCACAGAAATGACTTTGGTGGAACAAGAGTTGGGGATTGATTATGTAGAGAGTAACTGGACAGATTTCCCCCCACTGAGTATAAAACTGAAAAGAATAATGGTAAACTCCAGATGTGACTGATGTGGTGCAAGTGTTTGTGTGTTCAATTTGCTTTGTTACTTAAACTAAAGATTCTAAACTTTCAGCTGCATTTCCATCTGGCAAAGCTGAGCCATTACTGTCCATAGATGCTGAAGGGTTTTCCTCTTGCCTTGTGCTGACAAGGCTGAGAATCGCTTTGTACAGAAACTGGTACTGTTCCTGGGGAAGAAAAGAGGGTACATTCAGTGTGTTTTTGTAAATAATAGACTATAATACTTGTAATGCTATTATTTGACAGTAATTAACAGTGGATGTGTCACAGCCTGTTAACGTAGTGTCCTCCACCTTTTGATGTACTGCTTTGCTGCTTTATTCATTTTCAGACTAGTGGCTCCTCCTGCACACAGTGTGGACCACAACATTAAGGAAAGCAGTACAGGTGGGGGAAAAAAAAAACAACAACAATGCATTTTTAAGGTAACATTCTGTGCTAAATATGATCCTTGTAAAGTCTGTTGCAAAGTTCCCACAGATTGAATGGAGGCAGGGTTATGGCTACTACTGAGCCGTTGGCATTCTTTTAATCCTTGATTGTGAAACCAGGTTAACTACCTCAGGGTCTGCCTGGAGTAGGAACGTATTCCTTGTTGGAGTGAACCCATTATTTACATGATACAGTGCAGATTTAAATATGATGGTGGCAGCTCTTTATATTTTGAATAAGTCCACTTGATAACCACATAATATTTAACAGGAAATACCCTGTTTCAGAATAAGCATCAGGTCTACTACGCACCTCTGGAAGACATTTTTGATTAACCTATGCAGAAACAAACACACCAGTGGTGCAGTAATGTTGCCCTAGGACCTAAGCACGCTAACAGTACCACACACCCTACAAGAACTTTGCACGTAGTTTGGTTATTACTTACAATGTCTGTAAAGACTCCAGGCCTCATCAAATTTATCATCTTTGCTACGTGGTAAACATCCACTGAGTTCTCATTTTCCAGTTGATGCATGAGTGTTGTCAAAGCACAGAAAGTGCCTGCTGTCACCCCTCCGTGCCTTTGCAAAGTAACAAACAAAACACAAAATCAGGTTTCCATAGCTAAAGGAAATGCCACAGTTAGGTGATGAATTTTTGCGATGCTGACATTTTTCTGAACTGGGATGGCACACAACTTCATAGCTTTGGGCTATGACTGCTGGAAAGTCTTCAGGAGACAGATTCAGCTGTATTTTCCCACTGTATTTACCTCTTCTAAGCAAATACTGAAGGCCTCTGGGCCTGGTTACAACATTTCAGTATTTACAGCCAACATTCAGCATCTGGAGGGGAGTAAGGTGCCTCGTCTCAATACTCTTACTTCTCTCAATAACACAGAATGAAACCCTGACTGATTTTCTCCACAGGTGCCCAACTCACTCAGCAACTATCTGCAGTATCATAATGATAGAATTGAAATGAGATCATTCAGAGTGTGACAAAAGCAAAGTTTTTCTCTTGTGGGTGCAGCTGACACAGAAAAACAGCACTACTGGTAGGGGTAGGCTTTGTGCCTTATTTCAGTGGCTTCACTCTAAATGAGAAGAAAGAATGGCTTTACACAAAAACAAAACAAACTGAAAGCCACAGTGCTTACTCATCATGTACAATCATGGGTCCATCACGGTTGGACATCTCCTCTTTGATGATGCTGATCAGTTCAAAGGTTTTGCTAATAGGACTATCAGGATTTGGCCATTTTGGACACTGAAAATGCCTCACTTCGAGTACATAGTCATCCTACAAGAGTGAAAAAAGCATAAATCAGTTGGTGAAAGATAGTTTTCTTATTCTTGCCTCTATTCCAGTCTGGCTCATGACTCCACATACAGAATCCCACCACAATGATGGTGCCCTATTCAATGTCACCAAATTACCTGCAGAGTTTGCTCACTCCATGGATTTTTCAAAGCCATGGAATTTTAGCACTCATTTACCAAAAGAAAATGTCACAAAATATAGGTATTACCTTTTATCAAACCAAATCCCGAGAGTTACAATTTTACGGCAGTGTTACCTGTGTAGCTTCTAAAATAAAGTCTTGGATTATGAGCTTTTCCTCATTAGACAGACACTTGTGTTCTTCAGCAATCATAGTAACTTTGAAAGTCTCACAGTTTATAGGCTCGTCTTTGTTTGGCCAGTACACAAATTCATCTTCAGCCTCAAGGAAAAGAATAAAAAGAAAGGAAATGATTAAATGATTGAATACTTCCTCATCTCAACTATGATTTGCTGAGATAAGGATGTCCAGATTTGGATTTTGCACTCAGTATAATATTACTACTTTTAAAATTGGTTTTTACAAAATCCAAGATATTGTCTCATAACCTGCATATTTAAAAATGTTAAAATTGCTAAAATTCATATGTAAAACCACAGCCATTGGCCATCAATCTTACCATATTCTGGCTATCAGGGAGCATGACTATTAGCTGGGCATTATGGTCCCATATCATTCTCCAGAAATCCTTGATAGTGTGTAGCAAGGGATGCTGGGTAATAATGAATTCATTGCTTTGATAGTAACCCTGAAATACAAAACCATAGGAGTCAGAATTGACATTCAACTCTTAACACTTAAAGGAAGGTTTTTTCTGGATAGAAATAGAAGTCTAGAAAATAAATTCTAGAGATGTGCTTCCTTTGGCTTCCTACAAATATCAGAAGAAAAAAAACTTTCATCACAGTATTTTCCATGTGAAAAGATTAAAATCAATTACACTGAAATGATTTAAAATCAATTACACTGAAATGATTTATAAAACTGAATAATTTAAGTAAGAAAATAGAAAAGAAATCAGTAGATACTGGAAAAGCCAACTCAGAATGAAAATGCATCAGCTCAGTTGCACATGCTAATTGTTCTACATTAGTCAGGCTTCTAATGTTGCTGGCAGCATGAAACAAATAAAAAAATATTTGGAACATTCACAAAAATCCCAAGCAGTGCCTTAATCTGTATGGATGTTAGACCAACTGGTTACCACAAAAGCTAACTGCTTTGCACTCTCTGCAGAGAGACATTTCCTATCTCCTTCCTGAATATCCAGGGAGCATTTACTCCTCCCTCTCAGTTACTGAAGGGGAAAAGAGTTGAAGGAAACCCAGAGAACCAAGAGATAATGAAAAGCTGTTGAGTTATGCTGCCTTGGACTATGCCAACTGCAAAAGCTGGCGTAAAGCCTCTGGCAAGATGAAGGTAAACCACAGTATAGCCAATAAAAGCTAACTTGTTAGTTAACGCTTCTAGTTAATCTCAAAATATTCTTCTATATTCAGATTTACTAATTCTTAAAACTACAGTGGGATTTCTCATTCTACTGGCAGTCAGAACGCAATGCACTTAGTTGAACTTAGTTGAATAGCAATAATAATAATACACTGTTGGGGAAGTAACTCTTTCAAGGAAAGAGTGAATAATGGAAGAAAGGAGCTTTCCAACTCAGTACTGTGTCTCTACAACGTGGGTACTTGGCAACTCTGGAAATACCTATAGAATGGGATGCTACTTTCAGCAGCACAGTTAACTGACTTACCATAATATAGGAAGCATTGATGTAGTCTGTGCCTTCACCAGACAGTGATGAGATACCCACTCTAGATCTTTCCACTGTAAAAAAAAAGTTATGAATTATCATGCATGTTGTATTACCTGTATTGCATGTATTTTTGTATTGCAGTAATTATTCCAAATTTCTCACAGAATGATAACAAAACTAGACTCCATCTATCAGGATGAAGTGTTATTCAGACATCTATTCGATTGTTGCATGTGTGGTATTTGGACAAACCATTTCTTCATTAAAAGTACTTTACAAAACATTGTTCCATACCAATGCAGGCATCTTCAGATCTCACTAAGGAAATGTTAAAGGTTTGGCACACACTGTTCATAAACATTTTTCCACACAGAGAAACCAATTTGAACAAGCTTACCAGGAATGATGGATGAAGTTCGATTCTTTTCCCTGTTACACTGTTTGAGTGCAGTTGAATAATCACACTGCTGTGTGTTAGACTGGCTCAGTAACTGAAACAATGAAGTTAAAAAATCAGGTCACTGTGCAAAAGCCATTATTCCATCAGCTGCATTAAATAGAGGGATGCACATATTAACTTCAGAATCTAGTTATCTGGCTAAACTACTTAGCAAATTACCAGAACCTTTTCTCTTCACTTTTTTTTTCCCCCACTGGATTAAAGGTGCCAACATGCTTACGGAAATGCCTCTTCAAATTGCTCCCACATCCAGACCCCCTACTTCTTGTTGCCGCTCCATTGTCATTTCTGTTTTGCCTGCATATAACATTAAATAATTCTGGCAAACAGTAAACGACCACACAAAAAAGTGGGCACTGTTACACAGCCAGTGCTGGCCCTGATGTGAGGCAGCCTGAGGCATACTGGTGATGAGCTTCCTGATTTTGTCTTGAAACCTGTGAAGCATATAGGACTGATATGGAAGTCTCATTGTCTTGCTTGTTTCAACTAATAGCATTCAAACAGACAAAACACCAAAATATTCATTTACTGCCTGCTGAAGTACTCCCATTTTCAAGCCATAGCCTTACACTGAGGGGAATATGTTGCCTGACCCATATAGACCACACCATTTTTACCAGAATAGGGATCTTCATGCAAAGATGTGGTTAGATTTTCCAAAATCTCCTTACTGGCCTGCTCCTCATACTCTAATTTTTAGAAAAAAATCTGAAGTGCATGCAAATAACTTTTGTGTTCTAACTGGCTACGTGAATTCATCAACATGCTCCAAATTTAGGCTTTACAGTTAATTATAGATATGACAAGCTAATGAATATTGTGCTGATACACCTACTTTGAAGTCACTGACGCTCACAATTACCAAGCTTTTTATGTGACTGCCTCAGCTCACCTTGAATTGCTTCTCCAGCCGGGTCTTTCCTGTCGGTCCAGGTGTCAAGAGTGCATTAACATAGGCGTGAATATGAGTCTCAAGGACTTCTGTTTCTTTACTGAGAATTGCTTCAACCAGTGCATCGTGAATGAAGATGTATTGCTCCTACAAAAATGAAAGCAAGCACATAAGTGCCAATTATGCTCAGATTCCCCTGGACATCTCTTGCTGAGCTGACGTATCTGACATGGTTGGCATTTCTTCACAGCTTGCTGCTGCAGGGCAGTCTTCTCAAAAGGGGTCCTTCACAGTGAAAGCTGTTCCTCTCCAGGGGCAGTACACATTTACAAGTGATATTGAACTACACACAAGGTATATATGGTACAATGCCAAATCCCCACCACCTGCGAAACGTTACATTCACATATACGTTCATGTTTAACTCAATAAAGTAAAAAATGCAAGCATCGCCTGAAGTCAAATTTTCAAGTCAGCTTGTTATGTGGCTCTCCCTCTCATTGTTACAGTAAAGCAATCACTCCCAGTTCCTACTGCTATCTTCTATTTTCTCTCTCTCGTCCTTTGGAAGAAGTGCCCATGCTGCTGTTGATTACCTTTTTTTTTTTTGCTATTGAAAGGCACTGGGGAATCTAAACACCTGTTCCTGAAACCTGAAATAGACTTCGAAAAGCCCTGCTGTTGCCCTTACTGTTTTCTTCTCATCTTTCACTATTCTATATATAATATTCAGTTTAAATCAGCCATAGATCATCTTTGGAAACAACTTTCTTCCAACTTATTACTGTTCAATTGTTTGGTCACATTTAGTAAAGATCTGAGCATGTGAAAATGGTGTTTCCTTTAAAAATCCACAACAAAAATGCATGCCCTGCCAAGAAAGTGCTGCAGTGGGAAGCATGATTTATGCAGATCTTCTTTCTTCTGAGTCCTCCCTAATAAACTGGCAGGGCCTACAGATAGGTCATTTCTAAGTGCATTGCACCAAGTGAGCCTACAGTATGGCACTATAAAAATAAGGGAAGTGAAGGGGACAGTCCAGTCTGCTGACTGACTGCCTGTCTGTCTGGCAGTGCCAAAATGAAGACTGTATTCACAGAAATGTGAAAATTGCTAAGTCTCATTAAACAGATATTTGTCTTACCTCAGTCTGCACCAAATAGTTCCTTTGGGTACGTATGTGTTTTAAGAATCCAAATATGTTGACTGTCCCCTCATGCTGAATTTGCTGCAGCATGCTGTCTAACACTATGTAAGTGCCTGTCCTTCCAACACCAGCGCTATAAAACAAAAAAACATTCTTGAGCCTGCAGTACAACAGTCATGGAAAGAATTGTTTCTTATAAATAGCTTTTTCAACAAATCAGTCTATAGAGAAGCTTTGGCTCTACAGATTTTATTATTGCGTGATTATATTACTTTGCTGAAGCACCAAGGCCAGTAATGAAGAAAAATCTTCCCAACTCATCTTTTTCTTTGTGAGGAAATGGGTCTAAGGGTCATTTTCTTGAATGACATTTACAGCATCAATTGAAAAAGAACAATGTGGTTTCCTGCAGGTCTACAGTTTTCATCCTTTTGATACTCCTTAGGATATTTTGTCAATTATACCTACAAAGTATGGCATATGTCAGCATTTGGGCACAGTCAATGTGCTCAAGCTCTTCTATGCTGAAATGTACACCACTTTAAAGGGAAAGCTGCATTATGCCACCCGTTACAGATGCTGCCTGAGAACCTTTCAAAGACACTGATCTGAGGGAAATCCTTGAAAGTGGCAGAGTCACTGAAGGTACATCCATAGAAAAAAAAATTAGTACTCTTCAGATGTGGCCAACAGGGCAAGCAGCAGTTGAGTCCCTCCTGACAGAGGGGAGATGCAGAAGAAAAGGTTCATCATATGTTAGGAACTCTGACTCATTTAACATAACAATGGCTGTATTGTTTCGGTGGTTTTTTTTTTTTCATGAAACATCTGGGTCAGGAGTACTAAGTCAAAAGGTCTTCTTTTTGTTTTGTTTTCTTGTCACACATTAGGCAATTGCAATTGCCCTCTCAGTGATGTAGAGCTGTTACATGTATTGGTACACGGTAGCAACACATGCTGGGCATGCATGGCAGCTTGCAGGCAGATGCAAGCCCAGTCCATATGTTCTAACTCAGTCACCCTATTTATTCCTCAGAGACAGCACAAAGCATGGGTGGCATGAGCTCTGTTTGCTGTAAAAAAACTGCCTAAATAAGCATGGTATAAAATTGAAAGGCTCAGGTTATCAACAAACTGGTAGACACACCAAAAAATATAAGGATTACCAGACACCATCGCTATTTGTTATGAAAGAGAAAACATGAAAAGTACCAAAACATAAAAATAGATAAGTAAGGTTTCATGTAGTTCCTCACATGTGTGCTCAACACAGCCTGTAAAGATAAGTAGAAGTTAAATTTCTAACACGATTCTCCTTTGGAATGCCATAGTTGCTGGTAACAGGTGAACTCAAAGCTGTACAGAATTGCCTACAGACAGAGGTGAATTATACCTGGGACCCAATGGAGATGTCTGAATGAAGCCACACCACTGACCCCTGTTCACTTCTAAAAAACACAGTGCGATTGATTTATAATTTACTGCTGATCTCTCAGCCTGGCACGGATCTCAGCCTTGGTATTTTGGGGAAACCCTTGTTTTGAACTCCTTGAGAACAGACAGGATGCAGACAGCAACAGAACAACCAAAATGTAGAATTTTCATTTTCTAAGCTAAAAAGATATTTTAGTCACATTAGATCATCCCAGAAATAAAATATCTTCATTTTCAGCATTTGTGAGGTGACTTTACCTGTTGGCTTCCTCAGAGTCAGCTCCAGAAGGACAGAATTCATGAGGAGGTTCTCTTTCCAAATGTTCCATCAAAGGTGAGGTACTACAGTGGAAAACCAGAACCTGCTTATATATTTTACAATAACCCGGTCCTCCACGGGCATTGTGAAGTCATTCCAGGCCCTACAAGCCCTTTTAAAGCACTGTTTCCTGGGCTGCCCAGTTCAGTGAGTGCTGACAGAACACCTGCCTGCACGCTGCGGCACATGCAGACCTCACACCACTCCCCAGAGTGTTCCTCCATTGCAAATGACTGCTAGAGAGCAGAGCAGTGTTAACAGCAGCAGAGTTGTAGTTCAGCCAGGAAGAGTGTGAGTCTTGTTTTGTGTACAGAGCTCCTCTTAGGGTTACAGAGTATCCCTGCACCAAAGAATGCATGAGCCAAACACATCCTAAGGATATATATTGGCAGAAAGGAAGCAATTACTGCTTTACACGTATCTGATATGCTCATAGCAATCAAAATAGTGGTAAAGAAATGTGCTAAAAAGTAAAAAAGAAAAGTATTTTTGCAAAAAAAATAAAAAAAAAGAGAACGTAGTGCAGAGCAGCGTGATCTTGTTTACAGCCATTATGGAGGCGTATAGAAATTGTACAGAGAGTTGATTAGTTGGCCTTACCAAGACAGAAGTACCAGCTAAGAAATTAATCTTCTTCCATCAGGACTTGTTAAGTGTGAGCGTGAAATTATGCTTAACCCACCACTGAAAAATTCTTTTTTGTCTGCAGAACAAAAGTGGAGTGAACCTTACAGCGGTAAAAGCACACCTGCAATGAACCACAACCGGCCCCACAGCATGGCGCTTGGCATGCGATGCCTTCCGCACGAAGGTGAGCACGGGCAGCGTGTACTCTGGAACACCCATGTCAGGCCACTGGGTATAATGGTACTGAGTTACTACACGTCCACTAGACCTCCCTTTCTGGGAACCCTGCAACAGAAAGATAATTTCATACAGAAGCAGCCCACATTGCAAAGACAAGTCTTTGTAATTCTACTTATGTATTCGATGTTTCCTGAAAACTATATTTAGTTAATACACCAAAGTACTACCTAGCTCTGAATATTCCATTGCTCAAGGGGAATAGCAAGGACCAGCATTTCCGTCTCATCAATTTGTTCACTGAATGGAAAAAATGAACTGTCACTCACCGTCCCTTAGAAAGACACAGTGAAATGCTGAGAACACTGGAAAGGTAACAAATTACAACTGCTATTAGTATTCACCCAATTATCTGCCACTCATATTCTCTGCCAGGTGGGTAGAAAGGATATGATTCATTTCACCCAGAGTTAATGATGTATGGGGAAAGTAAGCTCATTTGGGATGCTTTTCTAAGCCCATTGCTTCATTGGCAACTCAAAGATGGTGTTATCTCATCCAAACCAAGTCATCTTATCCAAAGCAAGTTATCTTAGCTGAAGAGAGATTCCTAAAATAGCTGGGAAAACTGCTTGACAATAGATGCTGTGTGTTATTCATTAATTGTACAGGGAGGCTGAGGGACTAGACATTTAAAATTTAGGTGGCTGAAATGAAATAAGTTTTTAGAACTTCCCTCGAAGTAGGCAAATCCTTTTGTAGCCATTCCCTTTTGCCCAAATTATATTTCCAGGATGCCATTGCTGAGCATGCTGTTTCTGATTTCAGTAAGGCAAGGTTTGGATTCATCTGTTTTGTAGACAAGTAAAACTTACTTTCTTAAAAAGGAAAATTGATAGCTGAGGTTGATGATTTAATTCAACCCACATTTTCTACTACCTGATCTCATTCTGAAAATTTGTCCTCCTGCTCACCAGGCAAAGTCCACGTTGGCTCTCCAGTGTGAGATCACATCCTTCTCTGATGGTCATACACCACATTAGAACTACAGGCCAGCACCTCACAGTACCACAGAATGGCTGAAGATGGAAGAGACCTCTGGACATCATCTCCAAATCCTGCTCAGACAAGAACATTCAGAGCAGGTTGCCCAGGACCACATCCAGATGGCTTCTGAAGATCTCCAAGGAGGAGCCTCAATGACCTCTGGGCAACCTGTGCCAATGCTCTGTCACCTGCACAGTAAAGAAATGCTTCCTGATGTCTAGATGGAACGGCTTGTGTTACAGTTTGTGCCCACTGCCTCTTGTCCTGTCCCTTGGTACCACTGAAAAGAGCCTGGCTCCATCCTCTTTACATCCTCCCTTCAGGTATTTATACAAGCTGATGAAATCCCACTGAGCCTTCTCTTCTTCAGGCTGAACAGTCCCAGCTCTCTCAGCCTCTCCTCACAGACTCTTCCCAGTGTGTTCACACTGAGAATTGGACCATCACTACAGGTAAGACCTCATCAGTGCTGAATAGAGGGGAAGGATCACCTCTGTGGATGTGTTAGAGATACTTTGCCTAATACAGCCAAAAATATCACTAGCTTTTTTAGCAACAATGGCTCATTGCTGACTCATGTACAACTTGGTCTCCTCTTTTATGTTACGCTGCCTGCCTCCTCAACTCAACTCCTCAGGTGCAGGCCTCTGCCTTTCTTCTTGTTGAACTTCATGAGATTTTTTGTCAGCCCTCCTCTCCAGCCTGTCAAAGTCCTTCTGGATGGCTGCACAGCCCACTGGTGAGTCAGCCATTCCCTTTAGTTTCATGTCATCTGCAAATCTGCAAATTTAATGAGAATGTACTCTACCCCATCATCCAGATCATTAACGAAGGTGTTAAACATGACTGGACTCAGTATTGACCTTACTCATTACTGGCATCCAACTAAACTTTGTACCACTATCTCCTCCATTAGCTGAACTCATCTCTGAAGTATCTGGACAAGTATCTTGGCTGCCTGAGACCTACAGGATTCAGTTTTACCTAAACAAAAGAAAACATCCAACAACTTCCTTGAAAATGCTATGAGAAAATTTTACGACTTCTCTTTGCCTAACCTACATTTTCATGACGTCACAAACCTTTTTGATCTTTGTGTTTCTAAGAGTAAAATTCCTCACAGTGTAATAGGCAAGTACACGGACACTCTTCTGAGTAACCAAGAAGTTCCCGTATTCTTCACTACCTTCAGCAGGCCAGTACTGGTCACACTTTCTCTGTTAGAAATCAAAGGAGAAGTAGAGAAAGAAAGAAAAATGTCAAACGATCGAGATTCAAACATTGAAATTTATGAGCACAGCCCACCACAAAAACATGCAGGAACTCCCAATATACCACACATATAATAAACATAATGCTCAAAAGAGAAAAAAATTAGGTGCATTTCTTTTGTGTTGTTGAGTTCTGACTATGCAAAGATGGTATTTATACTTCAAAAACCAGAGAAGTTTAAATCATACTATCAGAGCAAAAGTACTCTTACACTGCAGAGCTTGCCATAGTATAGGCACTATAAAATCTAAAGACAATAACAGGTAATCTATAGAAATAGGAATACATTCAAGTTAATAGTGTCATATGTGCCTTTTGGTTGATTCATAGCATGGGTAGATAAAAGTGAGCATGTGTGTGTGACAGGAATATATAATACAGAGCTGTGATGCCCGGTCCTCCTTCTCTAGAAGTACTAGAACATACATGTTTACAGTGTGTTGTTGTATATAAAGTGGTAGTAACTCAGCACAGCCCTTTGTCTGCATCTACAGTACCTGTACCCTTTGTTAGATGCTTAGTCGCTCACATGAGAAGAACTTGAATGCATTTTAGGCATCTCTGTCAGTATGCGGTAAAAGTAATACAGTGTCTCTTCATTTCACATGTACATTGCACATGCGTACTCCCATCATGCAACATCCTCTGATAGGAGCTGACTTGGATAGACGTGCATTTGGTCCTACACTTGGAGAGGATCCCATGGGAGATTAACAGGGAGATGCCAATAAGTGTAATGAAAAATTCTCCTGAACTATAGCCTTCTCCTTTCCAGAGTCAAAAGAACAGAGTGGAACACAGCCCAAAGCTCACGCTATGGCCACTCCAGAATATAAGGCTTTTTTCAATAGAAGACAGTTGTTTTTTTTTGTTTCCTTTTTTTTTTTTTTTTTTTTTTTTGTCGTTAGAACATTCCTTTAAAAACCACAGTTGTTTGCAATTGAGTTTAAATGCTTTCTTTATACTCATCTTTATACTTCCATACTTCCATAACCAACCCTAGTACAAGCAACTACTGCAAACTATTTCTTTTTGCTCAAAAATGTCTAAAACAGATTTCTGAAAGAGAGAAAGGAGCCTGCTAGAGGTAGATCTATCAACATCAGAGAGAGAAATAATGGACAAAAGTACTCATACCCTTCCTTTCTCAAGGAGATTAGTTATCATCACAATAACTTCTACGTTATGTTCCCATATCATTCTCCAGAAATCTTCTGCTGTTGATTTTAGTGGCCCTTGAGCTGCAATGTAGGCTTTTGGCTTGTTGTAGCCCTAAATTGAAATGTAACAAATGACACTTGTCAAATCACAGTCCCCAAGCAAAAGGAGGTTGGGAGGAGTACATGACATTTCATTTATCTATTTTTAAAGAATCTCAAAAGCTTTAAAGTACTTTTGAATTTATAACTATCAAAATCACAGAAAGCCTGCGGTACCAGATGACATCTGAATGCAACTGTTATGTCAATGTTTATCATTCCGACAAATGGGATATATATTCAAGTGCCCATGTTCTAGCAGAATGTTGACATGATAGTGATTATGAGACATCTGTTATGACAGTGGTTTAAGAAATGAATCAAGATCATTCGCATGTAAATTACTGGGCTATGAAAACTGAAGAAATGATATCTCAATGAGGCTCACAGCCAACTGGCATCTTCCCCTTGTGAGATTATCTCAGACAGAAGAATTAACCACTTACCAAAAATACATAAAAGAATAAACATTCAGATGTGAAATGTTTCTGAAATGACTCTGATGTGTTCGAACATTTTTTAGTTTCATAAAGCTCTTCACTAAGCTACAGCTGCTGCAACATCAAGATGGGTTTGAGAAAGAAATGGGCTTTACCTCTAATCGCATTTTAAGTTTATACATTTAACTTAGATAATTAAAGTGTTATGGTATTTTTTAATATTGTGATTTTTTAAAATTATATCTGTTCACCTCCATACACTGCAATTCACAGAACAGGCTGATTGGTGGATGAGCTGTCAGACAGAAAAAGGGCACTTACATCAACATAGTTGGCATTAATGTAATCAGTCAGTTTTCCATCCTTCTCTGCAAGCTGTGCTAGTTTAACCCTGGTATGATCATCTGTAGTAAGACAAGGGAGAAAACAAGCAAATTTTCTTCCCAGAATCACAGAATCACAGAATCACCAAAATTGGAAAAGACCTCCAGTCCAACTGTCCACCTATCACCAATACCATAATCTTTCTGTACGAAATCTTTTTTTAAAATACCAAAATATATTTTTATAATATATATGAATAATAAAGTGACATCACATATGTAAACATCCTGTGCTTAGCCAGGAATCAGATTAAAAATTCTAGATAAAAGAAAAATAAGTTAAAGAATCTAAGGACTAGTGTATTTGGAAATTCAGAAATTTATTTCAGAAGTAAATTGAAACATATTTGTAAGAAAGGAAGAAACATGATCAATTTTCCATAGAAAAATGCATTTTTGAAGTCCTTGGAAGCACAACACGTTGAAGTGACAAAAAGCTCTTGTGAAAAACAATCCTACTGAAAAGGAATTAAAAGCTGAAAGTGATCTTACACTAACTGTGCAGTATAATACAGTGGTGAAACATAAAGTAAAACTAAAATTAAAAATCAGGTATCCAGTTGTGTGGGAATGTACCCATTGTACAGTGACAGTGAAGGGAAACCTATTCAGCACTCCTGTGCATCAGCCTGGCTGCCCTAAGGGTCCCAAACAATTACATGCACTAGTATTTAAGCACATTCATTGCAAATTAAGGAGTGCAGAGCTTGGAGACTGGAGAGCAATGGGAACCTGGAGAGTTGGTCATCCAATGAGACTCAGCTCTGGTTATTTAGGCAGCAAGTGACTAAATCACTTGTGAGCTAAAACTTTCTGAAGTTTCCATTCGTTAGATGGACTGGAGGCCTGATTCAGTCACACATGGCAATTTTTGTTCTTTGAGCTAAGAATTATAGCAGAATCTGCTCTGTCCTTTGGATTGGCATCCTTTGCATCCTTTGCATGGTCAGGTACCAAAACAGAGTGTCAGAGGAAAAAAAAAAGACTTTCCTTTTTTCTAGGGGTGTCTTCAGCCAGGTGGAATTGGATTTCTTGCAGCTGGTGCAGAGCTCACATTGCCTCTTGCCAAACGGGCTGACTGTGTCTCTTTTTTTTCTATAAAGCTTTGGTGTCACTGAATGTATGTAATTTAGGGCCTTGTTATCAGGAGTTGAAATGCTATACAGAATTAAGCCACTGTAAGGAATGAGTCCCTTGGGACTGTTAATGTGAGCCTAGACAATGTCCCGAGAGACAATTATGTCACAGGAAAGAGCCTGGTGTCCCTTCCCTTAATTTGATTGATGTCTCAGCCACTCCTGGAATAGTACAGAACAATGCCTGCAAAACAGTCAAGTGATGGGAGGGGGCCTGCTGTCAGTTCCTTTGGTTTGGCTGGTGTCTGGTGCCTCAAACAATCCTGAAACTGGAGCCAACCACAACTATTAATAGGATCTAGGGGAGACTGTCCCTTCTCCTTTTCCTTTGATGCTATATATAAATAAGAGCTGGGGGGGGGGAAGGGGGGGGGGGGGGGGGGATGGGCAGTCCCTCTTTTTTGCTGTTGCTCGCACTTCTCGCTGCTGCTGCTCCCCTTTTCTTTGTTGCATGCCACATGGAACATCCCAGTGCAGGCCTGGCACTGGATCTAGAACTGCTGATCTATTAGTTTTTACATTGCTTGCTAGTTTTGCTCTCTAGCAGTCATTTGCAATGGAGAAACACTCTGCTGATCCTTTCCCCCTTCAGATTTCTTCTCTTTATCTTTTGCTCTTTCTCTTAAAGTTGGTAACTCAAGGTTTACTTGAATTTTCTATAAAACCATGCAGCTTAGGTAGATGTAATTGTGGGAGGGCCAACTCATAGAGGATATCTGATTTATAGAAATCTCCTATTGAAGTTGATGTTTTTTTCTCTTATGCACAGACCTTGAGTGTTCTTTCACCTTCATTTATCCAGGGGGACAGCCACCAAAATGATCAAGAGCCAGGGGTGATGGCTTCACATAGAGATGAACAAAGAAGAATAGATGTATTTTCAGAGAAGACAACTCTGAGATACTGAAGCAAAGCAATGTAAAAACTAATAGATCAGCTAGTGAAGCTGATCTATTATATTGTGGTTGGGAAAATACAACATAAAACAGTAAATTTATATTTCCATATGTCAGTAAATATATCCAGAGATTATGAAGCTCCTGAGAGGAAAAATCATCACTATTATAAATCAAAGATGGATTAATTTTGGCAATCAAAACACAGCTTCTTTGGCTTTGTAATGATATTATATTGGAATCTTCCAACTCTCCTTGGGTCATCGGAGAAGAAATAAACATGTCCTGCTAACGAGTGCTCATCAAAGCAGTAGGATGTCAGAGGGCTAACTGGAAGTGAAATATCATGATATTCATGATACTCCTCTCTGGGCATTTTGCTGAACAGTATCCGGAGTTTTCACTGTAGAGGTGTTTTTTCCTCCTCTGGTAACATACATAAGTCTATAATTGACTATAATTGTTTCTTAAACAAAACTTCAAGTGATTCATTTACTTACAAGCAACAATGTTTATGTATCGATTCTTATTCTTGTTGTCAGGGTGATTAGAGCTGTCTGACGTAATACCTAGATCTACAGTACAGCTCTGGATTTCCTGAAAAAATAAAGTGCGTCATACTTAAATAAGTACTAAGGTAAATAAAATGTCTTAAAATACAGTCAGTCATCATGAAAAAACCACAACCTTCTACCCAATTAGCTATAATATTTTACAACTACTTCATTGCTAGAAAAAAATGCAGTGAAATAATTCCTTACCTGATAAAACTCTTTCAGTGTCTAATGAGGGAATGAATGCAAAAAAAGTAAAAAAAATCAAATTCCATGGCACAGAACAAATGGATAAAAGTGTTTATATAAGTTACAATTATTATATGGAAAACAATTATGGTCATGCATTATCATTATCACCATAATATCAACAGAGCTTAAAATAGTCAAGAGACAATTTTATTAAGATATGGGCATCTGTTTTCCTATCTTTATCTTTAACGTTAGACCTTACTCCAGTGAAAGATTATATATATGAGAAACATCACTGACTGTAGTCAGATTATCTTTGTATTTTACTGTCCATAGGATTTCTTATTGGTCCTTGTGACCACAGTAGTTTTTCCTGCAGAGCTCTTTTGCTCTCTTTCCAGTCACTCCTGAAGCTCTCACAAGCAGGGCAACTGCTCAGACACTTCACAGGATGGTATTACAGTCTCCTGTCTGTCTGACAGCAGCTTCTCAATAACCAAAAGCTTTCATGCTTCTCAATAACCGAAAGCTTTTATGAAGACTGCCTGCAAGAAACAGGCTTCAGAAGACAGGCCTGTAGCCTATAAAACTCAGTAAATTGCTATTATTCGTTTCTTATCTTACTAATTACTTATCTTATTCTTATCTTACTGATTACTGATTACTTAAACTGACGAGAAACTCCAGCTTATAAGGTCCATATTGTTATGAAGGAAATAAGTAACTATGACAAAAAGTACTATAACATTTCTCATCATTTTTTAGGTTTCATTTTAATCTTAACCATTTTCACCTTCAGATATTTAAATATATATATGTAAAATGGTTACCAGTCTGAAAAGTACAAATTTAAATGAGTTATTTTATAGCAATACACCTAAAAAATTGAACCAACCCCTTGCCCTGACCTCCAAATGTATTCAGACTACAGAGAAAACGGCTACTTTCTTTATCAGCAGTAAAAAGGCCTGGACACATTCTGGGGTAGTCTGTAAATCCAAATTGGAGCTCCAAATGATAAGCAAGAACAAAAATATTTTAGATGGTGGAGACTGAGTGAGGTGCAGTGTATTTGGTCTTCAGTTTGCCACAGTAAGTGAAGATGATGAAAAATATGATTTCCTGACTGTTTTGCCTACTAATGCTACTAATGTTGAAGGAACACTGCTACCATTGTATTTACACACAGTTTTTCAATATTTGCTCTCATTAACAACCAGTCTATCTGAAGCCCAGTCCTGTCAGTCCATATACATTTGCTTAAAGTAACAAATGAGCTGGGCATTATTCACACGTACTTACAAATTCAGTCCCACAATCAGATTGATACCCTGAATGTCTAATGAATTGGAATTGCTTACAAATAAGATTAGGTGGATCTAATTTTTGGTCTCTTGGGTCACAAGACATTAGGTGGGGAACCCTAAGCAATACCGAGAGATTCAAAATCACGAATTTCTTTAGTTTCAATACTGGTTTTGCAGCAGTAATATTAAAATTACTTTAAATTAATAGTGACCAATTAAAGAAAATTGTTTTCATCACAACTGTTTGATTTTTACTAGAGAACGAACACCTGTCAAGAGTTTTAATAGCTTAGCTTTAATTACAGTCTTTGCTTATAATGCTTGTTTTATGAGTGACTTCAGTTAGTACTTATCTATCTTTAAATGCATGCAATGCATACAAATGTGAAAACCAATGAAAAAATATGTGAAGTAGTTACACACGGTGAGAGCAACATTATGGGAACATGTTTCAAAGTTATACACCATATAAACCATTTGTTTTATGAAGTCAACTGTAAAGCTTTTACTACCACATATGAAGACTCTACATTAGCTGCCTCGTTACTCAGAAGTCTTGTCATGTGCACTCATTATTATTTTCCTATTTTTTTCTCTGTAAATGGAACAAGTGAATGTGCGTAGCTTCTGCAAAATTCAGTTGCCATTAGTAATGGAAAAGTTTCAAATCTACAGCTGTATCTGTTAAACCACATAGATTGTGTTGCATTTGCACAGGTTATTCACATAGTTATTCAGCATTTTCTCACAGCTACAGCCAACCCCATTTGCATCCCGGTCTTCTTATAAATCTCCCTAGCCTTTATTCATGAACAGACCTCCCAGTACCCATTTACATGAGATTATGAATTTAGTCCCCCAGGTCAGAATTTAATACCCAGTTCTCTTTTTTTTTTTTTCCAGGCATTCAAACTTAACATTATTTGTATGCTAAGAAAGATGGCGTCATACCTCAAATTCTTCAGAAAAACCATTACTTGCATGTAAATCTGCAACATGTTTTGGAAAATGCTTTATTGGAATTGCTCCAACATCATCTTAGGAGTGGGAAAAGACAAAAAATAGATTTATGAAGAATAAAAAGCCAGAAGAACATAGAAAGACGTTCATATGTAGGCAATCCATACAACATCCTGAAATAAAATTTTTGGTACGTACTCTGGATATACAACTACCCATAAAAATAAATACACTCTCCAACATCATTAGCATTTCTAAAATCATTCTCAAACACTTACACATTTATAAATGGTTATTCTGAGAGAAGATATGGTAAATGTCCAGCTAGGTCTTGTTCTGTCCTTAAGCCTCCAAAATTAAGGTGCTGATCTTGTCTGAAAAACATTCAGTTGACTCGACTGTGAAGTCAAGGGGAACTGGGAGGTTTAACAGTCTGCTACAAGGTACTCAAAGGGAAAGGGCAACAACAGCACTCTGAATAATACTGGTAAAGAAAGAATGATCAGAAGGACGAGTCTGGATGCTTTAGGTTGATTAGTATTGCAACGGTTCTCTGATATAGTACATGGACTACTACCAGTGTAGTTCCAGCCCTACTAAATTAATGCAGCATTATGAGAGTAATTCTGACTGATGCATATAAGCACTGGCATCAAAAGAAACAACAGATTTTCATCTTTTACTACAGAAGTGAGTATTTTCAGCAGGAATTTCCCCCCTGTTCATGGCCATAATTTTACAATTGATATAAACTTATGTCTGATCCTGGGAATCAGCTACAAATTCTCACATCAGGCTGATAATGCAAATTTAAAGATTTAAGATTTTCTGGATACACAGAAAGAAAATATTTACATTCTCAACCAACAAAAGTGACTTGTGACTAATGAGTCTAAATTTTCCATCAGGTATTTTATTTCAGTACATCTCCTTTTTACTTTATACAAACACAGTAAAACACTAATATAGAGCATTAGTTAGAGATCATGTAGAAAACATTTGGGACTTTTAGTCTTTTCTTTCCTGTAAATATGCTAGGTAAACACAGCCCTCTATTCTGCTAATTACCTGTTAAATGATGCCATTATTTTAGCTGGTTTTGGCTCTGAATAAGATTTATTTATTTATTTACTGGAACATTACAAGATATGTTTATTTCACAATTTTTAAGTTCAGCACTGTTTCATATGAGAGAAAAAAACAACAACAACAAAAACATCAAAAACACTGAACAAAGACCTGATGTTTATGTCAACAGATGTTCAGCGTTTAAGCCACCTAATAATTTTAGCTTTTGGTTACCAAGAATCTGTTGATTTGTATGGAGATCCATCTGGTCTTCCATATACATGAATGGATCTGCATACAAAAAGTGAATTTATCCAGTCAAGCCTAAGAGAAGCCGACCAAATGTGTAACACTATCTTCACACTTCAGAGATGAAACCTGGCATAAAGTGTTTATTCTAATGATCTGCAAACACAACACCAGAAGGTAAGGTAGATCATCTTAAGAGTGACGACAGAAAGGGAGAAAGAGATTTCAGGTTACTACTATTTTATTTCCTGCCCACTGCTAATCTCCCAGCTCAGTAACTTCTGACTCTAGGGATATATTATATTTCTAGATATCGAGTACTACTTGAAACTCACAAAAGGTTGGTATTGTCTCCTAATATCAGCCTGTAATTCACTATTTATGCTAAATGTGCAATTTGTACTGTGAAGTGCCAGGGCATTTTCTCTGAAAAACTGCCATCTCCTATCTATGCTAATGAACTCCACAGAAGGAAGACTTAGTTTATAATAAGGTCTGTGGAGTGCAATTTCAGCCATTGTTCTAATAAAAGCTTAAGCTTAGCAGTTAGAAAATGCTCTTTCTGGTCTACATTCTTTGCCAACATTGTATGCCAGTGAGTCTTAACTGTAAAATTACACTGCTGAAACACTTGTACGATAGAAAACACAAAAACTGCTCACTTGACATCTGTTGCACCCAACACAAAATGTAAACATTTTTTCTGAATGCTGGGCTTTCTTCCATACAACATTTCATGTATCCATTAGTCATTTAAAAACACTTTCCTCTTTAAGTTAATATCAGCATTCCAAAAGTAAAACCTCAGTGTCAAAACACATATTTAAGCACTTGAATAACTGTAAGTGCAATTTTGTCTTATCACAACGGAATACACTATCTCCCTGAGGTGAGCTGGTCAGAGAAAATTGCAAGAAAATTATATAGTTATACTGCAATATAGTTAATGATAGAGAGTAAGAGCTGAAATTTCCTGTAATGATTGCCACTTGACATTCATATGTAATGACATGTTTTCTGAAATCAAGATACATCCCCACCTATTAACCATTTAGAAAAAGGCTACCCGTCTCCTCACAATAGCAATCAACATAAGAGGCTTTTAAAGATGCCTACAATTCAGTGACAACAGAAGCCTAATATCTGGGATTTATTCAATTAAACGTTTTTACTAGTTACCTACACAAGGGCTGCTTTTGCTTCCCTTAGTCATTTCAAGAGTACCCATCCCCCCCAGGTAATTGCAGTTTGTAAAAGCATTATTTGTGGAACAGCATATCTTCTTCTCATGTGTGAAATGTAGTTTGGGATCTGCAAAATTAATCTATTTGACTCAAACCAGTTTGAAAGAGCAAGAAGGGCTGCACATGCTTCTCTGCCTCATCTCAAGGAAGAAAGAAATGAAAGAGCTTCTCCAAAAAAAGTAGAGTGGATATGGAAAGAGAAGATGCTGATAATACTCTTCATTTGGGCATCAGTTTTGTGAGAGGTTAACAGAGAATTAATATATCCATTAGAGTTAAAGAAGACATTGTAATTGCCAGTGAAACACAAATGAGATGTATACTGGTCCTGCTGGTAAAAAGTAAAGGTCATGTTCTATACACAGATGTCAAACTCAATTAATGGAAGAAATGTGGCAGAGTACATTGCTGGTGTAATCCTCTGCTTTGTGGCAATGAACTAGAGCTGCTAAATGTAGCTCGAGTGTGGGTGACACAGGCTAGAAGGCACAGCATCTCCCTGAGACAGCTCCGTAAGGTGAGGATATTTCTCTTCTGTGCTACCTACAGGAAAAAATATGAGCAACACTAACCTCTGCCTCTTTTGAGCGCACCTGTGTTAATTAGTACAAGTAGGTAATAATTTCTGGTTTACAGAATGTGAAGAATTCATATGGGCACATGCAAAGCAGCATCTTTCAGAAGTTAACATCAATCCACAGAACAGTTGACAAAAAATACCTGAGACTGGGAAGACTGGAGCAGGGGGAGCAGAAATCACTCGAGGTGACGTGTTATCTTCCAAATAAAAGTGAGCAGTCTGGAAACATTTCCTAGAGGAGAAGAAATGTTAATAAATATGGCAAACACAAAACATTGCCTGAAATCCTTTGGAATTCTGACATCATTTAGTTAAGAGAATCGTGGTTTTGAAAACCAGTTCTCATGGAGTGTTGAACACAACTACTGTGATAGAAATATTGCCCCAATATATTACAGATTATGCATACAGCTGAAGATACTTAATTAACTCAGGATAACATATAGTTCATGCAACTTTACCTATACCAGAGGCAGAAGACAGAGCAGACATCAGACATGGTGAAAGCTGAAAGAGGAACTCTCAGGAGATACTGTAGATGCTGCGCAGCAATTTCAAGTATAAAAAAATGCCATTGTCTTCCTTGCTTATCCAAATCTGCACACATAATTCCCTTTCATATGATTATGCTAGACTGAAGATGGAGCAGTGTATGAGATCAGCTCTGGTAATTCATCAGTAGAGCCTACTGCAGACACGGAAATGCAGTCCGAGGCAACATGCTCTATAGCGAACAAAATGGAAGCTCTAGACTACTGTGATTGGTGCTAAACAATTTTTTAGTAATGTTATTGTCTCAACACTGAAGGACACCTTAACCAAAGAGGACTTCCTGAAGTTGAAAGAGGAAAGCATGGGAACTTATTACTCCAAGAGATGCTAGCTGTGTTGAAAAACACTCTGAGATGAATATAAATGGAATCAACCTTAGCTGTGACCCCCACTGTTATTTGTATCTGTGCTGTAATCCAGATGTGAAGATAATAATAAGAGCATCTGTTAAGAGTCCAAGCAATTCAAGGGACTAAATAACCAACGGCTGCTGTAAGTATTGAAAAGCCTCCTTAATTAAAAAATCTCCATATGATTAGAAATGCTAATAACAATCTTTACTCTGGGTCACCTAATCTATTTGAAATATTATTCAGGAATTATTAAATTTAAAAAGAAACATACACATCAGTGAAACACTAATCTCATTTTGCACTTATAAGATTCTGCTTCTTGAAAAGTGTTGGCTCAAGCTGTTGCATGACCTTTTGCTATTTTCTGTACTCACTTTAACTTCTAATTCTTTACTGCTCCTGTAAATAAATACCACCACACTGATAAACCCCTTCATATAATTGTTAAAGTCATAAAGAGGTATTGAGGCTCCTTTGAGAAACAGTGATTATGTGGTTCATGAAGACTTTGATAGACTTATTTCAATGAAGCATCTGGGAAACATGCACATACTCATGGAACGTACTGGGAATTTTCTGTATTCATGTACAATACAAATTCTCTTAAAACACAAGAGGAAGCAGAGAGCTACATAAAAAACAAAGTTGTGGCATGCAACATAGTTCTCGTGATACATATTGCAAATTTGGAGTCTAACTAGAACCTTCTAAAGGCACATTTGTGATGGTCTCAGAAGGGCTTTTGATATTCCGCAATACACCTGGGGGAATACTATCCATTGTGTACTTAGCATTACTTAAAAATGGTAATTCTTGATGCACATCAAGAAAATGGGGCAGATAAACTACAGGAGGAAGGGATACCATGTAAACGACCTGGACAAGTTTGAAAAGTGGGTCCACAAGAACATAATGAGGTTCAACATTGTCAAATGCAGGGTGTTGCACTCAGGTCAGAGCAATCCCAGATATGTGTACAGATTGAGAGAAGAACTCCTGTGGGGAAGGACTTGGGGGTTCTGGCGGACAAAAAGCTGCACACAGCCAGCAGTGTTTGCTTGCAGCCCAGAAGGCCAATGGTATACTGGATTGTATCCGAAGAGGGGAGACCAGCAGGGAGAGGGAGGTGATTGTCCCCCTCTACTCTGCCCTCATGAGACCTCTTCTGGAGTACTGTGTCCAAGCCTGGGGGCCCCAGCATGAGAACAGCATGGAGCTGTTAGAGTGCATCCAGAGGAGGACATGAAGATGATCAGAGGGCTGAAGGAGTTGTTCAGCCTGAAGAAGAGAAAGTTCTGAGGAGGCCTCATTGTGGCCTTCCAGAACTTAAAGGGAGTTATGAACAGGAGGAAGACCAACTCGATATGGATTGAAAATGATGGGACAAGGGGGAATGGCTTTAAACTAAATGGGAGAAGATTTTGGTCAGATGTTAGGAAGAAATTTCTTACTCAGAGGATGGTGAGGCCCTGGCGCAGCTGCCCAGAGAAGCTGTGGATGTCCCATCCCTGGAGATGCTCAAGGCCAGGCTTGATGGTGCCCCGTACAGCCTGATCTAATGGTTGGCAATCTTGATCTTGGCAGTGGAGTTGGTGTTCAATGGTCTTTATAGTCCCTTCCAATACAAGCTGTTTCATGATTCTATGATTCTGTGATACTCAAGATGTATTAAGGAGGTCCTAACATTTGCATTATGCAGCTTGTGGCTGCTGACCTGAGAAAGGCTCCCAGTGCTAACAGAACACTCAAGAGTTTCAGAACTGTGTGCAAAATGACCAAGAGATAGGTGAATATCAAAGTACTTTATTAAGCAGTTTTGGAAAGTCTAGTCCTGTCTACTATGCACTGAGAAGGATGATGTGCTGCATTTATTAAAAAACAACCAAATGTGCCAACCACCTCAACTTTAAAGGACAAGAACAAAAAAATGTCCTCCCTCTAATGCCTGGGGCTTATGAACAGTGATCATACATAAAGCTTACAGAATAGCACTGCAGAAATTTGTCATCTCTTTGCCTGTGAAGATTGAACTAAAAAGAATTTAATTGGTATAATGGTTTTCATATAAAAAGCAGTGATTAGAGATTATTATGAATGTCGTCATAATATGCTATATATTCTCTATTCCTAACTGAACCACTGTATCTTCAATCTTTAGCAAGTTAATTGTGGCTGAAAATAAATTAAACCCTTAGCACGTTTGGGAGACAAATTCATAGCGGTTGACTTAACCTGTAATAAGAGTCATAAATAGGCATTCCATCTGCTTTGGCATCGGCAGTGAAAGCCTTTATGACTAAACCTAATGTTAATAACCATGACTCGTTAATTATCACTTGTTGTTAATGTAAAAAGTGATGACTATTTCAAATTTCCAGACAAAGGTCCCATCACTCAATGTTAACCTGAGTATTTAATTTACACCTTTCGTCAAAGCATTTAGATCTTCAACCTAAAACTGTAATTTGTAATTTAGACACTGCGCTTCTTTGAACACACGCTTTTTATATCATATAGTGAAAAAGCACTGATTTAATTAGAGTGTCTCAATCTGTACAGGAACCCAGGAAGCAGCAGCAATTTGATACAATGTGAAGGATACTATATCTGAGTGAACACTTCAGTGTGAACTGCTTGGGAGAATACTACACCTCAGACTGCAGAGGGTCTCTTTAGGGTCTCCTGTGCTCACAGGGCATCTGCCATTGGTTATTCTCAAATACTTACTAGAACTTATTTTGAAATGGTTTTGATCATCTGAAGATCTGATGGATTCAAAGGATATTTAAATAGAACTTAGAGAATCCAGTGATTCAATTTTTAAATGATTCCAATTTGTCTTTTAAATGCTTGTCAGTTGAAATTTTAATTTTAAAATCATATTAGTTCTTTTTTTTTATGGTTTGCTGTTATGCAGTTGAGCAGTTCTCTTTCATGGTTGAATGAATGTGAACATAGCAAGATAAAATCTGTTTTTAATTTGTTTCTTCATGTGCAAGTTTAATAATTCTTACAGAGGATTCTCAGCTCTTTTTCCACAAAACAAACACAGGATTCAAGATACAGGTTCAAATCATGGATAGGAAAATGAACATTCTCTGAAAGCTGCATTTCAGAGATACAGGGTGACAGAGGAAAGTTAAATGATTGCTCAGGGATTTGCCTGTTACTAGGCTGGCAATTTCTGAAGCACTGCTGTCATGCAGCTTCTGGGAGCTAATATGCAGTATCTCTGGACCTCGAAATGTAACTGGAACTGCATTAGGAATTTGCTGTTCACATTACCAGAGCCAGTATCTTACTGAGATTCATATGTATTTGTTCAAAAAACAATACTGAATGGTGCAGTTCACACTGACAGCTATTACCATTTTACTGTTTGCCAAGCTCTTCTTACGTTAACCATTATAAAAACTGATTCGCACAAATTGTTTTACATTTCTTCCCATAAATCATTTCACTAGGTTCATTTGCACTGACCAATCCAATGAACTATTTCAAAAGATTACACATATGCATAAACAATTTCCAGTATGTCAGCACGGAGGAACTTTCAATTTCAGTCACCTAAATACATAAGGTTAATTCAAGAAAATGGGAATGATGAAGCTACCCAGAAATGAGAAGAACAGGGAACGGAGATTCAAATATCCCTGCTGCATAGTGTACAAGGACTCAATCAGATACCAAGAAGAATGGATAGATTCCGTGCTTGGATAGAAAATTATCTCTAGAGCTGTAAAAACAATCTGTCAAGCAGGCAAAACCATTGCATAGGCAAAAGAATCTCCTCATGTATTCCACTGTAATCTTAATCATTCTAAAAAAAATCTAAGGAAAGTGTATTTGCATCAAATTATAAATGCTTGATGCACAAGACTACAATAATTCAAAACGGTGCACGTTCCTACTGAAAATTCTTTAGACAGCATTATCATTAAAAGTTTTTATTCCTGTGGGAGAAATTAGTTTTTTATCACAAAAAGATTGAAATTATGCCTAACGAGATAGGGAAGAGATTGGGGAATTTCCTCGAGTGATGATTAACAATTTCATGTAAAAAAACCCACAACCAACCAATCCTATACCAAAAAACCAACTAAACCCAAACAACAGATGGTAGAGAATTATTTTTCTGATACCAGGCACTTGAGTGAAGAACAAAATAATTTTGCCTTTTTTTTTTTTTAACCTTGAAAAGCTGGAATTTGAGGCTTTTGGTAGCTATTTGGTTTTGAAATAATATATATTTTTAAAAAGGTTACAGCTATTGTACATTCAAATCAGGAGGTGGCATTTTTCCATCAAATACCCAGCTAAGATGTACCCATGCAATTTTTTTTTTTTTTTTTGAATACTCTTGCCAAAAGGATGTAGAATATCATCTTGTAAATCTAACATTTTAATTAACTTTAATGAGTGAAAGTAATTGGCTCACCAAAGGAAAAAGAGGTAGATACGCACTATAGAAAAGAAAACCTGTCAACTTACAACAATTATTTCAAAATCAGCTAAACTTAGCCACGGAAATACTTATAGCCATATAGCAATGTAGTTCATCATTTTTCACGAAGTTTCAAATCATTAAGAAGTTCATAATTATTTTTCACAGTCTTTAAAACAAGGTGAGAGCCTTTGAAAGAGGCCTATAAAGTCCTACCTACAATACATACAGCTTGTGATTCATTTTGCTGAAATAAGAACTATGTTACTGGTGTTATCATAAAGCCCAAGAAAATTTTCTCAAGGATTAACAAAAAAAGAGCTTCATATTTTATTTTGTAGTACACAAGAAATACAGAAAAGATTAAATTCAACTTCAAGAAGATATTACTGCTAACGGGATTTTTGTTTTATTTTGAAAGACCTATGTTACAGAATTGTTCATTCCCAGAAAAAAAATGCAAAATGAACATGATGTTATTTGACAAAAACAAGCTTGTAACATGTGTAGGATTACTAAAACTGCACTACACAATCTGGGTCTTAAAATGTGTAGTGTTCTTTGGAAAATAGAAGAGATTTGAAAGACTATTTAGGCTCAAAGATGAAACTCTTTGGAAGATGAATATGAATGTTCATGTTGTGTAACATGAAAGACAGGAAAAGGCTCTCAATATGAAAGTGGCTAGCTAGAAATCCTGTGATGGAGAATATAATTATCCAACTATATATAAATCAGGAAATGTGTGCAGTTCTTCCAGCAATTAACTACTTATTTGAAAAGCGGAAGAAATCTTTCTGCAAATTCAATGCTTTTCAGTGTTTTATCATGCCAAAGACTGGCTGACTTATAAGGATGCTTGCCTGGAATGAAGGAAGCCTGAACTCAATTTCTTAAGCTTCATCTGCTGAGGGATGGGATATATTCTGTCTTGTGTTGATATAAACCAGTGAGGAATCGGGAAGCAAAGTCAGTGAGCCAGACCCTCACGCCACAGCCTAATAGTTACACTAGTCAAGAGCTGACAAAGGCACCCTGGGATCTGGTTCCTGTTTCCTGGTTCTTTGCCACGGTTACACATTTTAGGTTAAGCAAGACTGTACAGATGAAAGAAAAAGAAGGAACAGGCTCTGGAAGTCTTCCAGGAGCAAGGCTTTGCTCCTTGCTGCTTGCTTATGTACACAAGCAATGATGGGATCAGGCCTCTGCAATCATAAAAGAGAAAGAGTTTCTATGGCAGGGTGATGTGCAACTTAACACTCACCTCTTTCAGTCCACTATGTCTCTTCCTTGGCAATTCTCACTCTCAGGAAGGTAAGGGCTGTGTGGATTTTGGAAGTCTGTGAGAGCCTAAGAAGACTTGTCCCTAGAAAGACTCCATGGCTTCGTCTGCATCCAGTGAAGAAAAGCTGAAGACTTGAACACCGCCTCATTGCTAACAGGATTCCTGGTAGGCTGATAGCTTAGACCAACCTGCGTTACTGCATACAACACCTGACACACTCTGGGATTAGACCCAGAAACTGTCCCTGGCAAGGGATCTGAATGCACTCGCCTTGTTTCTCCCCTGTGAGGGAAGAGCCTTTGGCTGTACGGAAGCAATCTGTGCCATGCCTCAAGACAGTAGAAGAGTCCCTGGACCACCTTATTTCACAGAATAGGCTCAGTCTTTTGCCCTCAGTGGTTGCATCTTCAGGACTCTTGTCTACCACCTATATTTAGCCTGACTTTTTTTCTTATTTTCTTATCAAGTCACAGAAAACATTCCCGTGAGGGAACCTGAGCATGCATGCATGCACAAAACCCATCTGCTTCATCACCTGTTGAATGGTTTCAAAGGCTGGGGGGCAAAAACTCTCATTCTAAGACAGGCAGGATCACAAAGCAGAGCAATTTTTAGTCACTAAACATGAGATCTACTCAGGAAGTGATCTTAAAATATTGACAGAAAACCTAATTTCTATCTCATATTCCATGTCAGCTACAGCCCATTCCTACAGTCCTTTATGAATTGCTTATTTATACAGTCCTGTTGATGATCATAGATTTTTGTCTTAAATTGATAACAACTGTATTTATTTATTTATTTATTTATTTTTTAATAGTTACATGATTGGGAAAATAGGAAACAAACCCATTCCATGCTATTTATTTTATTATTATATTTATTTTATAATTATTTATTATTTCTTCCTCCCGTTCTTCCCAGTGTTCTGTTAATTTACTTGGCTTCCAGAGTTAGTAAACAAAAGTAGTTTTTACTAAATTCTCTCAGTATGGATATAAGGTATTTCTCATGTTTCAGCACTGCAACCAAAATTCATTGTAGATGTGCATTTTGGAAAAAAAACAGCCTACTGCTTTACGCTACTGCAGCTCTGGGAGCAAAACAAAGACACAGTGAGAGATAAGATCCAGTCTCTCCTATAAAGCAGCTCAATAATGTCAATCACATTTTTCAAATCAGTGTTCTTTGGCACTGGGAAACAAACAAACAAACAAACAAAAAACCAAGGAAGCAACAACTTACCTCCAGTATATGAGAATACCCACAAGAATCACTAGACAGATAAAAGTCAGGGCGGATACGACCACAAGTGGTATAACTGTCTTCTTCTCTGATTCCAGACTCTCAGCTAGACCGATACGAGACTCATGGCTACTATTACTTGCCTCTGCAGTCAGAGAAAATTGAAACAGTCCATGTTTAAATACTGACAAACACACAGCACAAGTGAAGGTGTCTTATAACGAGCCTACTTAATACCACTTACCTCTCTTTTTCACTATGCACTGCAGAAAATGTATACATTTGCAAACCAGCTTACAGAAAATAAGCAGACAGAGGGTAAAGCAAAGTATTCAAGCTTTTGTGATTCAGCCTTCCAGCAGTGGAGACTTCTTTGTAAGAACAGCAGGTTGTTGTTAAAATATAGGAGAAGAAAGATTTTTATTTTCATCTGTTTATTAGCTGAAAGTCAAATGATTTAAGGGATCTGAATTTATAATACTGGAATGTGTAAAGCACACTGATGCTAAACTGTCACTCACGTAATGAAAATCACTTCTCCTTGACTAATAATTGTGATTTATTTATTTTTTTTTTTTACAACAGAAAATCTCAGTATGGTTATTTATTGCATCTTCTGTAGTTTAATATGCTGTCCATTTGGTAACTTGCCTTGTAGAAAATCTAGTTTCCTTTAAATTCAATTGCAGCACTCCCTTCTCCAACTATAATGGAGCCAGAATTAAATTCCCTACCTCCATCTTTACTCGGAATCAAATTGTAATTTAGGTATTATCTAGATTTCACATAACTGTCAGCCTTGTAATACTGGGTGATTAAAATATTTGGGCACAGGAATCTGTATGAAGATTAAACTGATATATTTTATAAGCTTATTAAAAGAAGCATACATAATGGCAGAAGAGACCAATCCTGCAGACTTTACTTTCATCCCTCTGAAAGAAAATGCTTGAAAACATAGACTTCAACAGAAAACAACTGCTTCTTTTAAATCTGTGCAGCTGACTGTGATCTGTGACCATTATATGTGAGTCAAAATACAGAAATAACCACTTCCACACTTTTTAGAATTAATCCCTAGATTTTCTAAGATAACTACATGTCTTCTGCTTTTGTGAATTGTCTTAATACAATTAATGCTCTGAATGGGACAGGATATTGCTGTCTAAAATCAGGTGTACTTCAGTGGGGTTTCAAGACCAACTCCACATAACAGTTTTCAGACAAAAGGGAGCAGGGAATATTGCTGGATCTGAAAAAATATTGACAAAAAAGCATAGGACCTAAATACAATATAAAAAAACAGACATGATCATGTAGCATAGGCTTCCAGGCATGTATCTGCTTTCATTTTCTTTAGTTTTTGGGCTTTCTGGAAAAAGATGTCTAGGTCCTGATCTTGCAGATATCTTCTTGGTTTTAGTTCAGAGTGCTCAAACACCCAAATCACTCACTGCTTTTTCAATCCTGTATCTCCGTGTGCAAGGTGATTGCAGGAAAAAGAAAGGCTTCTGAAAATTTGTCCCCAAGCTTCTTGCAAGTAGACTAAAATCAATACTGATTCAAGAGGAAACTATAAATCTGTATGAGAGATCAGAATACGGTCCCTTTGAGGCATACGCATTTGGAGTAATTCACAGGGTAAGACCCAGACTCATCTTTGTGATAACAGGGCTCCTTCACACTGCATGACCAAGTCCTGTTCTCCTATGAAGAAGAGCAGTAGATCCCTGTAATGGAGCTTCTTGCCTGCTTGGCCATCGCTCCAATGATGGCAGCTGAACAGGGAGTCTCACCTACAGCAGATTTCCTACTCCCTAACAATTGGCATGCTTAGATCATTGTCATTATTATTTATATTTGTTTCTTTTATGATTTTTCAACTGAGGATGAAAGGTTTAGGTAGCCATAGAGGTCTTAAGGAGAAAGTCCTCATTCAGAATATGCATTGACAACTGTAATAACGAGTGGGTAAAGTTTAAATGACATTTTTTTTCTGGAATAGTCAAAGTAAGAAGACATTTCATTAATTTTTGATGAATTCACAGTAATATGCAACTTCTTAGGTTTTTTTTTTGTTTTGTTTTGTTTTTTTTTTTTTTGGTATTCCAGTTAAGCAAGGATAGTTTTGATTTACAGAAGACCACGCTAGACATGCTCGCATTTTAATTTCCAGTTTTTAAATCACAGTATTTGGTGTAATTTATTGGAAGAAATAATATACATGAAGTGATCCTATATAATGTATTTCAATAATATTTAGAAGATAAAATTTATCTGTTGTAGTGCTACTCTAGACACGTATAATCCCTTTGAAGTACTTTTATGAAGTAACAGTTGAAGCTCATTGTTAACTAAATGACACTTATGCAAACTATTAATCTTTAAAGGCAACATTCATTTACATAATTCATATGAGTTTTGACATATTCCTTTCCTTTTTTTCTGATTTTTCAAGAAATACATTTTGCAGTTTAAACCATGAGGTAACCACTAACCAACTGAACTAACTCACTTTTTGTTTCAGTTTTAGAGTGCCTAATTTGTTAGGACTAATTACAATTTTGGCATGTCTTCTATTTTATTTCAATACATTTTCTATTTTTTGTTTTGTTTCGTTTTCCATTTTTCACATTCTATCAGATCCTATGACATAGTGTTGATTTGGCACCTTTTCATATTAGCACTCTGTAGCTCGCGAGCAATACAACTTCATTTCATTTCGCTCTGTATTCGTAGGACACAGCCTAAAATTTCACATGCTGTCTAGATCTATTCAAAACAGATTTAGTTGGATGATACTGCCCTCTACAGATGCTGTGACTGTTTAATTTCAATTTACTTTTTAAAATACAAATTCACCTCGTCAGTTTTTTTCCCAAGCCACAGTTGTTTTTTCTGATTTTACTTTTCGGTTTCCAATATGCTAACATGAAGAAATTCAAATTTCTTGTCTGAACAGTTTAAGTTTCCACAACACATTTTTAAATACAAAGGCAATATAAATATTTATCTGGTTCTTATCTATGCAAGGTGCAGTTTCGCCTTCTGACCTCATCTTTGGAATCACAAAATCTCTCACTGACTTTAAGAGGAATAGTTAAGAAAAAAAAATATATACATGAACAAGTACAGGAGAACCCAGCTCTGATATACTGCAAATAAGCAAAACTAGCATAAAAAAACTCTGCGTCTTACTGAAATTTGAAGACGGCATAAACAATAAGAATGAAGATGAATGTTTATGCAAACTAAGATGAATCAGAATCAAGCTGAAGCATCTTCTTCCTTGCTCAATACACCTTAGAAAATACAAAATAAAACATAAGGAGGAAATGTGCTGCCATAATTATAAAACAGAATCTCAGAGGTATGTTTGCACTGGTATAGTTTCCTCTGGTAACGCCTTTGTACAAAGAACTTACATCTCTCTTATACCTTTAAAACTCAAATTAAACCATTAACATTGAAACAAATTCTGGTCTTAGACTGCGTACCACGCAACTTCAGCTGATGGTACACATCTATCCAAAAGCAGAGCACAAATCTTCCTACTGAAGATTTTCAGGTGCAGTTTGAAGTAGACAGAAGTGGCATTCACAAGGCAACCTGCTCAGTATGTACCCCTGCTCCCCAAGGCCTCCTTAATCACCCCCACTGGCCCTCTTCTCCTTTTGTTATATACATATAAACCTCATTGTCTACAGCACAAAAGAACCCCTCACAGCTTTCCATGGTATGCATTAGACTCATCCATAACTAACCTGCCTCAGAGGTGTTGAATACTGATGAGTGATCGCTAGATACAGATGAGGCTGATGACTGTGATGATCCAGGAGTTAATTCTGAGTTACCTGCTTCAACTGCCCCTTCAGTGTCTCTCTCATTAAGGTCAGGAAAACTGAAATCTGTTGATGTTTCATTATCATTAAGGCTATCTGAGGTACCTTGGCCAGAACCACTTTCTTCATCACTTGTAAAAACAGCCCAAGACTTAGACTCTGATGTGTTTTGCAATGGGACACTAGCAGTTTGAATATGGTTCTCCAAAAATGTCGGGTCGCTGTGCTTCTCAGGTATCACACTTGCTGTCAGAGATGGTACAGATGTATAATTATGTCTGTCCGTGGCATAGTTTATCTGCCTGTCTGATGCAGCAGTCGAAATTCTCTCTTCTTCTTCAGGTTTCCCAGAATGTGAGCTTATAATTAGGTTGTTATTGTTTACCTCTGCATTTTGCTCCTCTACTACCATATCCTCATCTTCTCTATGGGAAGAGCATGAGATACAGTTACTTATGGGGAAGCCATCGTCATACTCATCGTAGTCATCCTCAACTACAGAAGGCCACAAATCGGTACTGGTCATGACACTAGGAGACAACCCAGAGGATTCTCTAGAAGGAACCAGTAACCTACTCAAAGTTACAGGGCTCTTACTTTTGGGAGGAACAGCTGTGACAGAAATATGTGCACTTGGTAAAGGAAAGGTGTGACGAATGGACACATCAGAATCAGAAACCACTGCTGGCATTTGCACAGGATCAAAACCAAATGGAGAACTTGAAGAGACACTGGCAGTCTCACTTCGTTCAAAAACACTTGCAGAGGTATGGCTGTCTGGAGGAGTAGCTACATGAGGTAATGCATCAGCTGTTAGGAAGGGAGTTGTTACTGCATCTGCTGCTTGGGGGGGAAAGGTATTTGCATTTTCTAAACTGGTCAGCTGGAACGAAACATCGCTACTGTACAATGAAGGCATAGCCTGCTGAACGTCTTCACTGTTAAACAAGCTGGATGAAACATACTCCTCACTTGCATAAGAAACAGGTAAACCTTGAAGTGACGCTGTGGGCTTACTAAAAGCGTTTGACAACATATCGGCAATGGAAGGTAGAGATGCAGAAGGCAGCATAGTTTCATTTGTAGCAGAACCTGGTGCCATTTGATGCAATATTTGGTCAAATGCAGAACTATCTTTATAAACCCTGGAGCTTTCAGCCAATATTGGATCACTCGGCACAACTGCAGCTGTGTTAAGCAGAGTGCCATCACCAGAAGACTGGAAGGAGGACTGCAGTAATGCGTCATTATTTAATGCAGCTGAGGCCTCATAAAAGTACGGCTGAGTTGAGGATAACGTTTTACTATAAGCAGGGGCAGAGACAGCTTGTTCTGAGATTGCACTAAGCATAGGTCTAAGCAAAGTATCATCAGAGGCTGGAGATGCAACATGCAAAGGCTGAACGGAAAGGCGATTTTCTGTAAGTTTACTAATATCATAATCAAATACCTTAGCAGTGGGAAAAGCAAGAGAGACTGGAAGGATTCCCTTTGTGCTAGAAACAGGAAGTAGGCTTTCTTGCAGAGACGTGGTCTGCTTAATTACATCATTATTAGAAACAGATGTAGAAAGTTCAGGTATCACTTTACTTTCAGCACTGGAAGCCATTTCTCTTAAAGAAGAAGAAATTTGCAGTTCTTTCTCATCTCCATATACAACACCACCTTTTTGAAGCACCTTATTAACATCACTAAAACCAGATGATTCATATGTAATTTCATCTACAGAATCAGAGGAAGAAGCATTATTTACGGTCAAAGTGTCTGTGTCAGGCAAAAGGGACTCACTACCAGAGTATGCTTCAGACCAATCCACATCACTAGATAGAGAGCGTGTAGGCTGCAGCCAAGTATCAGCTTGTGATGTTACAGAGGAAGGTTTATGCACCAGTACATTGTTATAGCTGCTAAATAAAGGATCCTGATGAAATACGTCAACAGAACCATGCACAAATTCTGCAGAGTCATAAGAAACAGTAAAGCTTTGGAGGGAGCCCGCATTACTAGACAAAGCATAAGGATGTTCAGACATTGTAGATAGTACATGCACATTTAAATCACTGCTGGATGGTTCGACTTCAGAAAATATGTGAGTTCTATTATGACCAAATATCAGTGTCTCTGAAGCAGCGCGAGTGGTCTGATGTGACACCACATCAGCATATTGAGCAAGGCTTGGCTGTATTAATGTATCACCCTCTGCCAACGTCAAAGAAGCATGCAGGGACACCTTATCACTTGCAACAGCTGGAGTAGCACTTTGTGGAAACATTTGAGAAACTGTGTACAGACGGTGAAACATTTTACTACTGGAGGAAGCAGAGGAAAATGTAAGCAAAGGTACATCATCATAGGAAGACAGGGTGGGTTCAAATGACACATCAACACTGGGAAATACAGGTGTAGCATGCAAGGTCACATCACTATCTGATGTAGCAGGGGTAGTGTCGAGCATCTGAGAGTCAAACAATAAAGGGGTGACTAGAGGAAACACTTCACTACTGTAGGAAGGTTGAAGAGGTATCTCACCATTATAGATTGGTTGAGTTGTCTGAGAGAGTACCTCACTGGCAGCAGAAGCAGAACCATATTCTCCAGAGCTTGAAGAGAGAGAGTGAGGTGATAATTCAGCAGAGGAGAAAGCAAAGGTAGAATAATGTGGCAATTCTAAATCCGCATCTGACGTGTCCTGTGAAACCACTGGGCTGCCGGAATAGGGCACTGTAGCTGGCTTTGATCCCTCTACGTAAGCCTCAGAGTAACTGGTCTGATACAAATGACTGCTATCCGATGTACCAACAGACTGAGTTGTCAGCTCTGTAGCGTTACGAAACCACACATTCCCATCAGTGGAAGACATATGCTTTGGAGGCTCATCAGAGCTTGGGGGTGATGCACCTTCTGAAACATATTTAACAGAGCCTTGGTAAAGGACATCATGCATGCTTATATCCGGGCTTCCTGAAGGAAGGATGTCTTCTTGGGAGGTCTCCTCTGTAACTGGATGTGCTGAAGAAGTGGTGAGAACTGAACTCCAAAAGTCATCAGATTCCTGATCAGATTTAAAAGGAGACAATGAGAAATCTTCACCACTATGGCCTGTAGTGGTTATCCTGGTTGGTTCAGTGCCTGAAGAAAGGTATATGTATTCTTCTTCTACGCCTTTGGTGGAGTCAATGAATTGAGGAGGAGTTTCAGTAATCGTTTGGGATTCCAAAAAAGTATCTTCTTCAGAAGTTTCACTGACAGATGGAGAAGTAGGATAATAAACTGCTTTGAAAGCATCATCCTTACCAGGCAATTCTTCTCTTGTTAAGTATCTATTTATTTTAGCTTCATTAGATTTTGTCCCCATGTTATCTTGACTGTAGCTTGATGTAGTCACTCGGAAATCTTTCCTCTTTATTTGTTTTATTGCACTGTCAGTGCTAGGAATCACTGCAGTTTCTTCATCCATCTCTGTTTCTTTTTCATCAGCTTCATCCTTTGAAAAAATATCACAGCCGAAGACAATTAACAGTGTTTGTAGACACCACACACAAATGAAATCCAAAACGGCAATAACATATTTATCTGGCTTCATAAAAACAAAAGGGACAAAACAACGGACACCTTTGAGAATTCTGTTGACAAAATTTTTAGTTACGAGAACAAGTATCCTCTTCACTTGCAAATACTGCCTATTTGCAAGACAAACAAACGAACAAAAAGTCTGTGCTCAATAGCTTCTTAAATGTATGAGAAAAACCACTCGCAGTATTTATTATTCATAAAGGTCTACATCTTTCTAATAAAATGCAATTTGCACTACACGTCAAAGAAAAATAACTTTACGACCAGAATATTTTAGAGAGTTGCACTAGTATTCTGATATTGATTAAACTGCTAGTAACAGAATATAGTAACAGAATATGGCCTGTGTTTAAATTTGATGAATCAACATTTTTTCCTAGATGATACGTTTTCAGGGTGTAAAAGATCATCGTACAACAGCATCAAAAGTGTTGTGAGTGATACCACCAAGTCCCTGTTACTGACCTTCCTTTGCTGAACACAAATGATAACTTGTAAAAAGTCTAAATTAGGGTTTTGACTTTTAAGGCCAGATCTAATAAATAGATAAATAGATAGATAAATTGATAAATAAAATAAATATGTGTATGTCTAAACATAATGTCCCTATCCCCAAACTTCCTTGAGCCAAATCCAGGAAAGTAGTGTGGAATCATGGAAATTGCTCATGAGAGGTGGTATTTTGACCAAGTACATAGATGCCACCAGCTTTGTGCCATGCCCAACTCTGCCAACTGCAGCACAGCTCTGCACAAGGGGCATGACTGCAAAGTAGATTGAGGAGTACCTCAGCTGCTGAAGAGACTTGATTTTATAGGCACACATATGCCTAATAGATGCCAGCAGGACAAAGCCTCTCTCAAAATGGAAACTGAATCACAGAATGGCTTGAGCTGGAAAGGAATTTGAAGATTATCTAGTCCCAAGCCCTTGTCTGTGGACAGGGTTGCCATTCACCAGATCAGTCTGCCCAGAGCCCCATTCAACCTGCCCATGAATGCCTCTAGGGATGGTGCATCCACAGCTTCTCTGGTCAACCTGTTCCGGTTCCTCATCACCTTATTTATTCTTTTAACTATAGTAAATGTTCCCTCTTTTAGTTTAAAGGCATATCACTAACAGATCATGCAAAGTGGTCCTCTCCAAATACTGTTTAAACTGTTATTCTTTTGAAGACACAGCTTGATGTTGTGCTAGTAGTAGAGGTAATACTAGTTTCTACTGCAGTTTAGGCTGAATTGATGACCTCTGCACGGATGTGAGTAAGGCACTGTAGAGAGATGAATGCAAAGTCAACCGTCTTGGAGGGAAGGTGCCCCAAAAAAAGTGTGACTGAACAAATTATTAACTAGGATACACATTTAATAATAATCTTTAACTTTTATCCAATCCTACCAGAGTGAAGGCCTTAATCACCAGACTACAGCTGTGCTTCACACAGAAGTCCCTTTCTTTCAGGAACATCTATTACACTCACCATACAGGGGACCTCAGACATGACTTTCATATATGGACTTCATTTCAGGGGGTACATAGCTAAAATGTAGGGACAAATGCACCTAGACTCTCTTTCCTCAAACCAAGGTAGGACTGAACAGCCCCTCGTTTGTGAAAACCTGTCTTCTGAAGGGCAATGCCTGCACTTTTAAATTATCTTGGTTATTCACTAAGTTGACATGCACTAGCACTCAGCTACTGTCTTACCAGAGGCAATATAATAACCTGAATATGTAACTTACATCAAAATAGAAAAATAACTGTATTATTGGCTAGTCAGCTTTCACAAACAGAAGGGAGGGTAAACAGAAAGTTAAGAACAAGCTATTTCTTCATTGAACTAACAAGGACATGCCACACAGTGAAAATACTGTGGTCAGAGACAGAAACAGTAATTTTTTTTTCTGAGGCATTACTTGATGTCAGTGTAGATCTTACTGAAGGAAATGTCCATGTTGTAAAATCTGTATTGATCTGAGTTATGTTTCACTGTGATATTTTCATCTCTCTTCTTGCTGGGACGTGAGAAATCAAGTTAACAAATACAGAAATAAAATTTAAATCCTGCAGAAGATATCATAAAAACATCCCAAATGGTGTGAAATAGGGTTATATCGTAAGTTTTAATCTCTAACTTGAATTGAAATGCAAGGGTAACTGAGCATTCAAAATTTTGGAATTCCATGATTTGAAATGGTAGCTGTTAACCTCAATCAACAGCAGACATGCACAAATCTTATTTTAAAGGACAATTGCCTTCCTCCCAAACTTCAGTTTATCACACAGTAAGATTTACCTGCTATATGTAAGACCAAGACAGATTTCTCTTTAAATAATTCTAAAAAGCTTAATACTACACGATCACTTTGATTCTCTTAAATTCATAGTTTTGTTATTGAATTCACTCAGATGTAAGTGTAATTTGATGTGCTATTTTCAAAAATATTTCTGCATATACTGTAATTTCCCTCAATTCTCCATGCATCTTGAGCTCCAGATAACTGTGTAGGTAGGGAGGTATCTCTAGAGTTACGTAGGGAAAAATAGAGCTGAAAATGAAGGTTGTACGTGCATACATATGCATGTATGTATAAATGCTGACAACACATTCATAGACCTGAAAATTCTTACAGAATATCAATTTTATTTTGTTGAAATCTGTGTATCACTTTGAAATACTCTTTCAAAAATAAATTAATGCTATACCTCATAATCTTCAGTTTCATTCAGTTCAGGAATGAGGTCAGTCTCTATAAAACAAAAATACAAACCGTATCACCAAACATTTTCAATTCACAGAATTATTAATTCTGCAAGGATTCAGTTGATTAATTAATACATTTATTGTGACTCAGTCTAAAGTGTTTTATAGGGTTGTGTTTGGAAAAGTGGCCAACTAACTGGAGAGAGTGCTAGCTTTAAGGATATCAGCACTCATCTAGACAGAAGACTTTCTGCTGCAACAGTTTTGACTGGTGCTAATTTGATATTCCACCACATGTTGGATCTGCACTACAGAACCACATCGAAGTTTATGAGAATACTGTCTTATACAAGAAGTTTAATGCAGAAGAAACAGTAAACAGTAAAAGTAAGTCTGGGAATCACGGAGTTTCACTCTGCAACTTTCAAACATACTTTTGTAAAATGATCTGTTCTATAATTTTCATACAGAAAATTCCTCATTTGTGCACCCATGCTTAAAGTTAGGTGCTAGTGCAAGTCATGCCATCACAGTCAGCATGCAGTAGGCTGGCACCCATTTTTGTCAGGGAAGGCCAAAGAGACGCACACATTCTAGCTGCCAGTGCTTAAGGTCTTCTTCAACCTCACTCTCCACTTGCTTCAGTGAACAGACCAGAACCTAGTTCTATCATGTCCCACAAAGCTGGGGATAATAAGAAGATATTGAGTACTCTACTAAAACTTTTAAGGTCTTCCTCATTTTTTTTTATTAAAAAAAATTATTTTTAAAATAGCAACTGTAGCAGAAGCAAGAAGTCATGTGAAAATCTTTCTCTCTGAAATTTAGAGGTAGTCTATCATCTTCTTTCTCACTGTCTTTTTGACCAATAGAGTATTGTGGTTGTGATAGCAGTCAGCAAGAGAGGCTTCAAAGCAGGTAGTGAGAAACCTTCAAATCTCTGGTAGGAATTGGCATGGCCTCAAGTGATGATATCTTACACCCTTCCACAGTGCTAACTCATTTCATTGCTCTCTTCAGCCAAAGAAAAGCACTTTCCCTTTCTGGATCTTCCTAAGGCTTTGCCCTAAGCAATGCTGTCAAGCCCTGCCTATTTACCAGTGCCAGCATGTATTCTGAAGTTAGTTTGCACTGTGAAAATGCCAGTCTCTTATCCTGGTAAGTGATTCTAACAATAAGATCCTATAGAACTGTATGTCTGCATCTCGTCAATGATTCCCAAATGTAGCTGTCTCCATACATTAGTATAAAGAGGTCATTTCCACACTTTTCATTTCTGCGAAGTCAGGCGGGTTCTTAATTTGTATTCTGTCCACATCTATGTTTCCAAAACTTTGAGACATGTATTATATGCAACACACAATTAGGTAAAATTTATCACACTAACATGCTCAGTTTTTTTCTATAGATTCTAATCTGTAGAAACATTTTGACTGAACCTGCAGAAAAAGTTTCAGAAATTGTTCTTTTTTAAGTAAGTTTTATAAATTACCAAGCACTTGGTAATTGGTAATGAAATAATCTTTTATTAATGAGATAGAGAAAAATGATCTTACCTCTGACTCCTGGAAGCCTAGGAGGCTCCGGGACAGGGAGGGGAGAGGAGGGGGGGGGAGGGGAGGAAGGGGTGGAGGAGGAGATAATGATATTCCCTGGCTTCTCAATGACAGAAATCAAACATCATAAGACATTAATTTAGACCCGCACCGTATATTACGCACTCAAAAAACTTCTCTGTAAAGAAAAATAATACAGAAAAATGCTATCTATTCATTCTGTAGTCACTTGTCTTGAGGTGATCTTTAATCAGACTTCACGAGAAAAATAAAACTTGTTGATTATGCTATATTATACAATAAGCTACATGCCTCCTCATTCCAGCAGCAAGAAACTCAAGTTTCGCACTCTTGCCTCTAATGGAGAGGTATTTATACACACACACACACATACAGTTACAGATAAATAAACAAAAAGTCAGCCATTTTACCAAGACAGTTTAATTTGGGTTGGTTACAAAAACATATTTGTCAAAAGCCTTAGAGACACACACTTATAGAAGTTCTGTTAACTCCGTTGCTGTGATTTTTATTTGACAGCATTTTATACAAAGTGCTAACAGCCACTTACTTATCAGAAGAACCACCCACCAAAAAACAACCCATTGAAGTAGGTTGATAAACAAGCTTGTTTATTTCTTCTGGAACCACATTTTGCTTATTCTAGAGCTTACATTTTAAATAGTTAAACCATTAGTTAGAAAGTTTTGAAGTTATCTTTTCACATAATAGTGCATTTTAATGACAGATGAAGAAAGGACAAAACAAAGACAAAAAAGGGAAATTCCCTACACTTAAATTCAACGCAAATCTTTAAAAAATCTTTTAAAGCAATCTGATCTGCAGCTGTAAAAATAACAGGTACCCTCATAAATTCTTTTCAGTTCTGTACTATCTTATGCAATAAATGTCACTGGAAGAAAAAAAAAGTAAAGCCTTTTTCTTTTGTTTGAACCAGTTTTCAGATGTCTACGTTCATATTGTAAAATTAAAAAATAAAAATTAATTAAAAATAAAATTAGAAAAAAGCATCCCCTAAGTGAAACATCTGTGATATGCTTAGTGCTTTTTTAGAACAAAAATTACTCACAATGACAAGTTACAACAAAATAGCATAGTTAGACCCTCACAAATCACCACTGACATTATGATCTGCATTTGAGAGCCATATCCCAAAATAATTTTTTACAAAAACCAACCAGTGTCTCTACACAGGAAGGTGAAAAGAGAGATATATTCTTATTTTCATGCCCTGTGTCAGTAAAAGCATGTAAGTACCACTGATATTAATGACACAACAAACTACTGCAGAACTTTCAGAACCCTAGAGACATTATCTAGAGAGTCAAAGCACACTCAGATAATGAAAATCCAGTTCTAATACCGAATGAAAAACTGGTAAATGAAAGCTGGGCTTTCATCAAAGTCAACTAACACACTACCTACCGATACACTCCATTTTCAGTGGATGTTGGGTAGCTGTGTCAGGGAGAGCACTCACCAACTGTCACTAATTGGAAACTAATTGGAAAAAAATCACATGTGCATGCACACTGCACCACAAGCTGAAATGCTGCTGCTCTGAACAGTTCAGGTAAAAAAATCCAAATGCAGAAGTCTCAAATATGATCACCTGTGTGGTGAGATCCTGAGGCTTCCACAAAGCAGAATGATTTCAGATATCAGCATGGGGGACAGAAATTATGGCCTGGAGTTTTACACCTTGGTTGAGGACCACGCAGGTTGGGGACAAAGCATGAGAAACGCCTTCCCCTTCCATCATGTCAAATAAAAATGGCTAAGATAATGGTCCTGAGTTTTCTGAACAGCAGATTTTGGTTGTACAGGGTACAGAAAATTCCCTCTTTAAGAGTGACCACTCCCCGAGGGCTGAATTCTTCCCAGAAAAAGGGCTCTCATGTCCCATTTTAATTTTTAACGTGAAGATTAATTAGTCTGGAGGTGACTGCAGTGAATTTCATCTTAATTAAAGTGGCTTACTCAGAGTAAGTCTTGAATACGAAACTTTTAGTTTATGTTTTATGTGAGTCAATTTTATTTCACGTCTTCATGGTGAAGATAACTTTTCTTTCATAAATTCACAAGCAGGAGCTCCAAGAAATCCCCTTTTGCCTCAAGATCTATAAAGCAGATCACAAAACCAATTTGATGTTATAGTTGTAATCATCAAGTAGCTCTGAACAAATCTTTCTCATTAGATATTTATATTTTCATATCTCTGTTGTTTCATATTGCAATATTTAATATGAAAATATTTGCAAAATTTGCAGTGGTTAATTCAGATGTAAATAATTAGTAAAAATAAGTACGTAAAGAAACAATATTAGAAAGGAATGGAAGTTTTTTGCCTTAAAAAAAAAGAAAAAGAAATTATATCCAGAGCTAAGACAATTCTTATAAAATTAATTTGTAGAGCAATGTACACTTCCACCAATCACACTAATTATATGGAAGGAGTCTTTCCTGAACTTTCTTCATCCAATATTTTCAGATATACCACTACAAAAGTGTCAAACTAAACACAAAGCACTTTGACAACTTTCTGTCAGTGTCAGATAGGAAGCATCACAAAGAAACAGCTTTTCTGAAACACAGAGATAATTCATTTTTAATGTTAAACCTCTCCTTTTTTTTTGTTACAAATCGAAATATCCTTGAAAGAATTCATTTGACCTGAAATAATCTCTCTCCATTTCGAAGCTCTTGACAAACTAAAGGAAACACCTCAAGCAGACCCAAAACCACTACAGATTTTCAGAGCTGTCTGAAATTCGAAAAAAAAGGTGTTCATAGTTTACATACTTTTGATATAGTTTACATATTTTGATATGCAATATGCTTAACTCTCCTTTTCACAATGCCTTGTTTTTTGAAAAAAAGAAAACTTGGGATCAGAATATACTTACAGAAGTTAATTTGCTTCGTTTCCACATTAAGGAGATGTACTTAAATGCTTAATTGGAAGAAAGCACAAAAATACCATTTCCACAGTTACGTTAACGTGCTGACACTGCACACAGGTACACCTGTATATTATTATTTCTCCTTGTTATTCTTGCATCGTATTTTGTCTTTTCTTCTTCTTCTCCTGACATGAATGCAAACCCACTGCTGCCCTCAGCAGAAGCACAGCACAGTGACAGTGCTCACTGCAGGCCACCAGACACACAGCAGCCTATCCCTGGGTTTGGTCCTGGCAGCTCTGCCTGCAGGCCAGGTGTGCTGGGCTGGGCTGGGCTGTGTTCCATCCCCTGCCTGCCCCTGCTTCCACCTTTCCTTCCCATGGAAGTCACGGCACATAGCATGGTGGTATGCAACCAGATCTGACAGTAGGGATGCAGCAGTAGTAGTTTAATGTTCTTGGTTTTTGTTTTTTAAAATAAATTATTTTATTTTTGCTATTTTCTGAGCTTCAGAAACTGTGACAGCAGCACTGGGCTAACTGCATTTGTTGGCCTTGCTCTTGTTTAATAATAGCAACACTGAGCTGTTTATTTTTCACTCCATGGATGTGGAGATGTGTGAATGAAATTTCATCTCAAAAACTTTTCAAACACAAAGTAAGCAAATTTTGGAAAGGAAATGGAGTGATATAGGGACTAAGAGGGAGATGAAAGACAAACAGAAAAGTGAAATGTCAGAACTTTGTTGTGGACTTGGAAAAACTAAATATGGAAATTCTCGTAAGTATTAGCATAAGACTGCAAAAATATGTGTTTGAGAGGCACAGAAAATGTTTACTGAAAGATCGTATGTACTATATGTGAATCTGCCTCCCCCTCCTTCAGATAATATGCTATTTTATGCCTTTTAGCACTACTAATTCTCAACTGATGCAGGAGAGATCATCAAGAACCGTCTTCCTTCTTGCTACAAAGGAATGTGGTTCCCTTGAGATGAGAAACTAACCTGTTTCCCAAGTATACCACAGTACTGCTAAGGACCTTGCTGTAGCTAAACTGATTTAACCACATGTAAAATTGGACATACACAATCCACAAATAAACAACCACAATCTGAGTCCCCAGAGTAAAAAAAAAAAAAAGAAAAAAGAAAAAAAAGAAAAAAAGAACAAGTGTTTTGCTGCACAATCAGAAAGGTTGTGATTTGTTCCTATGATTAACTACAGGGTGCCTAATTCAATACACAGCTTTCACTAACTTGGATAAGAACAGGGTTTTATGCTAAAACTTCCACAGAGCGTAAAGAATTATTAAGGACAATGTCAAGCTCCATGCTACAATGTCACATTATTTTGTATTTACCAGCAGGCAGAAGAGGTGAATCTGGCTGTGCAATCAGTGAGATTTGGTTATTAGGCCTTTTGATTTTCTTGCGAGGCAACATTAAGAAGCAAGGGAATTCCATCACCGTAAGTGCTTTGAAATCAAACTCCAAGTAAACATAAGTAATCCAATTTGAAAACAAATTGATACAGGTCTGTAAGTCATACATCGGGTTTGCATCTCTTGTTTCCTTAACACTTTGGTAATGTAGGTGATTAATTTGGGGAGTCAGGAGGATGCTTGAACCATAGGGAAATAATACCAAACATGGTTTTATTTCCCTATGTTATATTCCTAAAAGATACACTTGTGAGATTTGAAATGAGGTAGGCGCTCTTCAAAATATTTTTAGTTAAAAACATTAACATGCAAACTTTTGTAGGTAATGTTTACAAGGAATGGAGAATTATATCATGATAAAATATCAGTAGCAAAGAACAAGCTGAAGGTTAACTGCAGAGATTTTGAAATTTCATTTTAGCATATTTGGACAGTCACACATTTTACTGGTTTGCAAATAAACTACTTCTCTAAATAAAAGTTTTTGGTTAAAAGTGACCGCTCGGCTCAGAAGAACACTTACCTTGGTCCTCTAAAGGCATATCAACAATGACTTGGTCACTGTATTTTCCGTGCAGACCATTAGAGCAAACAGCAACTATCTGAAGAACATAACTTGTATTGGGCAGCAGATTATTTAGAATAGCTCCCTAAAAGAAAAAACATGTTTAATCATTTACTTGCAAATATGTATCAAATATTTGGAAATGTTAACATTTTTTCATAACACATTGTTCATATGAATCACAAAGGTCCTTCTGTCCTATGACTCTAACATACACTCTTCACATTTTACTGTCAAAAAATACTTCTCAGGCAACTTTAAAAAATGGTGAACTTTTAAATGCAGAATACCAAAGTGCACACCTGTTTAATGATGAATACTAGTTTAGATAATCATTTTAGGTAACATTACCACTGATAAGCTTATGAATATTTGAAGAGGGAAATGAGAACAGATCACATTAGTGAAATACCATGAAGCAGTAAATCAGTAACTTAATACTTATAGTGGTACGACTGTACCGAATCTAATTAGCTGCTAGCGTACGTAATTCTTTGCAGACCAGTGAGCAATGAAGTACAGATCACTGTTAATTGACTAAGGGGTTTATGGCTAAGGAGCAATGAGCTTGACATGGTCATATACTTTTGGGAAAACTATAGGCAAATCAGAACAGAACTCCAAGAAATTTCTTTGCCTGTGGCCAAAAGAGGCTTTTCTTTTTTTTTTTTTTTTCCTATTTTTAATTGTCTCTGTAGCTTCAGAGCCAAAGAGACAAGCACAGCTTTTGTAAGCTGCAGGCAAATTTTTTTATTAAATTAGCTCCCAGCTACCTAAACCCTTAGAATAATTAATGGCTGCTTTGTCATCACCGCTCTCAATGAAACTTGAAGAGTTCACAGTTACCAAGTCCTGATACCCATCTGTCAGAAACTCATGCTTAGTCTGGTCTTCTCCATCCAACTGTTGATAAAAGACAGCAAACTTCTCAATCATGGTATCATACACAACCCGAGGTCTTTCCCATGTAACCAGAAGACTGGTATAATTCTTTGGATCAGATTGGACATTTTCAGGTTCTGAGCTGCAAACTGAAAGAAGGACAATAAAGAACATGATATTTATTAAATGGTAGAAATTACTCCAAAGGTCTTGATCCACTTCCCATCAAAATCATTAAATGTTTTAATGGGCCTCATTTTTAGTTTTCTATTAAAATATCTGAGATGGCATGCACTATCAAAAGATACAGAGTCCTGACACTAGTTAAGCAAAAGCAAGTTAATTTGAGACCTCTTTCCCCCTTTTTTTAATATCGTATTTTGAGAAAGACTTGTGTTCAGTTTCTAGTAGCTTTAGAAGGGCTGCGCACTCTCCCAACAGCTACAACAGATTGGAATATGTACAAGATTCTTTCTGAAGATTGAAGGTAAATGTATCATACTTGAATTCTGAACCTTTTAGTAGAAGAGATGAAAGACAAACATGGAGGGATAAGAATGCATAAGATTAGCTGGTAGCTATTTCATTTGACTACATTTCACCATCTAAACAGCCACTGAAGAAGTCCAGTAAGAGGCACCAAAAGAGTCTGTGGATGCAATCTAGACCAACAGGTCTGAGTCTCCTTCTCATCTCTTGCCCTTTCACACCACCTTCCAACCAGAACCTCCTTTGCCTTCATTTAGCTTAGGTAGAACTGACTTCCAAGAGGGAGGTTGAAAGAAGTGCAGAAGAAGAGGTATGAGGCACTTTGAGCTTGGCAAAATGAGAATGCTTTCCAGACATTGCCAGCCTGCTCCTATCATCATGTTCTAAGCATTGGCCTGGATATCCCAGCTTGTTGCAGTTCCAAGTTCACTCATGCACACCTCTTGGTAAGCCTGGACCTCACACTCCAGACAAACTCTGGCCAGGCAGCTATTTTTGCATGTCTTCCAGTTTTCCCCCAGTATCACATTTTTCATCTTATTCAAATAAGCTGAATCTTCTGATACATCTCTAGATATATCGAGATGTACTGATTACCAGTGTGCCAGAAATGTGCTGAGACTTTGTCATTTGGTATTTAAATCACGCAGGTACCTGTGTGTAGCTTGAAAGTAATATACAATGTCAAGGTAACCTCTGTGAAAAAATTGCACCAGCAGAAAATGCAAAGTATTTATCTTAAGGTCACTGAAAAATGACTGACAGATACAGGAAAATATAAACCAAAACAATGTACAGCTGAATCATTCAGGCTGAGATCATTTTCCTTCCTTGCTTTCGTCATCTCTGTTAATGTCACACATAGAACTGATGAATGTCAAAAGTCTTCTCTAATTTTTGGTTCCCAACTGCAAAGAGATCACAGCAGCCAGATATGAGCTGGTATAGTGGAATGAAAGCCAGGGGTCCCTAACATTTACTGTTATAAATCCCTCCTCTTACATGTTTGAAACTGCAGATGCTAAGGACTGTGATTGAAATACTGAGACTAGAATTCTGCCTCTGTCCTAGTTTTTTGGTATTTCCTATACTTGGGCACACCCATACTGAATTTCCTTTTCTATTTGCTTTTATACGGACTGAAAAGGAATATTATTCAATCTACTTTTTCATTTATTACCTTATCTCTATTGCTATATTTTGTCTATTAAGCAAGTCAAAATTATTGATGAGAATACATGAAATATATCATTTAATTAAATATTACACATGAAAATGTCTGTGAGGATATTGCAAAGTTTTAACTGGACTTTTGCACAAGTAATTAAATGGTCATTCCCTATTTGTAATAAAGCAGGAAACATTTCTAGAATCTGAGAACACGTTTAAATCAAACTGCGAGTATCTAGTAAAAAGCAGGGAAAGTTATCCAGCTAATTAAGGAAAGCAAGAGTTGTAGATTCTTTGGAATTCCCATAAAGGAAGCAAACGTCATGATACTACAACGCCTTTTGCCTGACAGTATCACAATTTGAAGATACTCCATTAATTTGGCAATTTACCACTCGAACACTAGAGGGCATTCAATACTCAGAATTTTGAAACAGAAAATTCTGCCAGCCTGTATGCAGGTGGGAAGTTCTGCAAATTCTGGTTTGATGTAATGGAACATGTGCGATTTTTGTGTGCGTTAATAAGAGGAAGTGTTGGTCTGTGGAATTCAGTTTGAATTGTACAGCTTACCAGGCTCTGAATCTACTGCCCTACTTATTTGGCATATCATTTTTATTCATTACATTGAACACTCCTAATTGGAGTAAGCAAAGAGCAAACTAAAAATAAAAAAATAAAATGAATGAAGTTGTATGCATCTCATTCCATTACTGAAACTTGTCCTCCCAGTTCATATCCACCAGAGGGCACAAGGAAATCATTAGACAGCAAAAATGAATCCCTTCTTAATTCTGAGCATTATGTATACCATAATTTCTTGTTTATTTTATTTATTTATTTATATTTTATATATTTTAATATATATATAAAATATATAACTTATATATATTTCAATAAATCAAGCCACTATTATATTTTGCAAGGTATCTAAAATAACTCTCCAAGTAGTTTACCTGCTCTCCAAGTAGTATACCTGCCAAACTTTTCCTTTCTCCAAACTCACATTGCAAACTTTTTTCCACTGTCATTTTTCCTCCCTTCCTCTTTTGCTCACCAGAGTGAATCTGGGTCTGACATCTTTGACTATGCTCAAATTAGCTATTATAGAGCATTTAAAGCTGGAAGGTTGCTGTCTCCAATACAATTTATTTCACTTTGACTCTTTTCCATGTTGCCCTGCCAGGTATGTTTTTCCAAGGAAAGTGAAGTTCTTCTCCCAGTTGTTTTCACTCTTTTGATGCTTAGCCTCATTCCTCTGAGCAGCAGCCAGCAATATGCCTGCATAATAGCTGTGTGCACCTTGTTATACTCCTGTTGTAGTCCTTCCCAAGCTGTTGTCTCTTCCCCCTCTTCAAATTTTTGTTTGTCATCCTGCCTGTGCTCTGCTCTTGTCTTCATCCATTTTCCTTCTCAAGGGCTTGGGAAAAGCCAGGAGGTCATGTATCAACATCTCTAATCAAAGACTTCTGCTCTGATGCTGATTTCAAAAATCTGGGCAAAGGGACTACAAGGAAGGAAGTCACAGATATTCAGCTGATTTTTTTATTTTTTTTTTTAGTCTCAAAACAGCAAAATACAATTCATGAGAAGTCAGAGGCCTACTCAAGGCTCTGCTGGGCTTGAATTCAGATCTCTGCTTTACATACGTGAGTGTTCAGTAGCTGGTTTTGAATACTGTACTGTAATGCACCTATCTTTGCCTGTTCTGTGAAATAAAACACAATCCATCCAGCTTGGAAGTTTTTCATGTCAACTGAATTGCATCACTGAGGAAGATAAGATACATTAGCATCATCATCAGAAAGTCTGTGCAGTGTATGAGTTGATCAAATTTAACTTATTCAAATATGAATAGAAAAAAAAAATGGATTTTATCTTTCTCTGAATTTTATACAAAGTATTACTGAGATATAATTGGATGCCTTTTCTTTTTTTTACCCTATATTTGCTGATTACATTTTCTTTAAGTTGAATCTGGGTTCAATTTTTTTTTTTTTTTTTTTTTTTTTTTTCATTCAAATCCAGGTTTTCAGCTGTGGAATCACTGCACTTTGTTTAGATATCAATGACTTTTTAGATCCCATGTTACATTCCATTTCCTCACCAAGAATGTTCAGATGGGGATTTTGAAAACTTCTAAAAACATTGCTGAAACTAATTTTATATGTAGATTAGAGAGATACTCTTAGTCCAACTAGTGAAATGTAGCTTTATTTGAGAAAGAAATGAAGTAATAACAAAAATAGATCACATACTGAATTCTACTGCCTAGTGAAAGCCTACAATGCATTCAACAGGAGAAAATTGGGATGCTACCATTCCGTAATCTCAAAATCATTTTTCACGTGGTGACTTGAAACTAACTTGTTTCAACAGGTTACTTGTCCAAATCCAGTCTTGACATTTCCCATGAGTTGTCCAAATGTATTTCAAAGGTTTGTCATTGTTGTTGACTAAAGAATAAGGACTTGAATAAAGAAGACATAAGCCTATTTCCTCCTGGAAGTGTTCATGCTGTAGTCTTCACATCTCAGCACGTAAATTCAACAGTTCTTAAGGATTTTAATTTAACTTCTATCAAAAGGTAGGGGAAAAAAGCAATGATCCTCCGATTTTTACATGAAAAGAATTCTATAATGGCCTTTTTGTTTGGATGTATGAACGTACGCATATAAGATGTTGCATTTATTCAGTGTTTATTAATGTTAACAGAAATGTGACTATATATACAGGGAGACCTGAAATTTAAGAGATTTCTTTCAGTCCTCCTACGTCTACAATCAAACTAGAATTTTTAATCTACAGTTAGATACCTTGAGTACATAGTTTGGAATAAATACTGTATGTTTGTGATGTGATGTCAGTGCAAGACACTTTTTTCTTAAACTTCATAGACTGAAACCCCTTTGTTCTGTGTTAAACAAATCTACAGGTTAATTGAATAAGCTTGTTAACCTACTCTGAAACTGGACCTAGAGCAAATGCAAAATTCTCTGCTCCTAAAACGCTAAGTATGAAATTTTAACTACACACAAGCATTTGGGATGCACTGCATAGCAATTCATCGTTACATGAAGTTGAATGGCCTTCCAATTTTAAATGGTATAACTCAATGAAAAAAGGATCCTAATATCTTTAGGTTGGACATTCTCTCCTTATCTGAATGGATATTATGCTCACAGGCAAAATATCAGATCCCAGTATCTACCTTCATTGTAGTGCAGAAATAAATGATGATTCCTTTTATTTTTCTTGGCTCACGAGTGTGAAAATCATTTACTTCCACACGCAGTCCTGGTCACATAACTTTCACAGGCTTCCCCAAGGTTTTAGGTAAAACAGAGGTCAGATTCTGGCTTTTGGGATTCTCTACATCTATCACTTTCTTAGTAGTCTATGTGAAATGAATTTGGTGATGTCACGTTCTATTGAAGAGGCATGCATGTTATACAACGAAGAACCAAATGGGTTTGGTTTGTAAAACAAAATCCTCCTGCAGCCCCTGAAAGGGCAGCTTTGTTTATGTCTGAAACACATTAAAAGGGCAGCGCAAGAAAGCTTGAATTGACGTGATCTTCACTGAACGTTTGGTCGAGACAAGCATTTAATTTTCCACTCCATTTAATCTGACATGTTTTATGATTGCCAGTTTTTTTCTTTGAAGTGATAGATTTATGAATAATAATACACTGTGCTACTTTCCACGCAATTTAAAATGAGTATTTTCATACTAGGATGACTCTCTTACTGAAAATCGTCTTTCAACCCATGAAAAGAGGAGTGACTATTCAGTAAATACCTGCTTCATGAATTTCTTCTTGTCCAGTGTAAGAGGAAAACACTTGCCCAGAAAACTTATATCGCTGTTCTCGAAAGTTGTTTTGCAGATAGTCCATCAGCATCACATAGCCAGACTGCTGCATCGTAAGGACTTCACAGAACACTGCTAACTAGAAGAGGTGATAAAAAAAGAAGTTGGAAGTCATAACAAATCAATATGTTTCTTCTAAGAGGCAGAAAAACCCTGGAAAAATGGCACTGGGAAATTCTCCCTGTTGAGTTTCCTCAGAATGCATTGAATTTGCTAGTCTGTATCTACTGGTTTATTCCACCTGCACTTCACAGAATCACAGAATCACAGAATCACAGAATTGTAGGGGTTGGAAGGGACCTCCAGAGATCATCGAGTCCAACCCCCCTGCCAAAGCAGGTTCCCTACACCAGGTCGCACAGGTAGGCATCCAGGCAGGTCTTGAACATCTCCAGAGAAGGAGACTCCACCACCTCCCTGGGCAGCCTGTTCCAGTGCTCCGTCACCTCACTGTAAAGAAGTTCTTGCGCATGTTTGTGTGGAACTTCCTATGCTGCAGTTTCCAGCCGTTTCCCCTTGTCCTGTCTCCACTCACCACTGAAAAGAGTCTGGCCTCGCCATTCTGCCCCCCACACCTTAGATACTTATAGACCTGGATCAGATCCCCTCTCAGTTGTCTTTTCTCAAGGCTGAACAGACCCAGTTCACTCAGCCTTTCCTCACAGGAGAGATGCTCCAGGCCCTTCACCATCTTTGTGGCCCTCCGCTGGACTCTTTCCAAGAGATCCCTGTCCTTTTTGCACTGGGGAGCCCAGAACTGGACGCAGTACTGCAGATGAGGCCTTACCAGGGCAGAGTAGAGGGGGAGGATTACCTCCCTCGACCTGCTGGACACGCTCTTTTTAATGCACCCCAGGATGCCATTGGCCCTCTTGGCCACAAGGGCACATTGCTGGCTCATGGCCAACCTGTTGTCCACCAGGACACCCAGGTCCCTCTCTGCAGAGCTCCCCTCCAGCAGATCATCCCCCAGCCTGTACTGGTGCATGCAATTATTCCTCCCCAGATGCAAGACTCTACACTTGCTTTTGTTAAACCTCATCCGGTTTTTTTCTGCCCAGCTCTCCAGCCTGTCCAGGTCTTGCTGAATGGCAGCACGGCCTTCAGGCGTGTCAGCCAATCCTCCCAACTTCGTATCATCAGCAAACTTGCTGAGGGTGGCCACTATCCCCTCATCAAGGTCATTGATGAAGATGTTGATCAAGACCAGACTTCTCAACCATTCTGCTGACAGAGCTATGCTCTATTCACTGTTCGGACAGGGGAATGCCAAAGGAGATTTTTTTTTCCTATCTGGACCAGAGGTCCAGATACATTGGAGAGATTACCTTTGATGACTGTACAAAAAACTTAATACTAGAGAAAAAAAATATGCCAGACTGTTGGGCTGGTAATAAATGGCATGAGTTTTTACCATACACACTGTAACTGATTTTCTCTGTTACGATGTATAATTGTTTTGTTTTAATACAATAAATGAATTACCTGGTGCTCCGAAATACTAATAGTATCTTTGAACACAATCCATTCAACTGTTTCTGAGCAGGGAGGAGTTGATAAAGACCCATTGTAAGTGTAATATTTGTCTGTTGCATTCGGTAAAAGGTTCAGCAAAATAAATGGTTCTAAGGCAGCCTGTTTTCCTGAAAAAGAAACCAAACATTTTTTTAGAGTGAAATAGTAATGAATAAATAGAAATCACACTATCCCAAAGAGTTGCTATTATGGAACCTCACTAATTTTGAGGCTATTTGGAATCTAATTTTCAGAGAGGGTAGCGTAAGAATAAATTGCCGCACCTTTTCTCTTTAGATTGAATATTGTTCAATACAAATTTTGCTTATTTGGAGAAGTATAATGGGTTATTCCAGTAGCAAATATGGGAACCAGCATATTGTTCACAAAATCTTGTTCAACTAAGTGTTCTAGTAATTGTCTGGGATGCCAAATTCTTGCCTCACTCACAAACTTCAAAGAAAAAAATGTTAAGCCTTTCTAGTTGATCTCACCACATGACTTCGAGCTCTCCCTGAATTTGTTGAGTTTCTCACAGGACCTTAACTTCTGCAGAAAATCTCTGCTGGTGGAAACTGTCACAGTGACAAATCTGAGAGCTGCAGTACTCAGGTCTGCAGAAGCAGAAATTCATTAGATATGGGAGTTTTAAAATAGCGACAATAACAGCTTTACACAAAGCAGAGAAGGATGCAAAGACCTTCTCCAGGAGAGTTATGACCTTTTGTTTATTGTCCTTTGAAAATAATATCACTTCTTTCAGGTCAGCAGTTTACCTGGTACCTTCGTCTGCTGGGAGCAAGCATGATGAATTGCTCAGTCCATCCACAGAAAGCTAAATCTGTGCTGATATGGCAGTAGGGTCCAGCACCAAAAATTAGCAGAAATGGTACCAATTTCCTCTTGACAGGATTTTTCAGTTTATGACAATTATCAATGATCTGCCTTATGGATTGGTGTATCCAAAACAATACTTGTTTTTCACACTGTGGAGTACTGCAGATCCTCATACACTTTATTTCTATTCAAAGTAACTGATTTTAAATGGTGTCCTTTTGAAAATATTCACTTATCAATATTTAATATGTATTCAGACTGTGCATTCATTTGTTGTCTATTACTTTTAGAGTCCTAGATGGATTTCTGACCTGTTCTTGTCTTCACAGCGAATTATATTAGCAGTTTGTTACAGATCATTGATACTTTTGTTTCTGCACAGTGACTGTTTCAGAGTTAACATTTGAAAGCTAGTTCTTCCCCTCTCTAATCCACATATGATGAAAAGGAAACTTTTAGCAATGCCAAGCAAACACAACCTTTCATTCCTCATGTTAACACCTTTAGACAGTAAGTACCATTATTATCTGATAACGTGTTTTGCTGCTATATTTTTCCTAGAGTAAGAATGAATGGTCTATGCTAGGTAGAGGTTTGGGGACATGAAGCTTCTCATTTATAGCATGAATACTGCTTTAGATTCTGCAAGTTTGTATTTTAAAATGCCTTTGAATATAATAAGCAGCCTAGATTTTAAAGGCAAACACCTACAAAGAATTAAGAAAAAGAGAGACTCTGTCTGGAAGGAATAGGACACCTCTGCACAGCTTGGGAATTCAGCAGCTGGGATTCAAATACATATAGTACAGATGTGACTGATAAGGACAGATCATACATAAGGCAGGCAAGGACAGATTGTGTGCTATATGTTTTTCTTTGAGATGAACAACTTGATTTACTTGTAACCTGAATTTTGAGAGCTCATTTGCATTTCATCAAAGAAAACCATATTCTGCTCATTGTTGAAATGCTATGTAGTGGCTGTATCTTGAATCATTCTGTTGATAATTTACAGCTCCTATGCAAAGCTGTAGCACAACATCCATCTTGATGTATTACTCACTTTCCTTTGTATTTCACAGAAGATGGCATACAAAGATAGTGAATTCTGACAGATTTATATGTCTCTCTCTTCTGCCTTTGCAATCTGTGGAAGTTGCTCACTCATATTTATTGAACAATATTCGCTCTCAGAAGAAAAACAATTTAGTGTCATGCATTTGAAAATTCTTAAAATAGTGACATTAATAGCCTTTAACACTTTCAACTCATTGATACCAATGTGCTTTACAAAACTGAAGTATGGTTTCATGCAGGAAAACTGACGCAATGCTGGACATTTTGTCAGTCATGGCCAACCATGGAACAAGAAAATGCCCCTATGCAGAACATCAGTCTTTTGTGTTTATTCTTCTGTGAAGCCACTCTGAAACAGAGTTAGAAAGAGAGGTCCATGTGCTTGGGGTAAAGCCATAAGTAATTCTAAAGCAGCGTCAGCAGACAGTATAAATAATGCTAGTATAAATAATGCCAGTACAGATCTAATATAATTGAATCATTTCAAATTCACATGGCAGCTACTGAAATAAGCATTTCTCTCCACTGGGTCTACAGAATACTAATATTCAGGTTCAGTGTTTGTAAAGCACATCTTGGAAGGGTTCAGCAGTGTTATTTGGCTTCCAGCCACATACGATACTCCAGAAATCTATGCCTAAGAATATTCATGTGACTTTTAGCATTTTAAAAGTTGCAAGTTCTTTGGGATAATTATATTTACTCATCTACACTTACTAGTGTTGTTACAAATATTCAGTCTTGAAGTAAATTAAGTCTTATTTCTAACAAAATATATGCATCTATGCTCTTGAGAACTGTGATCCCCAATGCCTTTAAGCTTTCATAATTATGCTGAAATTGAATTTAGTCTAACCATTAATCAATAAAACATGGTAGCAGACTTACCAAAGCGACTAACACTATCTACTCCATTAATGATTGGAATATAATCCGGATTATCTTCTACTCCAATCTGTTAAAAAAGAAATTGCATTTTTTACATCACACTTTTTGAAAAAATAAAATTGAAGGTTGCAGTTTACCACCAAAATTATACATGGGCTAAACAGTGCATAAATATTTGCAAATCTGCTTTTTTTTTGGTGAAAATAAATAAGAAGAATATATGCAAATTTTTAACACAGTGATCACACATTAAAACCCTATAAATTCAGTTTGAACATCTGCTGTTTCAAAGCTTGATAATGACACATAGACTTTTTTTTTTTTACCTCAAACAAAATTGATAAAGCTCTTAACTTTCCATTTCCTTTAATTGCCTCTTCGAAGTCTGTAAATAGATCTCCATCATAGCAGTAGATTTGCATCTGCAAAAAATATATATTAACATGTATTACATATACAAAGACAATCAATGCAATTATTTTTATTCCTAGTTTGTGTATAAATGTTCAACCAACCAACTTAGCACAAATACATGGATATTGATATACTGTATATTCTGATATGAATATACAGAACAGAATTAATCAACTGTTACCTATCTAAAAAGTTCTACACTGGAAAATCATTAAGTCTGGAAGAGCTGTCCTTCAAGGAGAACATCATTATCCACAGGCAATACAGCAAGCCTGGACAGCCAGCTGATACCGTATATTTAACCTACAGTACTCAGAGGAAATCAGTCTTGCAATCAACTGTAAAACACAAATAATAAAGCAGGCTGTCCCTCCTGCACCTGCCTTGCAGTAAGCATAGAGAAACACTGGTAATAAAAGATTTCCTAGGATTCTGTGCCCACATTTGCTGTCACGGGCATTGGGTTTGTTGCAGCCCTTCCTCTCTAACTTTGGACTGGGAAATCTGTAATGCCAGGTCACTGACATGAAGGGGACAGTCTTCTACTGAGAGTGACTTTTCATGTGATGGTGGGTGAGGTAAATCTTCTATTAGATGTCTTGGTGGGATAGGTAGAGTATGAGTGGGAACTTTAAATAGCTGTGAGGTAAAAAAAAAATAACACCTCCCAGGGAAAGCTCCTAGCTCACAGCTCTCCTTAGAAAACAGGAGAACATTGATACTAATGCTTTGCTTTAACACTGAAATGTGCAAAGTGTCTGAAGTGTGGAGCAGCTCCTGACCCTCAGTGAAGCCTGGGTTTGAAAAATCAGTTTCAATCTCAAATACTCCACCACTGGGGCACAAGATGGGCCAAACCTGTGGGGGTTTAAGCTTTGTCAGATTAGCAGGACCAACTCCCAGTGTCATCACAGAAGACACAGGAAAATGCAGGTTAGACATTTTCAATGGACTAATGCCCTACACTGCTGCTCTCAAGTACATCACTTAAATATTACTAATTTGGATTGAAGTGATGATTAAATTCACCAGTAAGCTTTAATTATGTGATAAACAAAGGTGCATAGTAAACAATGTTACTTTTTGCAGAATGACAAATTCTCAAAATCTATTCTATACTCTACCTCAAGAGGAAATTTTTGTCCTTCCAAGCTATGTTCTGATCCATCCGATGATGCATTACATTTTCCCCAGTGAAAAATGATCTTGCTTGCTTTGAATACAGTATCTAAGCCACCTCCACTTACATAGTAATCATTTGTCAGGTTAATCTCCACTAAACAAAGAGAAAGAGAGGAAAACAAACACAACAGTGTCAATATAAAAGCTAGTCAAGGCATCTATGACTCTCATATTTCAGAACAGGTGCAAAAAGGCAAATATGATATGCTTATTTTATTATATTTTATACATAATTTGTCAGGAAGTTGGTCATTTGAAGTAAAAAATGTGTTAATTCCTTGTTAAGGCTCTTAAGCTGGACAAAATTGTATGCAAACTGCAGATGGAAATGAACTTTGTCTGCTGGAGGGAATTAGCAGGATGGAATAGACCAAACCCCTACATTTAGCTTTTCCACACGTAATGACTGTGAATTGTTTGATCTCTTGTTAAAACAGCACTAATGAAGTACAATTCCATTACATTTCTCTTCTCAAGACTTTGAAAAGAATTTCAACTGAAGAGCTTTGCAGTTCTTATAGTATCTGAATTGTATTGCAGAAGGAAGAGCTCACACCAGTTTTATGGACTTTAAAGAATGTTTTTTTGGGTATCTCTTTAAAAGAAAAACATATTTTTTATCTCAGTTAATAGAGCAAATGCGAAATAAGCGATTTGTTGAGTAGTATGTATGAAGTATATGATGACACCAAGAACAGAAAGTAGGAGCAATAGCACTAAAAACAACCAAACCGACCTCCCAAGGTACAAAAGATCAGCCCAGACCATCAGCTGCAGGAACTGCAGGGCCTGAGTGTGAAGGTGAGCGTAGTGGATGCAGGTATGCCCAACTGAATGCACTTTTCAAGCAAGTGGCGAGGTTATGAGAGGAAGTCACCAGTCCACATAGGATCCAGGAATCTGAGCAAGAGATTGATGAGTTGCACTGTACGTGGTATCTAGAATCTGAGGATGGTAAAGCAATGACACAGATACCCAGAGAAGCTGGGTAGCTCCCCATCCCTGGAAGGCCAGGTTGGATGGGGCCCTGGCCAGCCTGAACTGGTGGGTGGTAAACCTGCCCATGGCAGGGGGTTGGAACTTTGAAGGTCTTTAAGGTCCATTCCAACTCAAGTCATTCTCTGCTTCTACGAAAATTAAAATAAAATAAAATAAAATAAAATAAAATAGAATAAAATAGAATAGAATAAAATAGAATAGAATAAAATAGAATAGAATAAAATAGAATAGAATAGAATAAAATAAAATAGAATAAAATAAAATAAAATATAATAAAATGTGACTGATCCAGGAATTTTCTGGGCACTGCTGTGAGACAAAGATATAGTTGTTAGAAGATGCCTTCCTTCATATCAGCACCTGAAACAAGTTATAGTGCATCCACGAAGCTGCGTTTAGATGCTGCTATCCTAGATTTATAGCAAAGTGGTTGAAAAATATTTGTCTGGTAATATATTTGCCACCATAAGCTTCTTTTCTGTAGCCACAGAATCACAGAATCATAGAATTGCTCAGGTTGGAAAAAATCTTAATGATCAAGTCCAACCGCAACCTAACCACATTACACTGACTCTAACAACCCTTCACTAAATCATGTCCCTGAGCTGTGAATCATCTCTTCCTAAAACACATTTTTAAGATAGAAAAAACAAATCAGACTACAAAAGCACCTGTTTCTCTTTTTTTCTTTTTCTTTTTTTCTTTTTTTTTTTCTTTTTTTTTTTTTTTAATTTGAAGAAGGGAGTTGAAGTGAATAATTCATACATGTGTCTACATTACAGGTGTTGACGTGTGGATGAATCCCACCACCATTAGATTTTTGAAACTACAACTGGTCCTCGAAGTGCTTCCAGATGAGTAAGTAATTTATGTGTATTAAAAAAAAAAAATTTCTATATATATATTTAAAATTCTAGACACTAAGTAATAGCTATCATTACTTTGTGGAAAACAGTAAATTACTGTTCAGCTTGGTGAAGTGCTCACGATGATATGATAGTAATGCTGTGATTTCCTTGGCTCTATCTGGAACATTATTTTCATTTGTGCTTTAGTGGCTTTCTATTATGCTTGGCTATAGTCATCAATTGTGTGGGTTCTTTTTTTCTATTATTGTTATTAAAATGATAAATTCAGAACACAAAGGCTATGGAAAAGGAAAATGAAAAAAGTGTAAAATCAAAAATCCACGGCTTACTGTCCTCTATCACTATTAAGTACTCTAAACTCCAAACATGAAACATGATATTTTACCTGTTTTGCCATTGTTGCGAATGAAAGTATCTTCTCCAGTTTCCTTTTCCCACCCATGGAATTTAAGTTTCTTTAGATTCACATTCACTTGGGTAAGGTCTTCATCTATATTAATAGGAGATTGTTTGGCACCATTGCAAGCTGAATATTTTTTTCCCCAGTCCGTTTGGTTCAGAGTTCCTAGAAATCAAAACACTGCAGTAAATACATTTAAACCTAAACTGATATCCATATATTTTTCAATGTGAGTAATTCAAAACACAGTCTGCAATCTGTGGTCAGAATACCTTCTCTTCTTTGGTCTCATCTGCTGCAAAACTCTGCACAAGTACTGTTGAATTCTACCTTAAAGAATTAGGTCACTTTTGATGATTTTAGATATCATACAGAAATGATTATGAATCTCCAGGGAAAGCAGAACACAACAAAAATGCCTCAAGCACAACATACAGAAATAATAAATGAAACGAGAGAGAAATAAGCTTTTAGATGAAAGAAACTGTCATTCAAAAAGAGCTTGAAGTTACTGCAAAACCCTAATTTCTAAACAACTCTTTCATCACCCAAATGTCATCAACATTCCTTCTGCCTGATGAACTCAATCAGCCCAGAAGATTTTTAATAAATAAAAGTATGATCTTTAAAGTAATCCTTACACAGACAGATAAGATTTTACTCAGCAAAAGGAGAAAGTCTGTGATGCTCTGATAACTGTCAGGAGGTCCTGTGCCACAGCAGGGCACTTTCTCCAGGGCAGTGGATTACACAGACACAGGCACAACATATTTGAACTCCATAAGAATTGAGCAGGTACTCTGCAGACCAGTGTGAGAAGTTAGCAGCTGCCCTGAGAATCTTTGGATTATATATTACAGTAATATAAATTAGACAGCATTTTGGTGGTGTCTGCATTTGCACACATACAAATATTTTCTACTGACAGGGGATTTTGATGGCATTTAAATTAAACTAAATAAACTAATAAACTAATTAAAACCAAGTTTTGACTGTGGAGCTATAAGAAAATATAGCTGCTTCAGTTAGCCTTCACTTCCTATTAGTCACAAATGAATATTAATGAATCCATTGCACACATTCAAATTCTATCATAGATGCTGAAATGAACCATGGCTCATTTACAGGCTGCTTTTTTACATCATGTCTGTCAGCGGAAGATTGGCTGTATTGCACCCCAGGCAAGGACAGCCCTCATACTGCACTCAGAAAACTCAGTGAGGGGAGAGGAGATGCAGGCAGACCTGTAACCATGACAATAGGCAGTAATACAAGATGCTCATCTGGATAGTGAGCTACCTAGAAACATACCTGAGCTAAATAATTCAGCAAGGATCAAGTCAGGCCAGTTACCAATATCACCTTGCCACATCAGAAGTACTGCAGGTCAGATGGCGTGCTATTTACTTCTTTCAGTCAGGAACAAAAGAAACTGCTAGGCACAATGGCCAAGCAAATAAAAAAGTTTCAGTCACAGTGTACTGAAACTAAATTTCCTGCAGGTGGGGATTAGAATCCTGTTTAAGTGAGCAGCCCTTCCTTTGGGAAGGGCACACTGGTGGGCTTCCGGCTCATCCTCAAGTAATGTTTCTCATGGGCATTAGCTGTGAGCTATAGTTTATAACCTGGACAAGCATTGCAATAATTTGATTTCTAGTGTGATTTTTATGTGAACAGAGTATTATTTCACTTCTTATCTTTAAAGCTTCCCTTGAAAAATTCTGAGTCCAAGTCAACTTAAACTTGATGAATATGCTCAGGTAATCTATAGAGAATTTTTTAACAAATATTGAAGGCCTTTAAAACCAAAAAGAACAATTTTACTTCAATATAAATTGAAATAATGAACTTTCAAAACAGCAAGTAAGGTTAGACAGGGAGAAATAACAATTCTCAGCTTTCCCTCTGCATCCTTGCAGACAGGCACTTGTTTCTAGATCTACCTTCAGCCAACTCTGTGGCTTTCCAAGCTGCTAGGTCAGGCCTGGCTGGCCACCCACTGCTGTCCCTCAGAATTAGGCTGCACTCTCCACTCTCATCTCTGTCTTTGTTCCTCCGTTCCCAAGGCTTCCAGAGGCTGTTGCTGTTTCAGGGCAATGCGTAGAGAGCTCCTTTCCTTCCACTGTCATACCTGCTCTCCTGGCTCACATGCAATCTCTTCTTCAGGATGTTATCACAACTCTCTACTCAGTATGCTTTTTCCTTATTCTGCTCCTTCCTCCATTAACATCAGGATTGATGGAAAATCCATCCTCCTCCCACCACCTGGGTACATTCTTCCAGATTTCTTCTGATGAATGTAAATATTTTTGACTTGCATCTTCCCTTTAAATTCCCTACTATCCTCTATCAAGTTCAACTCAAACAAATACATCAAATTTACAGAAACTATCATTTCCTTCCAAGTTTCCTAGTTTCATGTTTCAAATTCCTGCTTTGCGACATAGAACATAAATTCTTTCTCTTGGTAGCTGTTATCCAAGCATGAGCAAATAATATAACAAATCCCTAGCATGAAGCTAATTATAACATTAGTAATCTACATCCCAGAAGATAGTGCTGTGTCAACACTGTAACCCACCACCATGTCCTGAGCCAGGGCACCTGGAGTTAGGATAGTAGGATGCCAGCTGTAGGCACTATGATAATGTTGTGATTCAAGCTAAGAAGCTTCTTCATTCATTCTAGATGTGAGGCTTGTTATAAATATTGAGAGGAAGAAATGAGGGAAGCTGAAGGCCTGATGAGGTGAAGAACATTATTTCCTACCTCTCAGCTAGTCCTCAAACCTGTGATGTGAGCTTGCTACAAAGGTTTGATAATGTTCAGGCTTTTAATGTGTGGAAACAATTAAGTCAAGTGATTGTGATACAGAGATTCTCCTTTCATTGTTTATCCCTTACTGAAATCTTAGAACATCTCTGAATTTTCATGAATCCTCTATAAATTTTAGAATGATGATTTTCATGTAATTGTAGGACACCACACACTTCCCTGTGCACACGGTAAGGAACTGATTTATCTATCTTATGTATAGAAAAAATGCAAATACTTTTTCTGCCGCTCTCTGGTTGACAAAAAAATTAAGCAAGTCTGTCCTTGTTGTATGACTGCTAGCTGAAATCATCCAAGGATAAATGAAAAGTATTTTTGGCTGCAGAGGACAATAGTCTTCCAGCTAAGACAAATGAACTGAATGCCCAAAGTCAATGCTCCTGCTGGAAAATCTGAATAGGTATTTGATGACTTTTAATCCTTTTTCTTCTTTTTGGTCCAGCAGGTTTTGTTTTTTTTTGTTTGTTTTTTTTAAATTGCTTATAGTTGCAGAAATACAGGTGACCTCAGTACTGAGAAATGCAGGCAATATGGAAGATATTTCATAGGAAAAAAAGAACCTTTGTACCAAGGAATGAGACGTGTACATTTTGTCAGTCATGTGCAAAACTACACTTACTCAGTAGTTGCTGAGATACTGCAGCATTGATCAAAAGCTATGGAATTAAATGTAAAGGAAATCAATAACAGGCTCCATATTAGAGAAGGAACATGGGGAATTTCAGAAAGAACGGGAGTTCACTTGTGATGATTCAGATTATGTTTGAATAGCAGAATACGTGTCTATGCATATATCATGTTCTGCAGACCAATACAAATGGATTTATAGAGCGAAACAGTTGGGGCTGAAGACCAGATGTCCACACCATACGTTTTTCAGAAGGCTTTTAATTCAGCCTATCTCTGGTTCCATGGTAAATGCCCACTGGCAGATGAAATGTATTTGGTATATTGTTTCAGTGCTTCTCCTGTTTAGTAGCAGTTGGGGTGAATCCACGTCATGCATTCTGAGACAACTCTGCCTTGGGAAGCAAAGCTGGGAAAGTAGGGAGCAGCCATAAGATTTCCTCCAGAAGTCCAGTCCCAATCTAATCCAAAATGCTGATGTAAATGCATCCAATGCAGGAAGCAGGTGGTGAAACTGCTGTGGTTTACATGACTTGCAGAAAGCCAAAGTAAAATCATAAGAACCAAATGTTTTTAAACAAGAGCAGATTGTTTTACTGTAGGTGTTATCACAGAAACCACAAATCAAAGCAGTGCCAGCCATCTTGAAAATATTGTTGAAACTCAGCTTTGAAAATGATTTTCCCCAAACTGTTCTTTGCTCGGAAGGAAACCTGAGGAGAATAAAAATGTGCATGATGTAATGTGAAGAATGCACAGAGGAAGCGATGTTTGTCAAAGCTGTCAGCTCTGAAGAAGTAACTGACAATTCACTATGAATGAAAATGAGCCTGAGCAGATGACAAGTTAATGGAAGACTGTGTATACCATAACCTTCACTATTCTTGCCCAAGGCAGAATGGCCAAAGAAAATTTGCCTACTCTGTTTCGATAAAATGTTATACTCAGCACTGCTCCTCATCCTTAGCCTCATGAGCCCACCCTCACAACAAGCATGCACTTATCATTTTGTGCTGCTCTTCTACCTCCTGCAGCCTTTGGAAGATCTGTCCCACAGAGTGTTACTGCACTTCTGTCTTTTGTAACAATAGTTGAAAGAAAAGCATCTGTCAAACAGTTCTTCACAAGTTAGCAGCCTATGCAAGCAGAAAGAGCAAGTTGTGAAACTGAGTAGGCTGTGATCCTCCCAGCAGCTTGCCAGGAGAGCGGTTTCTCAGCATGTTGAGATGCTACTATATGCCTATCTGTTGGGCTGTAAGTCTTCATGATGAGTACTGCTGTTTACTACGGGGTATCGGTGCTCCCTGTATGCAATATACGATTTATGCAGAATGGTCTTCTTAAATCAATGGAAAATACATCTTCATAGAGAGAGAACTTAAACCTAGTACTGTTAGAAATATGGATACAACTTAAGACAGTTCAAGACTAAACTTTTACCAGTTGCAGGGTATAAACACTGACTTTGGAACTGGCAGTGCAGCCTGAGTAAAATAACAGGTAGACCAGAAAAAAATCATAGGTGTGATTAAAGTTTTTCACTGCTTTTATTCCATTTATTATTTCAAGACTTAAACTGTTGTGAACCTTTGTGGTTATGTTACAGATGAAAGGAAGTACAAAAGAGTGAGAGATTTTTACCGCTGCTTAATTTGCTACTCTCTATTTTTCATCTTTCGCTCTTGGATGATATCATTACTTCCATTACTTTTTAAAATATATACTGGACAATTATGGAAAGTGAAGAATATATGTTCTGCGTAGACAGAATAGATGTTTTACCAAAGATGTCACTGACATATCACTCTGAAACTTTAAGTGACTCCAAAGTGCTTTTGGTGTTTCATTGTTTTTTGTGTTTCTATTTTGATTTTATAAAGCAATTTTTTTATTGTAAGATACGAGAAATATGAAGCAAGGCCATTAAATATGTGGGTACTTATGTTAGGACAAGGTTTAAATTTAGTTGAAGCTCTGAAGACTAAAGGTAGAAGTATTCCTTCTGCTCTTTGTTTCTGCTTCACGGTTTAGTTAGAGCATCCAAACTGGATCAGTAGAGGAGATGGGAATCCACGAATGATTAATACACTTAGCTTTGCACCAACGGTTGCACAATGCAGCTTTTAGTCTCTAAAGATAGAAAAGTGACTTCAATGCAGATTCTGGATAAGTAAGTGAAGAGCTGCACCACTAGCCAACAGAGATAAGTGCCACTGATATTAATCTTGTGGATATTAGTATACCTCATATTACATGAAACTGCATTCTGAAGGCAGATTTTTGTCCACAAATAAATGAAATGTCTTAGTCTTACATGCCAGCAAGTAGAAAACAGAGCTTCTATTTTGTCTTGATCTTCATTGCAGGGATTTTCTTTCACCTCCAAAAAGCTCCAGTTACCTCCACAGCACTATTCATGATCAGTTTCATAAACTCCCTATAAATTCTTCAGATTGAAAAAGTCTAGACTCTAAGGGGTGAAGTTACATGTCAATGCAGAGAAGAAGTTTTGGCTTCCAATTTTGGGCTTAGCCAATTTTTAAGCCTGTCTTAGTGTTTAATTGCTTGTGGGCTTTCCAAGACAGGACTGCTTGCCAGTGTCTAGGTCAAATGCTAACAAATGATGGCTATGTTAAAAACAGCCCATAGAGTAACTGCGTGGTCACTCTACAAACTTCAACAATATTTACATGATCAAAATTCAACACTAAAAATGTAACTTGCTCAAATGAGCAAAACTCAAATATATTTATCCCATAATTTTTTTTGCATACGTGCAGCTGCAGATAAATGAATGCAACACATTTCCCTACAGATATTGCTCTACTTTAGGATTTGACATTTCAAATGAAGGAAACAGAAGAAACAAAAAATTGTATTTGTTTTGCAACTAGATTCATTCAAGCAAGCCAGAACATCTATTTTAACATTTCTTTACTGCATTGTCACTTTTCTAAGTATCAGCATATCTTCACTGTATTCTAAAAGATTGTGCATTGTGTGCATACGCACATAAGAAGATATCTGTGCTGTACAAACACAGAAAAACATGGACTTTTCTTGAGGAGAATATCCTAAAGAATGGCCCAGCATATATATATATATATATATATATATATATATAAATAATGTCGTGCCCATTTTCTTTGTTTCCCATGTGAAGTATGTCTGTTATTAATATCTAAATTAGCAGACGAGTCAGGAAAATTTAATGCAATGCTTTTTTATCCTCCAATCATCATATTTCTTTCATCTTATGTTTTATTTGAGCATAAACATTATGCTTCATCCACATCTCTCGTCACCAGGACAGCTCAAAACATAGCCAAAAACTACTGAGAGAAGAAAAAAATCATATTTTTCCCCTTTCATCCTCACGGAAAAAAAAAAAAAAGAATCAGAATAAATCACAGTTCTTGAGATACAATAGACAACTGTAATCAGTATTATAAATGCAGTGGCTGCCTGGTAATTTGTCTTCCTGGGAGTCAATCTGATAATGATTCATAGCCTAAGTGAATTACTGAGCAAAATGTGTAGGAGGATGAAGACCAATGGACAGCTCACTTTCAATATAGCAACTGTTTGCTGTTCCTCTTCTTTCAGTCCTTGATGTATCTGGCCATTGCAAGCTAGACAGAAATTATATAGTCAAATACTTCTTTGCCAGAGAAATATAGATTATCACTGATTTGCAATGTACTCAATGGTATGGTTGTTTACACTCGGAATAAGATTATGGGAGAAATTCAATCAACATTTTAAGATACCTCTTTCCTATTATTCTCATCCCATTGCTCCTGAATTTGCATAGAAATGCTGTTAGAGAATGATGTAGCAATAGACAATGAAAACTTGCCAAGTAATCTTGATAATTAATGTAGTGTTAAGATCTAAGCTATATTTTCAAGTAAGTATTAAGGAAGGAAATTTGTTACAGTGTCAAATGAGAAAATATCCAATAAAAAATAAATATATTTTCTCTTACTTTTATTTCATTTTTCGGAATATGTGGAACCCTAATTGGAAACTCACTGCTTCTAAACTTCTCCAAGGAATTCAGATAGTAGCAATGATTTCCTTAAGATACTTAAGGTCACGAAATTTTATACAGCATTGCTGAGTGACAGAGAAAATTCCAAGACCACAAATAACCATAGCTGAAAACAGAACTGGAATGCATGGAGCTGGCTCACTTTTAGGGTAAGAAATAGGCAACGTCTTTTGGCCAGCACTGAGGATAACAGCCTGTGACTGAATTTCAGATCCCTACAGCCGCATTTTCTTTTGGGTGTAGTAGAATTAGCTGACAATTGTGTGTCATGGCAATATCAAAGACCTGTTTGGTCCCTCCCAAAGAAAGAACTCCTCACCCATTCCTAAGCAGTTGTGCAGTGTTGGCAAGGAAGGATGTGTGAAACGGACAGTCACACACTTCACCCTCTACCACTTCCATGATTTTTAAGATAACAGCAACAGCTTTCCAACACCATACAGCCTCACCACAGTTCAGCTGTTCTTCCTGGAAGTGGAATGGAGGCCTGCCCTCAAACTTACATCTACTGCACAGAGAACGTGTACTATATTGCCTTTATATCAGGAGCATAACAGGAGCATACATGGAGCCTATGGTAGTGTCTCCCTCTGCCTCATATCACAGAATCACAGAATCACAGAATTGTAGGGGTTGGAAGGGACCTCCAGAGATCATCGAGTCCAACCCCCCTGCCAAAGCAGGTTCCCTACACCAGGTCGCACAGGTAGGCATCCAGGCAGGTCTTGAACATCTCCAGAGAAGGAGACTCCACCACCTCCCTGGGCAGCCTGTTCCAGTGCTCCGTCACCTCACTGTAAAGAAGTTCTTGTGCATGTTTGTGTGGAACTTCCTATGCTGCAGTTTCCAGCCGTTTCCCCTTGTCCTGTCTCCACTCACCACTGAAAAGAGTCCGGCCTCGCCATTCTGCCCCCCACACCTTAGATATTTATAGACCTGGATCAGGTCCCCTCTCAGTCTTCTCTTCTCAAGGCTGAACAGACCCAGTTCACTCAGCCTTTCCTCATAGGAGAGATGTTCCAGGCCCTTCACCATCTTCGTGGCCCTCCGCTGGACTCTTTCCAAGAGATCCTTGTCTTTTTTGTACTGGGGAGCCCAGAACTGGACGCAGTACTCCAGATGAGGCCTCACCAGGGCAGAGTAGAAGTATCGTTCAAGTACTAATCTATTTGAAATGCAACGATTGAGAATGACAAAATTATTTTGAATCAAAGCTTGAGCCAGCTTTAAACAGACCATAAAAATGCATCTTAAATGACCATCAACAATAGCAAAGAAAAGGGAAGTAATAATCTACTTCAAGTTTAGCATTCAGCATCTGTCTGATAAGTGATAGTTGATGAAGTCCCAGAAGATGACTACAACGAAACCCATCTTCAGAAGCAAAAATCCTCATTTACACCAGAGTGTGGATCACCATCTAAATCTAATGAGTGGCACTATGACAGTCTTTGCATTTCCTTGCTCATTATACCAAGGTAGTCTCTGCTGCATTTTAGAAATGATCTTGGGTGGCAGAACCGAATTATAGCAAGGAAATTTAAAATGGTATCATTTCCTTCTCAGCTTTTCAACACTTCAACAGATCTAACAGTATTGGATTCCACTGAGAATATCAAAAATGTTTTCTCTCTTGTGGGATGATCTCCCTCCTTCCCCCCTCCACTGCCTTTTGCTTTCCTTCTTCACTTCTTTTCTCTCCCTCATCCCATTTTTTGCTATAACCAAATGTACATTACTTTGTCGCTATCACCAAGGAAAATAACTCCTGTTATTACCAGCCAATCTACAAGAATAATAGGTTTAATAAGCTCTGATCCAAAGTCTGCTCCTTTATGTATATTAAAAAAATTATGGGTGGGTTCTCTGGCCTTTGGATCAGATCCACTGTGCATACATATAAAGATCACTGCTAAATAAGACTTGTGCAACCTTGGATGCAAGACATCCACAAGCTGCTGTGAAAAAGGTTGGCATTTATCCTTGAATAGCAAAAAGGCATTTATCTCAGCTTAAAAGAATAATGTGAAGATCTTGAAAAACAAGGACTAGACAGAAATAAACCAAAGCAAGACAAATATAAGGTAAAAGAATACTGGATTACATCACTGCTCAGTCAGTCCCAGCAGGTGCATATGTAGGTACATAAACAACATTAATGTCGAAAAGAGCATCACCTTTTTTTGCTCTCCATGTTCTCATTTATAGAGCTTTATTTTTTTATAAAATGAAGCTCCTACCAATCTCCAGAAGAACATAATGGCACAGTAAAGTTAGATTTCTTTCTAGCACCTTTTAGCAGCGTAGTGTAATTTGGTATTACACTTCTATGGGAATTTCGATATATATCACGCTTGCTTAATGTTAAGGGTGAAAGGAGGTAGTGGGCAGGAATTTGTTTTATAGATGGAGATAAAGCTGTATGTGTGCTCACCTTCACAGTTTTTATCACATAGTATTTTAGACTTTAGAAAGCCCATTCTAATTGATAAGCATGGACTGTGAATGCAATAGCAAAAGCTTTAATTCCCTTTTCTCTTTTCCCCGCCCCCCCAGATAAAAGAAAATCCCTAAAAGAAAATGAACACTAACTTTTTAAAGCAGCCACTATGTACTCTGGAACGTACTGCAACAAGCTGCTGCTGTAGCTAGGCAACCAGGATGATTAAAAAAAAAAAAAGTCACATGTTTGTAAATAATAGCAGTGCATTATTTTGAGAAGGACACGAAAATACACACAAAATTTAAATCTGCATGCTGGAGGATAGGAGTCTCATGCATGCAGACACACCATTCTGTGTGTGTCCATTTTAAGCAATGTTATGCTTTTTTCCCTAAGCCACTGAAACAGAGACAGACTGCTTAAATGCAATGAGTCACACAGCAAGGCAGCATGAAATGCCTGTGTTGGTAAAGATGCCCTGAGTTTGGCTTTCGTGTGTGTTTTCAGAAACAATTATTTTGTTTGGGGAGGCAACCTGAATATTTTTTAAAGTACAAAATACGTGCAAGTGGAAAGAAGATAAAAACCAGCCCACTCCTAACATTCCACAAACCTTCCTGCACTAACGGTATTGGTTTGGAATTAGTGTAATTTCATTGCTATCATTATGTTTCCATTTTTTCCCACAGATGCTACAGCAGATTCTTTCCGATCTACAATAGCAAAATCAGTGGATGGATGATTCTTTCTCTGGTAACCTACCATGCTAAATTTAAATGACACTAGCACATGATTATTCTTCTTGAGAGTTACCACATCCTCAAAAACAGTCCTTAATAACTCCTCCAATGAGTGAGGTTCTTTCCAGCCCTGATGGGATAGCATCATTATGTAAATTACACAGTAGGTATTTCTTCCAAGAACTTCTTTCACAAATGTGATATGCAAATATATTTTTTCTTCTGCAGACATAAAAAAAGAGATCTAACCAGGCTTTAAAAATCTTTCAGTATTAAGAACTTTAAGAGCTACTTTCAATAGCGAGTAGTTACTCTCAATAGTGAAATGGTAAAAGCTATTTAGCAGAAAGTGTAACTCATTTCAGACGGGAAACTCACTGGCCATTAATAGCATTTATTCTCACATTCTATCCTACCCTGGAAACTACATTTGTAATAGGGAAGGAAGCAGCACTAACTGTTACAGAGGCACACACTTAAGTTCTTGTACCTCTGTGAGTCTTACGGAGATAAAACTTCTGAAAAGAAGAGTTAATTCACTGCACAGCTTGTATTGTGGAACAGATAGAAACTGAAGCTTAACCTACTGCCTCAGAGCCAAAAGTTCACAATGAAGATTTCAGTTTTCATATCAACATTCCTTTAAATTCACTAAGCTCTTTAATGGCTTAGCACTTCATTTTTTTTTTCTATGGCTAATAATACACAGAATAATCAACTTTCATGAAGATTTGTGCCATCATTTTTCTTTCTCTTTTCTCCACGAGGAAAGAACTATTTTCCTTTCATTTCTGCACATAATAAAATAGAAGAGGATCAGAAGAGCTTGTTACTTTTTTTCTTCACATTGTTACACGAAGATCAAATGTAGGGTCCTTTTTATCACCTGCCAGCATAGTCTTCACTACTTTCCATTAAGTGAATCTTTAAAGGAGAAAGAGATCTTGAATACTGTACCATGACTGGCCAAATCAAAGGCATGCTTCTTGGTTTATTTATCTCTTTTAAGTGGGAAGCTACTATGGTAGGAGCAAGAGAAACACATGGTATTCCCAACACATTAACATCACCTATCAGACCTCTCCCAGCACAGGAGAAACAACTTTCTGCTGCAGAGTTAACATCTTATAGTTTGAGTGAAGGTAATCATCCAGTCCCAACGGAGGACTGGATGGACACAAATGCTTTTAGTACCAAGTGATCCCAAGTACTTGAGAATCTTGGCAGTTCTAGATTTCTGGAAGGCCTCTATATGAGATGAATATTTAGTTTCACTCTGAAATTTTATCTACTGCTTCCTCTTTTTTCCTTTTCCCTCTTGATGGAAAGTATCAATTTTATGCTCAAGAAAAATACATTGAATGTGAATGCTATCTCACTGTCTTAAACAATACAATTTTAATTACTGACTAAGAGAAAAAATTTTCTGACATGTATCTTTTCTGCTCAGACTGTCAGCAACTGGCCAGCCATAACTAAAATAATGGCACACAGTTCTTGCACTAAATTATCAGCTATCAAAGCAGATCTGTAAGCTGTTGGGACAAAACCTCCATGGTACAGACTTACTGTGCATCTAACTGAAATGTAGATAATCAGGCTTCAGAGACCATTTCACATAGAGTTCATAGGTTCCCAGATTTTCATCAAAAGTTCCCTATACCTGATCTCTACCACTGCCTGTGCCCTGAGGTACTGCCAGATTGAGTAACCATCATCAAAGGCCATTCTGAATTCACAAACAGGTCATCTCTTGCCACAGTCTCCCAAGGCACCTACCCAGTTGGCATGACCCTCTGTGCAATCAGCAGCACTGAATTGGAAGCAAAGCCCTGAAATCACATCTGCCTCCATTCAGAAACACGGATTTTCAATTCTAATACAACAACCCAACAGCCAGATCCTGACAACAGGTTTTAGAAAAAATCAGATGTCCTCCTTCCTCTGAACACCACTTTCACAAATGGGAAATGTTAGAAATTGCGCATTTGTGGAGTCAATGCAGTCAATTCACTGCATGATATCTACCACATTTCACATTTAAGATCAGATTATTCCATGCATCTCTTCCACAGAGTCACACAAGTCTTAAATCATAGCCTAATTATAATTATTCTAAAGTATTTCTCCAGTTTTTTGATTCCCGTCTGAATTAGGCTCCAGTCCCACAACCATGTCCGTGTTGGTAGCCAGCTATTCAGGTCACAGAATGTATGGGTGGCTATAAAACAGCTTATATGTTACTGAACTATTCATAGGAAGACCATATTTCTGTCTCAAAACAAAGTCCACTACTATTAAAGCAAATACAAAATGTAATTGTTAAAATAATTACATATAATACATTTCTAGTAGTTTTGTGTTTGCTATGCTAGCACAATGACCAGCGTTTGCTATACAGCACTTAGCACCATCAGTGCATATATTATGAGATTTCTGACACAGTTACATGGCTATTGGTCTAATTCCTTATCAAAAGATGATTCCTAATTTCTATTCTACCAGACAAGAATCTCAGATTTTATGTAAAAGATAATAATTAGGAAAAACAGAGAAAAAAAACTCACCTAGATTATACAGTATCTAGATCAGCCACTTATTGTTTTAAAACTTTTTTTTTGTTTTGTTTCCTAGAAGAATATCCTTCATGCTCTCCATCTACACTCTGCATCACAGTTTATGTACTATGGTCTCCTGCTGTTCCCAGTCTCTGAGGATCTGGTTATGATTTCTTCCTAGCTAGTTACAACTGCCCACAACTAAGGTAGTAGGCCTTAATTACAATTGGGATGGAAAGTTGGGCAAAATATTATGATGGTTAAAGAAGAGATACATGGCCTGAGTTTCCAGCTACAGCATATCTTCACAGATAAGCATAGGCATAATAAAGCTTGCTCTGCTGGTGAAGCTCAGAATCTATATTCCCCAGTATAATTTTCAAAATATGAGAGGATTAGTCTCACTCATGAGTGACTCACATGACATTTACACAGAGATTTCTAAATGAAGGGGCTGATCAAAAAATTCTGTAGGTGAATTATATGATTCTCCATCAGTTCTATGATAAGGAATAATATATTAGGTTAGAAGAAAATGGGAGCTCAGGAATGGGAAAGCAAGGCAAAAGCACAATGTAAATGAAAGTTTCTGAGAAAATGCAGAGACAGCTTTTTGCATATGCAGCTGTGAACTCTTTTTTAATAATTTCTCTTGGCTATAGGCAACAACTTTCCCTTCATTGGAATCTGTTTTATCTATGAATAATACCAAGAACCTGATGTTTCCAGTGCAGTGTACTTCCCTGTGGGGAAACATCAAATCTAGAAACTTCAGCTAGTGGAGTTTCCATGGAATTGTTCCTTCAAACTAAAGATGTTTTTAACTTCACAGAAAATGCTGCCAGATTGTGACTATGAGTCACAAGAGATCTGCTGAAAATTATGTTTCTTTCTATATTATCTCTTTATTTTTTCTAATATCCTGTCACTTAATTGTTCTGATAAACAATTCCTTGACTGATGGGTGTCCTTGAAGTTTTTATTCTGTGGAGATTAGACATAAAGGCTTGTACTGAGACTCCCCTCCACCCTTGTCATCTCTCAGCTTGCCTTGCTTTTGTTTTTCCCTCTTTTCTCTGGTTTAGTAATGATATTTTGTCTCTTCTTCTGAGACTCTTGCTCAGATGCTTTGGATATCATGGGGGAAATTCTCTACAGAGAGAGTGGTGAGGTGCTGGAACAGGCTGCCCAGAGAGGTTGTGGATGCCCTGTCCCTGGAGGTGTTCAAGGCCAGGTTGGATGGGGCCCTGGGCAGCCTGGTCTAGCATTAAATGGGGAGGTTGGTGGCCCTGCCTGTGGAGGGGGGGTTGGAGATTCATGATCCTTGAGGTCCCTTCCAACCCTGGCCATTCTGTAATTGCAGTACCACAGAATGGCTGATGTAGGAATGGATATCTGGATGCTATCTGGTCCAAACCCGCTGCACAAGCACACACAGCACATTACCCAGGACCATGTCCAGGTGGCTTTTGAAGATCTCCAAGGAAGGAGACTCCACAGTCTTTCAGAGCACCTTGGGCCAGTGCTCAGTAAGGAACTGCTTCCTATTGTTCAGACAGAGCCTCTTGTTTACCACTCTGGTGTCCACAGCTTCCTATTTTGGCATTGGATGTCACTGAAATAAGCCTGACTCTTTCCTCTTTTCAATCTCCCTTCAGGTATTTATGGACACCGATAAGATGCCCCATGCCTTCTTGAGGGTTAACAGTCCCAACTCTCAGCCTCTCCTCATAAGAGATGCTCCAGATCACCTTGGTGGCCCCCAACATGGGCTCTTTCCAGTACGTTCATGACTCCTGTACTGAGGAGCCCAGAACTGGATCCAGCACTCCACCACTTCCTAGTAGAGTGAAAGTATCACCTCTTTTGACCTACTGGTCATGCAACCTACTCTCATGCAATCTCTCAACCTCTCAAGAATATCCTTAGCTTTCTTAGCACCTTTTTTAGACTATTGCAGATTGATGTTCAACTTGGTAACCACCAGGCCAACCAGGTCCTTTTCTGCCAAGCTGTCTTCCAGCTGGTCAGTTCCCAGCATGTCCTGGTGCCTGTGACTGTTTTTCCCCAAGTGCAGGACGCTGCACTTCTTTTTGAACCACATGAGATTCTTGTCAATCCACTTCTACATTCTGCAGAAGTCTCTCAGCACTCCTCCTCATTTTAAATCATCAGTAAAATTCCTGAGGATATACATTCTGGCCCATCATCTAAATCACTGATGTAGAGGAACAGTAATATTCCAATGTACTGTAATGAAGATGATGAAGACTTTACTGTAATAGGAACAAATATGCAAAAAGCAATAGCAACATAACCTTTTCCCTTGTGCTTGAATTTGTGAAGAAAAAGCAACATGAACTTGTGAGGTCAAATCAGAGATGAAATCTCTTGACCAGAACTGCCTAAGCTATACCAGAATTTAGAACTTTACATTATGTGTTCTCTGCAGGTGCATCCTTCACCTCCCAGTCTCATTTATAGTATCCACAAAAACTGGGTATGAAATGTGTACAGTCCTCCACAGGTTGGAAAACTATATTTCATTACTGCATTGGCAATGTCAGTAAGCAGATCCTGAAGAGCACTGCCTTTGCCAGATCCTGCACTGCTAACTTGTACTACTACTGCCTTCCTGCCAAAGTGAAATACTGAGGGACACTGTAAGGGACTAGCATTCAGTCTCCCATCAAGGAGGGATTTTGTTGACAATTGTCTCCTTGTCTTCCTTCTTAGCTGAGCAGAATTTAATTAAAACACATTTCCTCAGAACATTTGATCACTATTCAGATAATCCTCAGCTTGCAGGCGCAGAGTTTCTGTGACTGAAGGAGGAACTAAGGGAGCTTTACTCCCTGCCCTTGCACATTCTGCATTTCCGTGTCATTTGATTTGACTGCAGCTGTGTATCTGCATAAACTCACCCCTTCAGAGCGGGTATGATGTGTCCCTGTTCCATAATAAGTAGAACCACTGAAAGATTGTAAAGCATGATCTTGCCTTTAATTTGATATGTAATTTAATTTGGTAGCGGGACAAACTCTTTGTTGCATAAAATAAATACTGCCACTACACATACCACAATGGTTCCCTTGTTGATGCTGCTTCTGCTGATGATTGCTAAGAATTTGGCAGCTACATTTCTCCAGATGTGCCACTTAAATGGCCAGTTAGGGCAGAAAATTTCCATTCCCTGCCCAACACAGTTTTACAGTTCTCACCCCTTTACAAACTACGTGTTTGATGGTACAAACATAAATATATATGATCTTACTTTATTTTAATGGGTTTTGCAAACAAAGTATTTATTTACAAAAATTGCAGGAAACAAAGTGACCTCAACAGCGTAGCGTCATCTCTTTTGTATCTGGCCAAGACCAAAATGGTAGCTGACACTGAAAACAAATTTACCAATTTTCAGCTGTGCTGGTCTAATGAGTGCTTAAGGGATACCTCATGAGGGAGCTAAAGAAATGAAGAAGTTGCTCTCAAGTAATGCGATTAGTGCTGTGGATTCCTGCGAAGTATTAACTTGACAGCCATGCACAAGTCAACAGTATTTTTGTTCTCTCATCTCTTCTGGGGGTATTGTTTCAAAGGGCCATCGGTTTCCAAGTCTGGCATCTACTTACATTGTTAAGAATCTTGCAAGACCTCCATTAGCATAACGGGTCCTGACATATATTTCCTAATTTGCTGCATGATATAACTATTGTGGACAACTGTAATTATACTCCAACTGCAGCTCCAAAAAGAGATATTTTAAAAACTGCTCCACTGATCTGAGATATAATCTGTATCTGTGATTGTATAAACAATATGTCCTGTGAGATGACAGTATACTAATGCTGTCTATTACTATTTTACTAATAACTCTTTGCACTGCCCACCACATGAGTTGGGGAATGTAAAAACAAATTTTACTGAAACACGGATGAAAAATAAGAGTAGATTTATAAATCAATTTAAGAAATATTTGAGCCATTCCAAGATTTCATAGGTTGCATTTATGCTAAATCTTTTGGCTTTTATATTGCAGTTTTTCTGCCATGCGTAGAGTTTAAAGGATGCCTGCTGCCAACTTAAAATCTGGTCAGTGATTTTCAAGAAAATCAGACACCTTGGTTTGAGGGATGACATTTGCTACCCTCTGAGGTTTCAGAATCACATTGCCTTTTTTTAAACGATATCTTCCTCAAACAAAGAGAGGAAAGTGAAAAGGGGAATGCACTGAAGTTTTTGGCCAGTGCATTCTGCACTCTGAGGCAGGGCACAGGCTTAATCCAACACATCTAATGTATCTAGTGAAACATGCCACACAGCTGAAGGCAAAAAGAATGGCTGGGGGAGATCCAGCATCCATAAGCTCAGTGCATTGCTCTCTTCAGTGGCCACAATCAGGGTGGGTACTTTCCAGAGGGCAGCCCAATCTATCCAGGTAAATTAGTTCTCCCCTAATGGCAATGGCCACAGATAACAGACCACTCCCTTTCTGCATCAGAGATCAGAGCACGGGTTGAGGAAGCAGTGACTTGAATTCATAGCTTTATTCATTGTGAATAAATTATGTCAGGATACAAGGAAAAGGTGTAACCAGAAAAAGAATTGATCATCATTACTGAAATGGTTCTAGCTGCTGTGGGCCCTGGGCAGTGAGATACTTCAGCTCCCAAGGTGATGAGAAGCCTAGCTTTCACCTACTGGCTATAGCAGTCAGTGGAGGAGGAGGAGAGAAAAGGAACAGCCTGAAGTCATCTGGTCTATGCTTCTAGGCCTGTTTTTTTTTGTTTGTTTGTTTTGTTTTTTTTTTTTTAATTCAGAGATAATCTAATCTGAGAGGCAGGGATGCTGTATCTGGAACTTCAACTCCAGTGAGCTGTGATAATTTTCAGAAGAATTGCAGCATATGCAAATTGCAGGAAGAGGAAGGGAGCTGTAGGAGGCTGGATTGAGTAGTTATGCTCATGTGCTCATGTGCTCATGTAGGAGCTAGGAGCTTACAACTTTGGAGTCTGGTATGTAAGATGAAGATGCAGATTGGTAAAAAAAGGGTATCTAAGTGGAAAAGTATTGCTTGACTGCCTACTTTATTTCAGTTTTATTAATTAATAGCAGTGGTTGCTTCCTTTGAAAATCATAAAAACCAAAAGATTGTGATGGATATGATGCCCTTACACAGACCCTGACAGCTCTGCTCCTGACATACTACAGCAAGCCCTCTGCTTCCAGACAAAATCCAGTGATTTCTGGCAACTAGAATAACCACTTCCTGGGTTAAAAACAGAGATATTTGGGAAGTCTCTGAGACATTTTTTTTTCCGACTGCATCTCTATCTGTCAATCATCAGCCAAGTGCATAGGCTTGTAAATTGTAGTATATTCAGTTTCCAGCAACCACAAGGACTGCTTAATTAGAATCAGGTCCTAAATGGCTGTATTACTTTGACTTAGATTAAAGGAGCTTCTACTTAAGTGTACTCCCATAATGTGCCAATTTATAGCATGCACAAAACTTACAAAATTATGTGATTGCTATGGGCTGCTCTGCAAACATAAAGTGGCTTGTGTTTTGAGGAGTACGTACAAAAGGGAGATGACGACATGCAAGTAAACATCTGACACTTAAAAAGTGATTACAACCTTTTTTTTCTTAGATCAGCAATCACTGTGTGGATTTTGTTTGCAACTATTCAACCTTCTTGCTTTGTTATATAGTATTATTATGACACACAAAGAAAACATTGTCCTCCAGGGACACAAATTCATCACGAACGACAGTGCAATCACGTATGACAGTGCAATTGCGCCTGTGAATATTACAAGGAACTCATCAGCTAAGCAGGAAGCAAAAAAGTCTGACATCAAGGAAACTGATTCACCAGGGACAAAGGCATGAGCCCTAGTGATGCACTGTGTGACTTAAAGGAAGCAATGAAGGTTTTCTAAGAAAGCTAGGACAAATAAAGGGCATCTACCTGAAGTTATTAATTGGCTGAAGAGGTGATGCAGCATGGCTGCAATGCTACACTAGGACTGCAGAAAGTCTGAGGAAGTGATAGGCTGTGCTAATCCACACTGTGCCCAAAAACACAGAGGAAGCTAAAACCAAGACTAATGCAGAATATGCAGCTCTCAGGCTGCTCCAACAGAAACCCAGTCGGTTTGAGATCACTCAATAGCATGAGGAAGAAAGCACTGTCAGCCTTCAGCTGTATCCTTCACAGCACTTTTCTGTCAGACAGAAGTAATGAGCATGCACGACTCATGTCTTGCAGTAGTCAGAAGGACAGAAAATGAATCAATTTAATCTCAAGTTGTCTACAATAAATATCCAAAGAAGAACAAAAATGTTTTAATTTCCATGCAAAGCAAATGAGTTTAGGCTTCAAAATGGGATTTAGAAGCTTCGGAGGAGTAAGTAATTGATAAAACTCACAAAGAATTATGAACACAGACTTACAAGAAATCTTCCTTGTCAAATTCGGTATGTGCAAATCAGACAAGCTCTGGAAACAAGTCTGAGTCGTTGATGAAGTTCTCGCCCTCACAAATAAGCTACTGGTGCACTAGGTCCCCCTGCACTTCCATTCAAAATAATTCATGTAGCATTAAATTAATCCAGCACATTTTTTATGTCTAGGTCTGGTGATAACAACTCGCCCAAGAAACAGCTGACCTAGATAGAAGGTGACTTGATGAAATGAAACAACATGCTTCCAGGTTCCAGCTCCAACTAAGGACACAAAATCACAGAATGTCTTGGTTTGGAGGGGACCTAAAAGATCACCTAGTTCCATTGCCCTGCCATAGGCAGGGTTGTCACCCTTACTAGGCCCTTCAAAGCAAAAAATGCCCATTTATTTTAGAAGAGAGAAGTTACACATTTTTCTAGTTCTCCTTATTAAAAACATGTTTGTCTGGATACTTCCAAAACATCACAGATGTGTAAGACTGAAAGTTCCTCTAGTCTCATTGCTTATTTTCCCCATTTTTTAAAAGGATTTAATGAGAAGGATTCCACAGCCTTCCTAAGCAACCCGTGCCTGGGCTTTGTTGTTCTCACAGTAAGTTTTTCCCAATATCACAGATAAAACTTCCATTCTGCAAATGAAACCGTTTCATCCCTACCACATAAGTGGAGTGGAGAACAACCCATCACTTTATAACAATCTTTAAACATTTGAAGACTATTATTGTAACTCCTTTTTCTAAGCATACTTAGTTCCTTCTTTTTTTTTCCAAGCAGTTTAGGTTTTCTGAGGTCCCTGTCATTACTGTCACTTTTTCTCTGGTCCTTTTCTCAATTTGTCACCATATTTTCTACAAGTGTGCAGATCCAGAATGAATACAGAAGTACAGCTGAGACCTCCCTAGCGACAAGTAGAGCAGAATAATTGCCTCCCATGCCTTATGCAATACTCTCGTTAATTCACCTCAGAATGGGATTGTCTTTTTTTACAACAGCAGCATATTGTTAATTCTGATTCAATTACAGCGAACTGCTATTTAGCCACCTAACCAGGCAGTCCCCATTTGGCATCTGTGTGTTTGATTTTCTTTTTCTTTTCCAGTTCAGGTATTCCGTGCTTGTTGTTACCCTTGCATTGATAAATTCTACTTGACTGGCTTTTGACCATTTCTCTCATTCTTCAAGCTCACTTCCAATTCTGATAATGCTCTCAAAATTCTTGCAAGCTCCAGTATATTGTCCTCCATGAATTTGCTAATCCTAATTTGCTAATTTTAATTTGTTTCCTTCTGTCATCCAAGATATTATTGGAAACACTGAACAGTATCATATTTAGGAAGAAGTTTTGTTGGATATATCTTTAAAGGCACTGTGAAATTACTTTCTATTTTCACACTACCAGAAATTTTTTAAAAAATAAATATATATATATATACCTTTGTTTGTATAGAAAAAGCTACAGTTGCAGGCATTGATTGGAATCTGTTACTCCCATAGGCTGAAACAATAGCTATGGGAAATGTAAACTGAGTCATTCATTTTAGAGAGGTATTAAGAAGTTTCATGACAATTAAACGTCAACATTTTCACTTATGATCAACTTTGTAGAATCAAGCTAATGTGTTTGTAATTTCTCTTTTAGCGTCAAATAATGAGGAGTGCACACAGTGATAGCTGTGTATCTGAAGTGATTCCTCACTTAATTGCCAAAATATCCCAGTTTTTTCAATCTTTTAATAATTTTACGTAAAAGGTAGAATAAATATTTACAGTGTAGTCCTGTACTTCTGTTACCTATGCCACCACTGCTAAAATCCACACATTTAACTTTTGTAGAAACATGCTACATTTCCGATGTGATAAAAATTGTCTCTGACTACAAGGTAGGGCAGATTAAAAGTTCAGTTTTCAGTTAATGGATATATTTGCACTGATTTCTGTTGGCTTCAGTTTCAACTGTTAGAAAAAGAATTTTGAAATCTGAATAAAGTTAGTTAATTACAGTTGTAAAAAGTAGTCCTTACACAGCAATATTTAAAAGTTACTTGCTCTGAAATCTATCAAAATGAGATTTGAGGGTAACAGCATACTCCTTGTAAGAATGCTAAGTGAGTATTTAATATTCATGCTAGCATTTATTTTAAGACTATATATTATTACAACTTAGTGGTGCTTGAACAGGAAATAAACTTTCAACATAAGCAGTATTTTGCCTCAGATACAGAGCACTTTATGAGCTAACTTCCTTCTATTGACTCATGCTTACTAAGTCAATGGAGATACAGCAAGGCTGAATTTCCCTGCAGAATACGAATGAGAAGACAGACAGCTGTTTAGCTGGTAGCCAAGTCCTCGGGAGAAAGAAAAGAAAAAAAATTGAGACATTGAAAAAGTGGAAATTGTGTGATTGTGCTGAATAGATCAATGATAAATATGCAAAATGATTTCCACCACACCCAGCAAATCAGTAGTTTAAATAATTTAGTGAAGATTACAAAAGAAGAACATGCTAAACTGTGTTAATTGGGAAATACTAGGTTATGCATGTACAGAAAACTCCTGAATCTCTCTGTGCTGCTGATTATACCTATTGATGACATGAAAACATGCCATCATAATGAGGTCCAGCATACAAGAAAAAAACAATTCACTTTGATAGCCAAAGTAATAAAATGGGGTGAAATTCATCAAATTGATAAAGTCATAGAGTTAGAGACTAGTAGTAGGAGTTACTAATGAGAATGCCATCACAGGAAACTGTGAGAGAAGAATCAGACCACACCAGTCCACCATAGAGGACTGTAAACAGATAGTGTGATGGAACGGCAAGTGTGTTCTAAATCTCCAACCAGGCAACTTCTAGTAAAGACAGGAAAGTACTGATGTCTGTATGCAATGCCACTGGCAGAGCTCATCTGGGTTAAGTGCATGACGTTAGTCACACATGTTGAAGACACTGAAGAAATTTTAACTGAATCATAGGTGAGCAAAGAAAGCTAGTGAAATGATCAAAAGAGGACGAGACTGAAATATCTTGGGTTAACAAAAAAAACAAATGGGATGGGGTATCAGTGCAAGTAAATGCTGGTAACAGAAAAGAAGAACTCTTCAAGAAAATATCAAAGAAACCAGATGACCTAAATAGTCCACTCATACAGTTGGCCTGGAAACCTGGACACATTTTAAATGTCGAGTGTGAGTTTCTAAGATAGACTTTTAGTGCAACGATGAAGCAAAAAATCCTGCTTTTAAAATGGAGTTTGGTTAACTATACACAGAAGACATGTCAGAAGACAACAGGTTGTTGAATTTGAAGAGTCCATTTCTGGTCCTAATAAGGAAAAAACCTAAGCCTTTCAATGAAAGGAACTTAATCACAGTGGAAAATCCTGCTGACTTCATTTACAGGGGCTAAAGCTGAGGATCCAGAGGGACAAATCAATCCACATTGTTGCTGAGAACTCTTCTCTGTATGATGAGTGAATCTGATGCAGGGTATTTCTAGTCTACGTAGACATTTATTGAAGCAAAACATGATCAACTTACCTGGCAAAAACTAACTGGGACAGAAGTTACTGGTAACTTACTCATTGGAGCAAAGATTTTTATTCATGTTTATTTTTTGAAGTCTGTTTATTAAGTAAACTATATATTTTTAGAGAAAAAAAAAAATGTGACACAGTTTTTCAGTGTTTTCCAGTGTCTAGATTCAAGATGTACTTTATATCGACTTTCACATAGGGAAGTAAATAAAAAAGTTTTTTTGCTAATGACAGTGTTTCAGATTTAATGATAAATGACAAGGAAACATTTTCAAGCCTCCTAAAGAAGGTACTTAATGAATATAGCACAATATAATCTTGCTGTAACTCATCAGGTTTTTTTCCTAAATAGACCTACTGAGCTGATGAGCTCATCATCAGGTTTGTACAGGTAGCATGTAACTCATCTATAGATACATCAGTACTAACAACTGGAAGGACAAAGCAATTATTCTTAATTGGTCAATATTTTTTGGATGGTACCAAACTAGGGTTAGTCCTATACAAAACACGCAACAAAAAGCAGACTTGGTCATGTTCTGTTTAACTGTGATATAGCAGATAAGTGGCTTCCTTATAGATGTTCCTATGCAATGAGCAGTGGATTTGCTGCCTGCTGTGAACTCTTGCAGCCATTCCAGCTGAAGGCACCATGGTAACCACAGTGGAGAATGTCCCTGACATTTAGGGAAAGGAGGCTGGGAGAGACTACAAGTCAGGAAAACACACTTCTGGCTCTTTCTCCATCAGATACATGGGAGGAGAAAGAGTTTCTCCTGGAAACATGAGAGGAAGTAGCGAACTGAAACTGATTTCATGCAGCATTAATGAATGTCAAGGAGAAATAGGCAAAAAAACACCACACAATCAGGTGATGGGTGTGAAAAATAAGAACTTTAAAATGAAAAAGGAAAACTGAAATAGTAGCTACTCCATCAGAGTAGAAATAAATTAATTTGACAAAAACCATCAAATGGAAATAGTAGTGAGATGGATATAGAGAAAGGGGATGGAGTGAGAAAACAAAGGAAGTCATCCATAAAAATTATTTTTAGCATTTTTTTTAGTTGGAGGTCCTACCACATATAATGTATAGTCCTGACTTGGCTCCCTCTGAATTCCATCTGCTCAGGCCGATGAAAGATGGTCTGTGTGAGCAACCCTTTCCTAGCAATTATGTTATTGTAACAGCTGTGAAACAGTGGGTCACCACCACTGGTGCAGATTTTTATGAATGTGGCAGGCAGTATTTTTTCAATTTTTTCCTTCCAGTTAATGAAGCAGGGTAATGCGAGGCAGGCGTTTTGTTGTGTGGTTTTTTTTTTCATTAAGTCAGTAAAAATAATTGTTATCAGTCTGTGACCATGCAACCAAGTCCTAAATTTGACTCCTTACATAGCTAGGAGACATTGGAAGTTTAAGATAAATCTCCAAGTCCTTACATGCAAATAATTCTTCTTTCTCTTTCCTGCATTTGATACACTTTGCTTTTACATATTTAATGTCTTCTTTTTTGTAACCACCTTTTAAAAACTTCTCTGGTTAAGACAGTTTTTTTGTCAGATAAAGCTCAATGACAGAGAGGGCAATGACAGAGAAACACCAGTTCAGACGGAAAACAGCTTAGCTCTGACATACAGCATCTATAATAATGCGTGGAAGAAGACAATCAATTGTTTCTGTGGCTCCTAAAACAGGATCACTGCCAGGCAATATTGGATTAAGCCACAGTTTAATTCTTATAAAGCAATCTCTTACAGGAGAGCAGAAAAAGGTCTCTGCAGGAAGGATACAGTCAGTCGAGAACACAACTGCTAAAACAGGCAGGAACTGGCTAAAGTTCTGTGCAGCTAGATGCTCTGATCTAGCTTTTTGCAAAAAGAATTTTTTGCACTTTTTAAAGCTGAAACACAAGACTAGAACAGAACTACAATTCTGACTACAAAATAGAGGGGACAGCCAAGCTGATAAATCTGGTGGAAGCACAGCTACTCTATGGACTCTGCTGCAAAGAAACAGTTTCAGATCTTGACAGCTTCTAGCAGGACTTTTTCCATGAGATATGATGCATCTGAATGTTCACAGCAGTTCCATACATACCACATGCACAGAATAAAGGCAGAGGGAATAAAGGCTGTGAAGTCAAGGGAAAATGCAGTGGCATTGAGCCTTAATTTGGAATCATATACTAATTGGGATGCAAGCAGCTTCTAGAGTTATCTATGATTTCTTCAGTGTGGTGCAGAAAGCTTGTCACTGTTAAAGAGAAACAAGGCATAGACTTCTTAGGGAAAACTTCCCAGAGTGAATCTTTCCATTATAAATAAGCTGTATAATTCTCCTGTTTAATTCAGTTTCTCAGAAGTGTGCTGATGTGCCAATACAAGTCATGGTATTGCATATAAAACAAGTGTATACAAATAAACACCACACAACATTCCTCAGAGACTCTTGATAGATAGTATTTTGTGTACAATTAGCAATGATTTCTGCCTCTTGCTTATTTATCTTCCTTGACATGAATTACTACTGCTTTCAGCAAGCCTGCAGCCTGAACTAGCTATTGCTGACACCTTCACAATCTCATGGCCCATGGAGCAGCAGTGAGCAGGTGGAAAGAAATGCAACTACCATGCTAATGCTGCACAGGAGACCTGCCACAAAGCTACCAACTGGCCTGGCTCTGAATATGTAGCTGAAGAGAAGAAGTGCATTTTTGTCTCTGAAGGTAACATTATTTACACTTTACAGAGGAAGTCCTGACAGTATCTTTTCTACAAGTTAAGTTTAGAAAGATCAGAATTTTTCAGTGGTTTAGGGTTTTTTTTTCTAGCAAGTGTCAATTTCTCCAAAAGAAAACTGATGATGGGATTCCATAGTTTCTCATCCTGAAAAGTTATGGAAAAATTGTTTTTTCTGTGAAAGAAAAAACCCAACAATCTGAAGGATTTGAAAACAAAATTCAAAAATACATTGTTTCATTAAAAAAAGATGTTTTACAGTACACATATATGTTTTAAAACTGCTTTAAACCCAATAGACCCATGGAAAAACTAGGTCACAAATGGTTTCAAATTTGTAGCACAGAAATAGCTATTGCCCTCAATTCAGTAGGTTAGCAAAGTGCACATATTGAATTGGATTTGAGTTCAATAGCAAAGAAAAAAAAAAAGCTGATATAAACACAGTAGAAAACCCCTATGAGTAAAAATGTTCATGAGGGCTGTAGCAGGTGAGTAACACAAGGCCTTCTGAAAACATAATCTCTTGAAGAACCACTTGCAGGGCTCTAAAATTCAGAAATCATAAATCACCTTGATATGTAGTGATGATGATATCGAAGTAGTCATCTGTGCTGGAAGTGAGCAGTCCTGAAGCACATATCCTTCCCACTTTAGCACAGATTGAATGTGCTTGTAAATGAGAAATGATTCAGGAGTATACAGATGAGGATACTTTTATGATCCTTTTGAAGGACAAAGAGGCTTAACCACATGCTGTAGTCTACTGTGAGAAATCAGTAATCTGCTTTTTTTTTTTTTTTTAATTTAAGTTCAGTGTATTCCCAAAGACAACAATTCTATAAAAGCTTTCCATTTCAAATCACATTTACTTAGTAGGCAGTCTATATCTCTGTGACCCTTGGTCAGACCTTGTCAAAACAGCTGTGCCACACTTTGCAAATACCACATGCTTTGATTTCTACACTTCAGAAATGGGCTCTCCTGCATTTGAATAATCTAGCTGGTGCTCAGAATTAGATGACATGCAATTTCTGAAAATGACACAGCTGGGTTATTTGTTTATAGCATTTAAAGAAAGAAATGGGGGAAGGAACAGGCCTTATCAGGAAACTGGAAAACGGATGACTTAAATCTTTACTGACAGACATTTTCCAGTGAGATGCTAAATATGAATACCAACATGCTGTTCTTCATAACTATCCTGCGTGCACACAACTTTAAAAGGTCCATTAATTTGGGGTTCATTTTTCCTACCTTCCCTGCTTCCAAAGATCTTTGCAAGTCTTCCATTCAGTTTTATCCTAGAAATAGTAACTGAATCATTCCTCCTAGCAATCCTCTGGCGAGGTCACATCTGGAGTACTTTATCCAGCTCTGTGTTCCCCCCCTACCCCCATTCAAGAAAGACAGAGAACTACTAGAGAGAGTTCAGCTGACATAAAGATAATGAGGGGCCTGGAGCACCTCCCTTCTGAGGAAAAGCTGAGAGACCTGGGCTGCTCAACCTGGAGAAGAGAAGAGGCATCCAGCAACAGGACAAGGGCCAGCGATCACAAACTGGAACACAGGAAGATCCAAATGAACATGAAAAAAAAAAAAAGTTCTTTGAGGGTGACAGAGCACAGGAACACAACCAGAGAGCTTGTGGAGTCTCCTTCCCCTGCCTGGACTCTTTCATGTGCAACCTACTGTTGGGAACCAGGCTTCAGCAGGGGGCCTGGACCAGATGGTCTCCAGAGGGCCTTTTCAACCCCTACAATTCTCTGATTCTGTGATAGAGCTCAAAGATCAACTCTCCTGATCAGAAAGAACGGAGACTGCCGATGAGACCATAGCACTTCATGTGAATTCAAAGGTCTGACCATAAATATATTGAATAGATTTCTTATTGTGTTGAATAACATGCTTTGTGTTGTTGAGTCAGTAAACTGAAATATCTTGAAAGTTCACTTTTCTATGGTCATTGCAGTTAGCATGTAGCTCACTCATTGAGTACAGCTTGTCTCTTTGACGCGAACAGATGCATAACACTGTAATTTCTGTTGCTGAATCATCAGCCTTCCCAAGCCCATAATAATGTGACAGGCTTTTTAATTAATAAGTCTGTGAATGTAATGATAAAACACTGGAACCATGAGTGGCTGCGTGATCAGGGGGATGTAAATATAAGTAATGAGTTTTCATGCATGAAAAGGTATGGCAGCCTCTGAAGCATAAGATCTACTGAAAAAAAAAAAAAAGACTCTCTGCAGAGCTATTTTTATAAGAGTTAATAAAAGAATGCATGTTATTTTGATTTATTATGCTGCATCCTTTATAGAAGAAATACTCAGGACCGAAGAGTACAGACCCTCCCTTATTTGTCACAACAGATGCAGCACATCACTCTTGATTATATTTTGTGAATATAAACCACAAAGCAATTTATTTCATAGAAGGAGATAAAATGATCAACTCTCCTCACAATTTTCTGCTGATATTGCCATGATAGCTGGATAGCAAGAAAAAAATATGTATTGTGTATCATGAACCCCAGAACAAGGTTCTATCCTGCCAGTAACAGCAGGATCTTTCACCAGTTTTTGGCCAGATCTTTCTTGGAGACCTGTTTTGGTCTGGTATAACTGTTTATTAAGTCAGTCCATCAGTCCTGGGTTCCATCTTTATGTAATAAGGCTATTTGGACAGGCAAGACAGAGCAAGGGTGAGAAGAGAGTCTGAAACATTTCAATTTACCTGTATTAATTTTTGGGATAATAGAAACAGGTGACATCTTACAGGATAAGTACAATCAGCCACCAATATCAAAGTTGCTTTCTTGAGCCACGGTTCAGATAGTGTAGATGCATGCTTACTTTTTAGGCTGAGTGAAAAGCAAAGAAAACCTGTGGATGTTTATGACATGAGCAACAAGTTTCCCATAAACTTTATGAGCAGTGAACGTGCACTAGAATTGCCACAGTATTATCATACAACAGAACAAAATTTGAAATTAAAATACTAAATCTTGTTTGGACAATGAAGAGAATTACATTTTCTCAGTACCACTGAAAATAAGGCCATTTTTATTTCAGAGTTAAACAGCAGGCAACTACAACTTGAAATCATCAGTATGAATTTCCAAAACCCAGGTTGGCAAAAATAGCCTTTCAAATGTCAACTAAGGTTTTGCCTTTGTAATAATAATAGTGTGGAAAAATATAGTATGCAGATCTCCAGGGGGTGTTGAATTAGACATACAGTGATAACAATTTTTAGTTTAACATGATTAGTTTAACATTCAACATCAGAGCAAAACAGCGAGCCATTACATTTAGGCATTGTTACAATAGATAGCACTGGTGCAAGGGTCAGAAGAGCATCTACACACTGTCAAGTTTTACTACTGAGATATAACAGTCATTCAAAATTATCTGAAAAGATTATAATTAATTTTCCTGATGAACACTGCATTTTGGGTGAGTCAGCAGTGTCACCTTGTAGCAAAAAAGGCCAATAACATACCAGGCTACATTAGCAACAGTACAGCCAGCAAAATAATTATTTTTTCTCTGCTGATGTGACGTCTAGAATACCAAGTGCAATTTTAACTTTTTCCCCAACCCATGAGACAGATATTGACAAACTAAGGTCCACTGAGATGGCTGGGTGGTTGGAGCATACCCCGTATAAGGAGAGACTGAGGCAGCTGGGTTTGTTGAGGCTGGAGATCAAAGAACAGAATCATATTATATCCCATGTTGGAAGGGACCCACAAGGATCATCGAGTTCAACTCCTTGCTCCACCAAAAATCAGACCGTATCTCTGAGAGTGTTGTCCAAATTCTTCTTGAACTCTCGCAGCTCACTGCCATGATCACTGTTCCAGTGCTTGACCACACTCTGGTGAATAACCTTTTCCCTAATCCTCTCTTGACCCTGTGCTGACACACCTCCATGCCATTCCCTCGTGTCCTGTCGCTGTCACCAATGAGTAGAGCTGCCCCTTTGCTCCCTTTGAGGAGAGGCAGCTGCCATGAGATCTCCCCTCAGCTCCTCTGCTAGGGGCTGAACACACCCAGGGGCCTCAGCCGCTCCTCATATACCTTACCCTCTAGACCCTTCCCCATCTTTGTAGCCCTCCTTTGGACTTTCTCTAACAGTTTAACATGTCTTTAGATTATGGTACCCAAATGTGCACATGTTATTCAAGGTGAGTCTGTACCAGTGCAGAGAAGAACAGGGAAAGGGGAAACCTGGCTGAAGTCTACTGCTACGTAAAGGTCATCTACAAGCAGTGCAAAGGTGAAGGGCAAGGGGCAATGGTTGCAAGTTGATATAAGAGAAATTGCAGCTGTTTAAATGAAAATTAAAACTTCAGAATAAAGGTAGAGCACATTGCCCCAGCTGCAATACTTCACTCCTTAGAGAATTTCAGAACTCAGTTGGGCATGGTCTGAACAAGCCTTGTGAACAGCTTTATTTGGACCATAGGATCCTCAAGAATCATTTCAAACACAAACAATGTGTCCAGGTCTGGAGCCCCCAGCAGAACAAAGACAGAGAGCCATTGGAGAGGGTCCAGAGGAGGCCCGCAAAGATGACTGGGGGACTGGAGCACCTCCCCTACACAGACAGGCAGGGAGCTGGGCTTGTTCAGCCTGGAGAAAAGAAGGCTGTGGGGTGACCTCATTGCAGCCCTTCAGTATCTAAAGGGAGCCTACAAACAGGAGGGGAATCAACTCTTTGAAAGGTTAGATAACTGCAGGACAAGGGGAAATGGTTTTAAGTTGAGGGAGGGAAGATTTAGGTTGGATGTCAGGGGGAAGTTCTTTACAGAGAGAGTGGTGAGGTGCTGGAACAGCTGTCCAGAGAGGCTGTGGATGCCCCGTCCCTGGAGGTGTTCAAGGCTAGGTTGGATGGGGCCCTGGGCAGCCTGGGCTGCTATGAAATGGGGAGGTTGGTGGCCCTGCCTGTGGAGGGGGGGTTGGAGATTCATGATCCTTGAGGTCTTTTCCAACTCTGGCCATTCTGTGATTCTGTAATTCTTATTCTAACATTCAGAATACCCCCAGAGAAAAAATGGGAATTATGAGATACATTTTGCTTGGAGGAAAAAACAAAAACAAACAAACAAACAAACAAACAAAAAAACAACAAAACCAGCAAATCACAAAATTGTCTTTGAATACTCAAGAGACACCGAAGTTTAGATTAAAATCACCTTTTGTCAAGGAAAGAGTAGCTAGTGACTACAAGGCAATTGTGGCTCATTACATCATATAACTAATGGCAGCACAAAGTGAACTTAATAGTCGTGAAGAGACAAAGAACACTGAGCTGGCTATGCTATTCATTTGCATAATTCAATTTAAAAAATTATTCAGTTTTTCAATTCCTGTTCAGAATTTCTTGCTTTTAATAGAATTTCGCTCAAGTTTTACCCTAAGCCACATAACTTGTTCGTTGCAAAATCAACAGGAACTCAAATCTTAGGAGTAACAATCTCAACCGAAAAGAATTGCACTGAAAAAAGAACCCTTCTTTGGGGCATCTTTTGCCTAACCTTAGTGGTGGAGCTAAATAACGTCTAAATGATCTCTGGTTATCAATTTCTATGTAACTGATTTGAGAAAATACCTTTTCTCAGTACACTTGTTTTTTCAACAACAGTAATGGTTGAATTCACTTTTAATATATGACAATTTAAAAATATTCATGATGTCATCAAAAATACTTTCTATCACTGCTTTAATGAAAAAATAGAAGGAAGTTTGTTCAAGTAATGTCTACTAGTAGACTAGTTTAAAATCAATTTCTCCTGAAGAAAATGGATGCAAATACAATGTTCACTTGCCATGGCTACATTTTTAATACTCTACTGTCTGTGCAAATATACACAAAGTCAGGAAACACATACACAAAAAAATAATAAAAATCATGCTTGAAAGTGCAGGCTTTTCTGTGGATCAGAGCTGAGTTCTTAGATAATACAAAATGTTTCCAGTAACATTTATGCTATCATTAGACATTTATCAAAGAATCAAAATGTGATGATTAGTCATATAAGTTAAAGTATGTGAAATTGCTTCATTAGGATATATCACCTTCAAAAATTACATGATTTCAGCAGGTAAAATTCAAGTTATTTCTCTAGTTCTATTTTACTTTTGTTCACAGCAAAAGTTTATTGATTTACTATAACTAATGCATTTGACATTTCTTATTTGATATGAATGAAGTCTGCTGAAACTCAGATAAATTTACCATGCTAGGTAGATGCTTCCTTGTCATAGCTGATTGAACTGCACAGCTGCGTGGTCCCAAGGCCCACTCATAAAACTTCACTGGCACATGGAGGCTAATTCTTTAGGTTTTTCAGTGAGTGGGCTATAAAATAGAGAAATATAAGTGGTGTCCACAGAAGCGATGAACTGACAAAGTATAGGTCATCTATTCAGAAATGTGTGTGTTGCCTTATGTCTCAAAACTGCAGATCTGAGTTAGCTGTAGTAGTTATCATAGAATCATAGAACCATTAAGGTTGGAAAGGAACCTCCAGGATTATCTAGTCCATTCACCACTAACACTGCCCAATAAATCTTGAAGTCCTGCCATGTGCCTCAGATACTCACGGGCATCTCAGGTGGTTCTAGGCAACTCTCAGTATGCTAGTCTGGATTCTGAATATATTGAAGAAAATATTAAATTTATACATATGAGTACTTGACACTTTTTGCACTTGTGCTCTGAGCAATGAGGCACAGTTATGTGAAATGTTGTAACTTATCTTCAAATTCAAGAAGACTGTGTTTTTAAGTGAAAGTTGAATTTGTGTACTCTGTTTATGTCATAAATCAATCCCATGGTATTTTAGGAAAACACCACATCAAACAGTGCCTAGGTACTGTGTACGCGATTTATATGTAGCCCTGCAATAAGGCTCTGAAAATCCTTGTCCTGTCATGGCAAGGATTGGCCTTCCAGTACTTGAAGGGAGCGTATAAACAGGAGGGGGAATGACTGTTTACATGGATGGATAGAGATTGGACAAGGGGGAATGGTTTTGAATTAAGACAGGAAATTTAGGTTAGATATTAGGAGGAAGTTTTTTACTCAGAGGGTGGTGATGCACTGGAACAGGTTGCCCAGAGAGACTGTGGATGCCCCATCCCTGGAAGCAATCAAGGCAAGGCTGCATGTAGCTCTGGGCAGCCTGGTGTAGTGGTTGGTGACCGTGGCCACGGCAGGGGGTAGAAACCAGATGATCTTTGGGGCCCTTTTAACCCAAGCCATTCTATGATTCTATGATTCTGTAACTGGAGATGTCTGCATGAAAAGTGCTGAAGCAGGGCTCTCACACTTTATGTCCTCAAGCACCGTATGCACCTGAGTATATATGTATGGTTAAAGAGAAAGGCTTTGCCAGCAGTAAATCAGGAGGGAGAGGCATGCAAAGTGAGATGACTACGTGCTGGTATCTCACATATTATGGGAGTGAGCCAGCAGGTCTGAGTTCTCCAGCTTGCAGAGTCTATGCAGTTTTGCCATCCAGCAATACAGAATACCCAGCAAATATAATCTGAGGCTGTTGCTGCAGCTGCACAGTGGGTGCATGCTCTGAGTTAGCCTTCTCTGATGTCCTATGTAAAATTCATTCAGTGTTCTTTAAAGTAAACTCATAAATTGCCCTCTGGTCACCTGTAATCCTGGAGGCTTATCTCTGCACTTCTCTAACTGCAATATTAAAAAACGGATGGATTTAGGACACAGAATATTGTATGATTGATTTTATGCTTGAGTTTTGCCGTACAATGTGTGTAAGTGGGAGTTTTCATTATAAATCTCATTTTGAAGGGTTTATGACTAACTTGTTTCAATTCTCTCTAGGCTCAAAACTTGTTAGATATGTTTTACCCTGGAAGATAAAAACTATCCCAAAAATGAGAAAGAGAGTGAAAGAAAGAAAAAGAATGGTATAATTTTCTTTAGTTACAAGAACATATTTTGAACAAATATATGAAACACTGAAATCTGGAAGTCCTTATTTAAACAATAACTGAAATCATTAAAAATGTAAGAGCCTAAACACATTCACAGGAAGACAATTTTTATGTTCTGGGTAAAATACATGTATCATTTAGGGAAAAAAAAATATCTTTCCAATATTACTGGAAGTGGCTTGTCTTATACAGAAGAATCGAGGAGGGTAATTGTAAATTTCCTATAGCTCTTCCATGATTAAGAAACACTCATTCAGAATTTAAGGATATAACTTTCTTACTCATGAAAATGAGATTTTACTGCCTAATGACTGACTTTTTAGGATAAGTAGCATGGTGCCTGAAAGGATTGAGTAGCCAGAAGCAAAGCACAGAAGTTCATATGCAATATATGGGTGTATTCTCACCCACAAAATGCATTGCACATTGTTTCAGCCTTTCTGTGTGCTTTTCAGACTTACCTGAATAGAAGTATTCAGATGACAAAAGAGAACCTAACAATGAAGTCCCAGCTTCATTGAAGTGTCAAGTTTAAGGTTTTAAGGCTTTTTCCCGAAGTCACAGACATAGGAAGCATAATCTCTCCCACTGCAAAATTGCCATAATTTTTGAGAATCCATTTTCTACATTTTTCCTTCAGGAATTGTTTAGGCATATGGTAGATGGTAGATACACAAAACAGGCTCTTGAAGTTATAGGAATGAACGTGAAGACATGAAAGCAAAGTAAGTTCTTTGGTAAGAAAGTTTTGTTTACCTGTATATGACCAATCAACTTCTTCAGTCAACTTCCGCTGCTGTCTGTAGTATCCGTATACCAAATCTGCAAAATAGCAATGAATTTACAATATTAAAAATAGAGGCTAATAGGAACATGACATATAGATGACTCTCTCAACTCCAAGAAGATAACCACTGTGGGAATTACTGATATATTATTAACTTAGTCTGTATTTTGAACTTCAAACGGTGAGAATGGTTGACTAGAATACAAATACCATTTGTATTGTATCACATAAAGGTCACAAACAAAACAATGTGTTTTTTATGTGTTTTTTCAGTTTATCTGAATCTCGTTTGTTTTTCAGTTCTTAACTTTTAGCTTTACACTTGACATCATCTGAGATGTCCTTCAGAAAGAACCAGACTAAATTACTTGAAAGTCAAGGAACACTGAACTTCAACTTCAGTATAGTTAGACTTCACAGTTTTTCCTCTATCTTTATATTATTGATGCCATTTAAAAATAATGAAGAAATATTCAAAAATTTCACTGCGGGCTAGCATCAGCACTGTAACTAATGTATGTGTATCTCCATAAACCCTACTGAGAAAAGCTAGATATTCAACACTTTTTATAACATTGTTTTTCTCTAGAGAGACTGACTGTATAAATTGATTTTTTTTCTGACTACCGAATAACCTTCACCACTGTGCTCTTTGCTGGCATAATTCTAGCAATACTGCTGATGCATGCACATAGAAGAATGTGCCCCATACTACTTATTATTATATGCAAATTGTAGATTTCTTTGGTAATTTCTAGAATAATAATATCTTCACAAGTTTCATCAAATACTGCTCTGAAGAGGCACAATACAACCCATTTAAGAAACAATTGCATATGAGCACACATATGGATTGTCTCCTTGAGAAAATGCCATGGAATTTTGCTCACATTCTGCAATAAATACAATTTCATGAAACAGAAGTATAACATCCATTTATTTTTCTTTAATAAGAACAAGTCTGTAGCACTGCTTACAGTACATTCAATCGCAATTTCTATTTGGAAGGTTAGCACTCTTCAGTGCTTAAAAATTATTTTCTGCTACCTATCTGAAGTCTGTGTATTTTAATAAATTCATCTGCAACCTCCACGAAATTGGAATTCCTTTTCAATGTTTTTTTCTTCACTTTCTTCCTCCCCATCAAAAAAAAAACACCCTTGTAACACTTAGCAACATTCAGTCATGACTAAGATTTCTACAAAAAGAACAACCCTCCCACGTGAGCAGCAGAACCGAAAGCAGAGGCAAAGGGCCTCATGTGCACGGGTATTGTCTATGGACTGTGTTTTCAAGTCAGTATGCATTATGCCTGCTTCTTTAATTAATTATGTAAAAGAAAGCTGTTTAAGTTCTGATTCACAGGTGTTAGTTGCTGTCTCCAGTTTCCTCCTTTATCCAGTGTCCTCCTAATTGTTGCTTCAAACAATCGCCGGAGCATTCATATGCTAAGTGCGCAGGGTTTGGGCGTGAGAGCGTCCCACCACTTTCTAAACTCCTCATGGAGGCCTGATGGACAAGGAGCGATAGCTTCAATGAGCAAGAAAAAAAGGGGCAAGGTTCACTTTTTTTGGTGCATTACACACTTACAGACCCAGTAAATCTTACGGAAAGTCTTTATAAATGCCAGGAGACCTTAGGAGTTCATACAGCTTCTCTCCTCTGCCATTCACATATTGTGCTACCGCACTCACAGACAGTGATTACCCGTGGTCTTGGGATTGCCTCTTTCTGGTACACGAGTGACAAAGTGGAGGAAGAAAATAAAATTTCATTTGGGGAAGGGAGCAATTGAGGAATGAGGGGTGTCAGAAAAAGTGTGTGTTACTATAGGAATGTACGGGGACAGGCACATGCAGCACTTCCTGCTGAAGTGAACTCCACTACTTTCCCTGGCAAAACCTCACCATGCATGGTATAAAGCCTTGCTGTGTAAACACCCAGTGATCAGCTGAGAGTACAGAGACCAACTAGGAGGAAACGGTTTTAGAGTTAACAACTTGACAACCATTTTTCTTTTGGAATATGACAGCAGGTATACCTCTATTTAAATAATGTATTCAAGTTCCTAATGTGTAATTTAAATTTGTATGGTATTCATAAGAAAGCCTTCACAAAAGTCTTGTGGTTTTATATGTAAATCTACAATACTGATACTTGAACTTTTAATCATCTCGAGAATCAGCATGGCTCTTATGATGCTGACCGCCTCTTCAGACAGAACACAAAATAGCCTGATTTCTACTGCTTGAGGTGTTGTTTTATGAAGCAAAAAAATCCTTTATGTTCTCCTCTGCTTTCAGGAGGCTGTTGAACATGTTTCCAAAGACTGTTGATTTATTCATAGTGCAAGACAGCTCAGTTGTGGGATCATTTTTCAGTTGTTCTATGGTTATCTTTCTATGTACGTCAGGGAGGCATCCAAGATATCATTAAATCATTAAATGCTTTTTGTTCCCTTCTACCCTCCTTCAAAGCCAGGTTTTCTGTGACTTGTTTCCTTTTACATTCTGTATACTCCCAGAGGCCGATAAGGTTAAGAGTAATGGTAGCTAGTGCTGCACCGTGTCCTGGTTTCAGCTGGGCCAGAGTTGATCTTCTTTACAGTGTCCGGTATGATGCTATTGTGGTTATGGCTTTAGGAGAAAAACAATGTTGATAACACACCAGTGTGTAAGCTGTTGCTGAGCAGTACTGCGCAGAGCCAGTATCAGTTTATTGTATTGTCCTGCCAGTGAGGGGGCACAAGGAGCTGGGAATGGGCAGAATCAGGACAACTGACCTAAACTGACCAAAGGGCTGTTCCATACCTTATGACATCATGTGAAAAAACAGTAAAACTGAGGGGAATGGGCTGGGGGGCAGCTGCAGCTCAGAGGCTGGTTAGGCATCAGTCAGCTGGTGGTAAGCAATTGCACTGTGCATCACTTCTTTTGTAGATATATATATACACATATATATGTAATCATTACTGTTATTTCTCTCTTCCTGTCCTGTCTTAATAAATAGTTTTTATCTTAAGCTATGACTTCTACTTTTTTTCCTGATTCTCTCCTCCATCCCACAGGGAGCAGGGGAGTGAGTTAGTGAAGGGCTGTGTGGTGTTCAGCTGCCTGCCAAGTTAAACCACAGCACAGTGTTTGCGAGGGGCAGCTGGACCAACCTATTTGTTCTTGACCTTGTTTCATGCTCAGTCACAGAGAGAAAACAGAGAAGATAAGTTTCTGGTTAAACCATAGAGGTGGGAGTAATAAGATCTTGTAGATATTTTTTTCCAACTAAAATGCGTGAGTATCCAGGTTTTCTTCCTCTAAACATGAGTTTGATGTCTCTTTTGCATTTATGGGCAAGTCAAGTTGTTTTTTATTTACTTCTGTGAATGAAGCATTCAGAACCTCAGTGTGTATTTATTCATCAAATGTAAAGGTAAAAAGTGAATAGTTTTAAGATTAAAATAAATGTCTGTGAATGAAATCTTGATTTGACACTCTGTGCTGGGATAACAAAGCACAGAAAAAAATTAAAAGAAATGGAAACGGAACTTTGAATCTCAGATTTTTGTCAGGGCAATCCTTTAAAAGATGCTGAGGCAACAAGCCACAGTGCCCTCCAGAGACCCTGCTCCTCAGGCTGAGAGAAAAGGGTATTGAGAGGACAGTTCCTGAGACACAAGTTTGTATGGGGATGCCACACTCAATATGCTGCTTTGCTTTGCAGGACACAGAGTGTATTCTGTAATTTTATAGCAGGCTGCTGTAATTTTACTAGGTCTTTATACCTGTCCTTTTTGCCAAGGTGGTTTCAAGATACCAGTTGCTAGATTCAAAAGAACAAAGGGACAATCTCCTGTGGTTTTGCCCTTGCTAACCCTAAACTACAATCTGAACTTCTTTGCTGCATTGCCAACAAAGCCTCCATTTATGAAATTCTCTTTTATCTATGGAAGCTGAGACACATTTAGATATAAGATTTTCTGCAAATGAGGTGCTGATGTTCTGTGTGTAAAGCAGAGGTAGGCACTCAACTCTTCACTCAAGTTGTCAACATTGCTTGGTCCTAGGAAGTCACAAGTCACTCACTACTTTTCTCCTGTCCCCAGATGGAACTGAGGAACAAGGAGGATAATGGACAATGGCAACACATTATAGTCATGTATGGCATTAAAATCAATACAAATTTCAATTTACATGGATAGGATTGGATTTGTGGTTTGTATCTCAAGGAAGAATATCGAAACACACTGGATTCCAGCAAGGAATTGGCTGACCAGAGAGGTTGTAGATCCCCCATCCCTGGAGGTATTCAAGGCCAGGCTAAATGTGGCTCTGGGCAGCCTGGTCTAGTGGTTGATGACCCTGCACATGGCAGCGCATTGAAACTAGATGAACTTTGATATCCTTTTCAACCCAGGCCATTCTATGATTCTATGATTCTATGATAAGGATGTAAGCAATCACTGAAAACGTGCTAATTTTCTCTTTGAGAAATATGAAGTAGAGAAATTCTCATTTTAAACAAAATTGTGCCTTATGAGATCTCCTTTTCATACACTTACATTATTGACACTGCACAAACTGGGTGTTGTCAGTACTAGAAGCTTATACGGGTTTGGAATAGATTACAAAAATCTGTAAATGAGAAATCCACAAACACCTCTTAAACAGAATGATACCACTTTTGGATCACTATGTCCCTGAACCAGACACCGATAAAACTGGGAGGATTATACTGGAAAATTATCATTACATATTTATTTTAATGTACTTCCCTCAACATTTGCTATTGCCTGTTGCAAGGTGTTATCAGAAAAGTGGCTTGACCTAGCAAAACATTCTTCAAATTTTTATTCAAATATCTATTTATACATTATTCTAATACATACCAGCATCTGAGAGCTTGCCCAGACACTCAGCAAGCTGTTCAGAAGGACAAAGAACTAAGCATCCAGATTCACGTTTCCTTCTGCAGAGACTGACCTAAAACCACTGAAGGCTCTCAGGGTGAACAGATTTATGCCTAAAAGTGAATGCCTTGTATGCTACTCATCCAAATACAGTAATGTAGCTATGACTTTATGCTCTACTTGATCTACTATTTTTACTCTTCAACAACACTTTTACAGAACATAAGACATTTAGAAAGTCATATTTTTAGACTAAGACACTGGAGAAGAGTTAGGTTGAAACACAAAGTACAAATCGAAATAGTATGATAAGAACAAAGATGAAATTAAGAAGAAAAGAATAGCTGAAATAGTTTAGGGACATGCAGGTAGCTAGTGGCTTAAAAGTAGGGCACTGGACAAAGATCCTACAAATAAGTCAGAGAGGAAGACAAAATGCACAGCTGACATAATATTTTTTCTTTAAAAAAGCTACATGTGATTAGCAAAATAGATGCTTAACACTTTTCACATATTAAAAAAAAAAAACAATAAATAGATTAGAAAGGCTTTTATTATATATTCTACTTCAAAAAACAATCTTAAACAAAACTAAAACTAAGCAAAATCACCTCTGTTGATAAATAGAGCACTTCCTCCATAATCGTGTCCTTATTTTAGCTCCTTCTGCTGACAGAAAGTCTCAGGACCTGTTTGTATACCTTTCAGCATCTTATCATGGTGTAGTTTCATTTTCTTGACTTCAATGATTCTTGATTTATGCTGACAGATGAATGAAAAGATTCGGAGCACAGTACGTATCAATCCCTTTGAGACAATGAGCTACATTTGTCTAAATAACGTCTCTTTCGTGGATTTGTTCAATTTGTTAATGTCATCTGTAAAACTCTTAAAAACACCAAGATGATTTTATAGCCCATTTCTACCATTTCATATATTATTTCTCCCAGAAAGTCAGTGTCTAAATCTTTTGTCAAGATGGGCCTGAGAATTCTGACAGTCCTAGATAAATTTAAAATTGTATTTTTTTACCCACAGTTCCTTCTGGGTAGGCTTATTTTAGTCATAGATACATTTTAAGGTATCTATAAAGAGAGTCAGTTCTCTTCATCATGCTGGAGTGTAGGCTGCTCACTCTGATACAGACTGAAAAGTGAAACTTTCTGTGCAATAAATATGAAGCCAAAACAGAACTCCTCTTGAAAGGTGACAATTGTGTGTATGTACTAAGAATGTGCATTTACCAATACGGATTGCATTCAAACGTGGAAAAAAGAAAAAGAAAAAAAAAAGACTGATGAGTTTAATTGAAAAGTAGCTGTCATTAAGCACCAGGATATTAACAAGAGGTCTGTTTACTTCAGTTGTCACAGCTTTATAGTGAACAGTGCCATGAATTAAAAGGATAATACCTATGGTATGAACTATGGTTTGTAAATCACTTTTAACCACAGTTTTCCAGTGCATCTCTATATACAAAAGCAACAAGACCTCCCTGTACTCAGCTCTGGTGAGGCCAAATCTCGAGTACTGTGTCCAGTTTTAGGCCCCTCACTACAAGAAAGACATTGAGGCCCTGCAGTGGGTTCAAAGAAAGGCAACAAAGCTGGTGAGGGGTCTGGAGCACAGGCCTTGTGAGGGGCGGCTGAAGGAGCTGGGAATGTTCAGCCTGGAGAAGAGGAGGCTCAGGGGAGACCTTATTGATGTCTGTAATTACCTGAAGGGAGGTTGTAGTGAGCTGGGGGTCAGCCTCTTCTCTCGTGTAACAGTGACAGGACTAGAGGGAATGGCTTCAAGCTGCACCAGGGGACATTCAGGCTGGACGTTAGAAAATACTGCTTCTCTGAAAGAGTGGTCAGGCACTGGAATGGGCTGCCCAGGAGGTGGTGGAGTCACCGGTCCTGGAGGTATTAAGGAATGTTTGGACATTGTGATGAGGGACATGGTTTAATGAGAACTGTTGGTGATAGGTGGATGGTTGGACCGGGTGATTCTGTGGGTCTTTTCCAACCTTGAAGATTCTGTGATTCTATGATTCTAACAAGGACTCCAGTTTGACCAGTTTATGTTCTACTCTATTGCAGTTTTACATGCCCAGAGTTTACAGAATGCACTATTGTTTTTACCAGCAAGTGGAAGGTGGAAGTGAGCTCAGAATACCACAGAGTATGACCAAACTGCTTAAACTTGCTGCTTCTGCTTTCGTGGTGACTACTGGCAAAGTAATAGCATATGTTAGATGTATCCTTCCATTTGTGATCTTGTATATCTGGACATTAAAATGGTCTGACAGACTTCAGCTTCCTACACAACTATTAGCAGTCAGATGAAGCATTGATTATATTCAGTTTTAAGACTTGCTGGGAGTCCAAGTAGTTTTCAAGTGCCAGCTCGTTGAAAACAAGTAGACAACAGAGTGTTTAGGTAGGGAACTGGTATCTTTCCAGAAGAGATGTTTTTGAACAGGTACAGCTGAGTGAAATTAGATTCCTATGAAGTTCTTGGGCTACATACAAAGTAACCCAGGAGTCCTGGATGACTAGCCTGCTGTTGAAGGATGTTTAGCAAATTTTAGGTATCTGAAAAGAAAACCGGAAGGGACTTAGGAAGAATGTAAGCTACCTGAAGATGTACCACGAATGTTCAGTGATTGCAGTGAGGCAAATTGGGTTTTATGATAGAGGTGGGAAATTCTATTCAAGTGCAGGGATCAAGCTGTGCCTCCTGAAATACACTTTTATACAATTGCTTCCTTCCAGACTCTTCTCCTTGAACCCACTTGATCTTATAGTGCTGCACATATAAATTAACAGAATCACATTAAAAAAAAAGCTAGGAGAAAATCCAGGCCAGACACGAATAAACAAAATTCAACCAAGTCAGTGAAATTACAGACTTCATTTTAAGATGAATTTGCTTCTGTTAGCACTACCAGAGAAATAGGAAAAGAGAGAACTGAGGAGAACTGGACTTTCCTTAAATGTTTATAGCAATGATAATGTAATTGTATTTGCATGACACTCTTCAGTGGCACTTAATGTGTGTACCTATTTTTTTTGCAAAAAAAATAAGAGGTTCTCTTCTCTAGAATATTTAGAAGAATAATTAATGAAATGAAACATATGAAGCAACCTACATTGTTCTGTCATCCTATGAATTCTTTGGGGAAAGATGTCATACTAAAATTAAAAAGGACCAAAAAAAAACAACAAACCACCAAACAACAAAAAAGGGGGAATATCTTGAAACTCCTCAAGGAATCCAAGTGTAATCTTAGGTTTTACAGGCTTTATGGAAGAATGGCAACTGCAGAGGGAAGTGAGCACATCTGGGCATTTGCCAACTTGTACACAATGCAAGGAGAGTTTTGCACAAAAGTTGTATTTTCAATAATCCAGGCACTAAGAGCTCCTACTAGGCTCTTGCTAATTAGCATGTTTTACTTCTTTTGAAAAGCAAGTGGTCAGTATCTGGTCCTCTGCTTCACCAACCATGAATGAGTATGGTACACTATTCTATTCTGTTATACAGTGTTGTTATTTTCAGATACTGCTGAAAACAAAAATATGTATATTGATGGCTCCTGGAAGTGCTTGTTTACTGCAGCTATCTACAGTAATCTAATCTTGGTTTTTCCCATCAGATATTTTGATAAAATGTGTGAGATATCAAATAAAATAAAATCATGCCATTTGAAAATAAAATTTCTTCAAATTTCCTTTCTTGATCTCATTTTTTAATTCTTTTTTATCCCTCGTTATCTACACTTCATTTACCATTTGATGTACTTTTGAGGTCAAATTCTGTCTTAGATTTCTTATATGTACAAGGCAGTACCTTGATGGAAACAGGAAGCCCATTCTAGTTCTGCTCTATATCACCCACAAAACTGGAACTTCAGAGATATGTTCAGAATTCAGATAATGTTTGGCAGTGGGGATTCAGGAGAGTGTCAGACATTTTGCACGATCGAATTAGTCATGTACCTTGTTCATTTGTATTTAAACTATATACTCCTTATCTTGGAGAGGAGAGGTAGATCTGCCAGGGAAGTTACACAAGGCCCTTGTGAATGCAACAGAATGTTACACCACTATACAGGTAAACACCTCTATCTTCCAATCTCCTAAGATCTAATTTATCTACATTTCATGTAGCAGTAATAGAAAACAGAATAGAATACAGCTTTATGATTTCAGAAAAAAAAAGAGCCTGTTTTGCTAGTTCATATATTTCATGTTCTTTCCATATACATAGGTTGTTCTGAAAGTCATACCTCCTATTTATTTCCATGGAAACTACAACAAATATAAAGAACACAATAACACTATTTGATAGAGTGAATTCTTGGCTACAAAACACTATTTTTCAGCATAGTCACCACCACTAGCTATGCATTTGCACCAGCAGTGGACAAGAGCCTGTGTGCCATGCTTATAAAAATCTGCACCATCAGAGTCAAACTCTCCGTTGCTGTCACCGCTGCTGAAATGCACCACCCATTGCCTCTCTGTGCTCAAATCCACTGCTTCGTCTCCATCAACGTTCTGCAAGCACAGATGAATGTCAATGGGTGTCATTTTTTTCTGCGGGGAGGAATTCAGTGACACACCTTTGCTCCATACACACTTCCAGGTCAGATGCCATTCTGTCAGGCTGCCCCTCTGCTGCCATCTGTCACACAGCAATAAAATGCAACGGAATATTGGCAGGAAGGTTCAACCCCTACTGCCATACCACCAGTATCCACTTCTGATGTCACTGGCCAGCAGAATAAAATAGGAGGCATTAATTACAGAGTAGCCCTTTATGCTTGCTGAATTCTATCTCCAGACATAAGCCCAGTAGAACAAGGTTTGACACAAATGAGGAAATAATAGCCCTATAAGATGATAGATACATGGTTTAATCAATCATTGTAAACATGAAATTTCACCTTTCTGCAATAACCATTTCCCAGTATAATCCAACTTTTCACTAAGGCAGTAAAAAGCCTTTTCCCAGGTCTCAGGTGGTGGTGGCACTCCATGAAAAGCCTTAATTTGTGCACTGAACCACAAAATGGAGGTTCTGACCTCTTGTTACTTGCAATCCTACACTGAGTGTATAACATGGTTTGAACTGAAAATCCCATTGAGGCAATTCTCTCTCCAGGTTCAGATTAGTTCAATACAACTGAAAGTTCATATATTATGGCAGTCAGCTGTCAACACTCAATAACTGACTGCAAATTGACTATGACTTCCTAGCAGTACGAAATTAAATCTTTGAAACTAAAATCAGTACACCTGACAATGTCATTATGATTCGTAGGCAATTTTTTTTTTACCACAAACTAAACACTGTAAGACACAGAAATTAAATACAGCGTGTCTAACTAACAAATCTGTTTTCAGTTAATTTCAATTACTCATCTACCAAGATTAAATGATTTTAATTGCCAATTAATAGAGTAATTAACTGCACTGTCAATTAAGTACAATCAGAATTAGAGGAAAACATTATCTAAAAATGTGTAGTGAGTTAATGCCTTGTGCACACTAAAATCTTGTAAATAGATTTCAGTGCACCTAAAGTGACTTGTCAACTTACAGGTTGCTGATAAAGCCATTCCCACATTGGGAATTCAACTGCCAAAGCTATTTGCTGGTTTGGATCAGGTCTCCCAACAGAACTAAGGAGTTCGAGCTCTTAAGCGATGAAGAATTAGTTCTCCAAAGGGAGATTGAACACTGAACTCCCACTGTAGGTTCTCAAAGAGTCTCAAAGCCCTTGACAAACAAATATCTGCTCTTGTTGTGGGTGTACAGTGCTAAAATCCTGGGTAAAGACATTAATTAACAGGCTGGAGGAGGGATGGGGAGGGGAGGGGAGAGGAGGGGAAAAGAGGGGAGGAGAGGAGAGGAGAGGAGAGGAGAGGAGAGGAGAGGAGAGGAGAGGAGAGGAGAGGAGAGGAGAGGAGAGGAGAGGAGAGGAGAGGAGAGGAGAGGAGAGGAGAGGAGAGGAGAGGAGAGGAGAGGAGAGGAGAGGAGAGGAGAGGAGAGGAGAGGAGAGGAGAGGAGAGGAGAGGAGAGGAGAGGAGAGGAGAGGAGAGGAGAGGAGAGGAGAGGAGAGGAGAGGAGAGACAGGCATACCTCTGACTATTCCAAGGCAAACAATGAGTTTTAATAATAGGAATATATTAATATAGCTATACTCCCAAGTATAGCAAAGAAAAGTCAACCATTCTCAGTGAGTGTTCAGAGTATTTGCCAGAGGCTTTTGCTAAAATTTTACTGTTCCTGGGCTTCATCCTTGACAACAATAGTTCATAAATGTACACACTGCCAAAAAGCAGTGACATGCATAAAGCATGACTGTGAAGTGAGGATCATTTCTCTCTGGTAAGAAAGGGCTTATCAAAGTCTGGTAAAGAGACATGGCCAGCTTTTGGATTGCAACTCTATACACTTAATTTGACAACTCGTAGGTAATGTATTTATATCAACTGAAAATGTTTACCTAGGAAGGTAAACATGTAACAACACTACATGATATTCAGATTTGATTGGTGCAGCAACAAAAATTATTCTAAAAAAAGGTATTGAGAAAAACTTTTCTTTATTGGGTTTTCAATTAATGTTACCAGCTGAATGAGGAGACTGGGAAACACCTGGAGAGCTAAAAGTTCTTCAATATATAGCTGGAGTCAAAACTATGGAAATTTGGAAGTAGGTCCAAAATCAGTCTTAAAACAAATAATTTGTGAGGCTTCATCTGAAAAACTGTATTTTTTGCAGTTCTTGCAATCTCAAAACCTATCAAGCACAATGAAATGGGAGAGAGGGAACACTAATGAAAGTGACTGTGGAAAAGCTCTAAATAAAGGATGATGGAAAAGGTTACGAATGCTTATTTTGGGATGAAAACAAATATAAAAAATAATGAATATGGCTGAAATGAAGATTAGGAACTTTTATTCTCCCTCTTTCTACAAGAAAAAGAACAGCCAGGGGCATTCATGAAAAATATGAAAGTAAGAGAATCAGTGAAAGGGTATACTTCTTTTCACATGGAGGCAATTATCACTGCAGGAAACTGTTGAGTCTAACTACTGAATCTAACCGCTAAGTGAAGATCAAAATAGCTGTGAAAATATTGAGAATGCTTGAGTTGTCACATCACATCTAGAAAAGAGCCTGGAATAGATGTAATTACGTATGTATGAGAAAAGACTATTGAGTATCTTACTGCTACCCGCTGGGAGGTATCATGTTCATTCTTCTGAAGCATCTACACTGGCCTCTGTCAGATGACAGTGAATTCAGGTATGATCCAAGACAGCTATTGCTGCTATACAGGAACGACCCATGGCATTTGATACACTCCATTCTTGAAGAGAACAGGAGCGAACAAATTTTGGCCTAACCAACACTGCAGAGAACGCTTTTTATAAACTCTCAGGCAGTGTTATTTTCAAATGTCATAATTCTGTGATTCCTCACTGAACATTTTTTCCTCAAAAATTGATTCTTCTACAAAGGTTCTTTCTAGGTGACCACCTTTTCTTTTGGGCAGTTTCTACACATTCTTCTGTATCTAACTGTTTTTTCAGGTGAACTGGGAGAATAGCCTTATTTGGCCATTTCCCCATATGCTTTCCATGAAGGCAAAGAGATATTACTAAACTGTAAAGTCGCTCTTTTTTTTTTCTTTTCTTTTTTTCTTGCAACATGTAAGGAAATCCTCCCTGCAGTTGCCTGCTCTTGTAGTAAAAGATAATTTTGCATGTCCAGTAAAAACATCAGTCAGTATAATACTTACTTGATGAGACGATGCTGTTGTTTGCACTGTCATCACCTACCAATGATCTTTTTTTCTGACTTTGAGCAGTTACCATGTTTCCCATTATAGCTTTAATGTCCAAACATCTCCACTGTTGAACACACGCAGGGGACCACAGCTCTTATGAAAACAATTTCTGGGATTTACATCTCTGAAATTGGATAATGGGCAAGTACCAGCTGTTCATGCTGGGTTAATTCTGAGTTATGACTTCAAAAATCTGCCTCTTTCCACTGGAAAGCTGTTGGGTAATGCCTTTCTAAAGGAAAGCCAGGAATTGTAGTTACAATGGTTGGTATAAAATGCTCAGATAGCACCAGAGAGATAGTGTAAAAAACACCTGACATGGATTAGAGACACCACATCTTTCATTTTTTTGTATTCATTTCATTTATTATTTCTAACCTCGGCAACTTCAGCATCATCAAACGAAAATCATCCCTAATGCAAATCTACCATTACACTGTGAAACTATCCTGCAGCATATTAATTAAGCATATTAATTAATTATTATATATTTTGCTTTTGTTATCTGAAATATATGACAGTGAGACAGGTATTAAGGTGGAAAATAATGAATAAGCTGAATACTCAAATAATCATAGGTTACCTAATGCCACTATTCATTGTACTGACATTTAATTTAAATGTAGAACACCCCAAATGAGGCTGCCAGGTAGGATTTCCTCCTGTTAAAGGTAAAGAGGAATACAGTCTCAATCACTTTCTTATTACCAGGGCAACTTACCAGCAGAAACATTTGTGTCTGAGGAAAATCAAGATGAAGTGGAAAAACTAGACCTGACGTTTTGTTATGCCCTATTAAGGTCAGTGTAAGAGAATTTGATGGAGAGACTCTGAATCGCCATATTTCCTCAATAAATTCTAGTTCTAACCTCCCACGTGAGCTGGCCACCCTAGAGCAGGTCTCCCATCCCACCTGTGTAAGCACTGAGGATTTCTGCTGCTGAATTTCTGGTACTGAAGGGACACTACATGAATTCACTTAGCTCCCCGGCACAAGGCAGGTAATGAGCCAGGACCACTACTGCATTTTCGTTCCTCTTGTTGCCTGAGTAGAGGTTGTAAAAAACTGCAGGATCATTTCATCTTTATTTCAGGGATCTATCCATTCTTCAGCTGTTAATTTTTTAATGTTCTTTTACTGATAAATCATCTATTTTAATTGTAGTGGGTTACCAGCATCATGCTCTTTGAAAGAGAAACCCTTAAAAAACAACGTCTAGCTCTGATTAAGTTGACTATCTGAATTCAAAGCATGTCTTGACTGCTTTCCATGAAAACAACTGATCCTTTTCATGGGTTAATGCCATTGTAACTTCCTCTACACATTGAACAGATTACCATGGACACAAATTCAGACTCCTTCCATTCACACAAGGTCCCTAGAAATTTACATAAGTCGGTAGAGAGAACAGGCAGCCAAGCTTTCACTGCCATGAATATTGCGATGAAACTTTCAACAATCTGTATCTTTGTGTTCTAAAAAACAGTTTACAGCAAAAACTGCAATTCAGTTAAATGTCGAGGAAAAAAAAATACTAAGAAAATATTTTAAACAGTCTTTTTAGCACATAATCTCTACTCAGTTATCTTAAATTAATTTGCTGCCAAATCAGAGCAGTTTGGAAATATCCTATGTACAATAAAAAATGCTACTTTGTTATACCCTAATACCAAGCTTTTTATGTCAGAAATAAAAAACTCTGAGAAACAGAAGTGAACCTATAGCACATGAAACAAAACAAAGATATAATACCTACATTTGACCAAGAAGGTGTACTCAATACAGTTTGTGACTTAAAAATGACAGGGATTTTTGCCATACACGCTTTTCCATATTGAGACTCAGTTTTGTCAATTGTGTTCAAAAAAGTTCCCTAGTCCATAAAACATCACTGTAGTTTTGTATTCAAGAACTTTGTATGCAGAGAGGCCAGGACAGGATCATCCAGAAGCTGAATTTATTGCAACTGTGTTTAGATATCGTGAATAGTGATCCATTTTAAAAAGAGTGAGGTGGATTCCAGTCTTCCAAATGCAAGCATTCCTACCAGATTCTGTGCACCTAAATTACATGAATCCTTCTTGAAATGTTTCCTTGAAAAGAAGCAGTACAGCTTCTATTAGAAAATGTCTCTCGAGGAGAAAATCAGACCTTTCTGAGGAATCTGGTTCCATCTTATTAGGCTAACCTTTTGGTGAATGGTATATTACAGGATGAAGAAAGGTCAGTGCATTCCTTGAAAAGCTCTTAATCCAAAGGCACTGAGGGATGCACAGCTTGTCCCAAATACTTCAGTTTATATGTCAGGAACAAACTTTTCCTCTAACGTTACCCTACTCACCTTAAAAGCAAAGTATGCATTACGCTTTAAACTGTGTGCTCATTCAAACACAGGTTTAAGAATTACTTCCAAACAATGAAATATATTCCATAGTAAAATAATAAAGAGAGTTTATTAAGAGGGCTTGGTTTTTCTGACTACATTTTTCAACCATTTTTTCTCAGTGAGAGAAAATTCTTACTTAGTAGTAAGAACCTTTAAGATGACATCAATACCAATGCATTGCATGATTATATGATTGCATGCAAGCATCACTATATTGTCATCTCCACCTGGGACTTCAAGGCTAATTTTAAGGCTGTTTCTGGAAATGAAGCATCCTGACACTCTGAAAAACACAAATCCTGAGTTTCCAAGTGATATTTGTCAAATGGCACGCACACAATAGATAGCTTAGAGAAAAAGCTGGAAAATTTTTCTTTGGTCCATACATAACAAGCAGTATATTAACGATATATTATTTCACTTATGGGAAATGCAAATTTCCTAAGCCACGAACATTGATTATTTGAAGTTTACAGTAATTTACTGCCTCTTTCCAAATGACAGGCGTCTGCAAAAATGTATGTATGCCATGGCAAAACAAGAGAATTTTTTTTTCTTTCTGTATGTATGAAATTAAGCATGAAGTAAGCACGGTATTTGAGGAAAGAGTAAAGCACACCTCTTGATGGTGTACTGGTTACAATCCATATGAATAGTGCCTCTGAAAGTTCTCATGTGGCATTAGGCATGGCTATACTACCATTCAACAAGACCTGGACAGGAGGAGTCTTAACAAGAGCAAATATAGGATCTTGCATCTGGAGAGGAATAACCACATGCATCAGTACAGGTTAGGGGATGACCTGCTGGAAATGAGCTCTGCAGAAAAGGACCTGGATGTCCTAGTGGACAAAAGGTTTTCCATTAGCCAACAGTATGCCCTTGTGGCCAAGAACACCAATGGAATCTTGGGGTGCATTAAAAAGAGTGTGGCTAGCAGATCAAGGGAGGTGATACTCCCCCTCTACTCTACTCTGCTGTGGTGAGGCAACATTTAGACTACCGTGTCTACTGGGCTCCTCAATTAAAAAACAAGACAGAGCTCTCCTAGAAGGAATCCAGCAGAGCACCACAAAGATGATAAATGGCCTGGAGCATCTCCGTATGAGCAAAGACTGAGTAACCTGGATCTTTACAGCCTGGGGAAAAGAAGACTGAGAGAGGATCTGATAAATGTTTAGAAATATCTAAAGGGAGGTAGGAGGCAAACTGATGAGGCCAGGCTCCTCTTGGTGGTGTGTACTGATAGGACAAGGAGCAATTCCTAAAGCTTGCAGACAGGAAATTCCATACTAATATGAGGAAGAACTTCTTTACAAGTAAGGGTGACAGAGCAATGGAACAGGTTGCCCAGAGAGGTTATGGAGTCTCTTTCTATGAAGAAATTCAAGATCCATCTAGATGCCTATCTGTGCAATCTATTGTAGGGTACCAGCTTTTGCAGGGGGATGGACTCCTTGAGGTTACTTCCAACCATGTGATTCTGTGATGACAGATAAGAATAACAATAAATAGGTAATTGTCAAAAGCCTAGTTTAGAAAACTTCTAACCTTCATCCCAGAGGGGATACTTGGTGCTTGAATAGTTGGAATATATAGATCAACATTAACTCTCCCCTCTATTGCACTGTTGAGGCACAGGAGAGGAAAAGATCCAAAGCAACGTGAGTCTCCAGGCATCTTGCAGCTGAAGCTAGAAAGAAAAAACTAATACAGGCCTAGCCTTCTACTGCAAATTCTAGCCTTTGCAGAAATGTATTTTGGCTTTAATTGAGAGTGTGTAACAACATGAAGTTTTCAGAGGACCATGGCTTCTGATAAACACCTGAATCCATTCACTTTTGAAGTCAAAGTGCAGAAGACCACAGATGGTATAACCAGCCATTTTTCTTTCTCCATTGGCAAAACTTACCTCTGGACTGTAGATAAAAATTAAGTCATGATATTACTCCAAATCAGGACTTAAGTGTTTCATATCCCTTTCTCATATCTTTTTTCAGAAAAGGGGAATCAAAATGCCAGAGTGTATGGGGAGCTTTAAGTACAAATGAAATTAGAGCTTTGGAAAAACAGTTTCTTCTGGAAGAAGTTAATCCAGAACAGGACTCTCCTGCTTTCCAGTTGCTTTTTTTAATTTTTCCCTTTCCCTTCATTCCTATTTTTTTTCTTTTTCTTCTGCTTTATTTAACATCTTCATTTTCTCCTTTTTCTTTTCTTTTTTTAAAAATTTTTTTTTTTTTTTTTTGCTAATGTTCAGTAGCCCATTTAGCCATTTTGACAGCCTTCATTTTGTAAGCACTTATTTCCAGATTTCTAAAGTTTTAATTGTTCTACCTAATCTGCTTTCATACGTTTTATCATGCTGAGGCCCACCTGGTGAGCAGGTTCCATAGCTTCATCTGCTGCCAGGGAAAGCTCATGTGTCACTGAAGAATCAATACAGGCAGTGGCTGAAAGATGGTTGCAGTCATCAAAGCAGTCAGATCCTTTTTCCTAGGGTCATCTTGGGAGCACACCAAGATGTTTTTTTTACCAGCCAAATGCCTGCTCCTAGTGGCTGTCTTTACCCCAGAGTAGGCACAAACCTATTTGCGTGCATGCATTGTGTCAAGCGAATGCAATACGCTCAGTGATAGGAGTAAACTTCTCAGCCCTGGTGAAACTGACAGCAAAGGGCAGGCTGCTGCCATTAAATTAACTCCCCAGGGAAAAAAAGCTGCCAGCAATGGACTGAATGATGGATGAATTGTTCTGCAAGGCTGCATATAACACAGAGTTCATGGCTTAAGCATTCCCTTTCTTTTTGTATCAAATTGAAGTTCCCCTTTTCACCTATGTATTTTGCCTCAGCCCACGTCTCAGATGTGATTTACCCATCATTAGTTTCCTAGTCCCCAGGGTCTCATTTGGATTTCATATTTTACCTTTATCTTTATGGTTTTATTTCCTCAGAATACTCCTTTTATACTGCTGATTCATAGGCTGAGTTCTGTCATCATCAGCAGAGCAGAGCAAACTTCTTCACATCTAACCCACTTCATTAATTGTCATGCACTTACTTTCTCAAGGCTTGACATTATTAATTTTGTCATAATTAGATTAAGGTTGAATGAAGATCTTATCTCTGCTGAGTGCCAACGAAGCACAAACTAAAACTATAACATGACTGCTTTTCTTGAGTAAACAGAAATTCTACCAGTGTTAATTCTGCCTGCTATGAAGGTGTGTAATGAAAGAGAGATTAGAGTATTAACACAGAGACATCTCATTCTATATTCTCTGTCTAGTGCATTTTTGCCAGTTTGATGTCAACTAATTGCTAATTCACGCACTGATGAAAGGATTGTATCTTATTTTATCCAGCCATACCTGACTTATTGCCAAATGAATGGGCTTGCTGCTCTTATACTGGCAATATGCAAGTTTGTGCTAGGATTAAGTTATATTCATTCATTAAAAAGCATCCAGTTTCTTATGAGCCCCACAGTACCACTGGAAGGAAAGGCAGTAGAATAATATAACTGCAGAAAAAAAGTCCTGTTGTTTTTATTGGTATGTTGAATCATAGACTGCCTTAAGTTGGAAAGGACCTTTAAAGATCTAATTCCAATGCTCCTGCCAAGGGCAGGGATACTTTCAGTTTGCACAAAGCCCCATCCAACCTGGCCTAGAACACCTTCAGGGATGGGGTATCCACAGCTTCTCAGAGCAACCCATTCTAGTGCCTCATCACCCTTTTAGTAAATGATTTATTCCAAATATCTAATCTAAATCTCCTCTCTTTTAGTTTAAAACTATTCTCACTTGTCCTATTATTACACTCCCTGACAGAGAGTCCCTTCCCATCTTTTCTGTAGGCCCTCTTTAGGAAGGCTGCAGTGAAGTCTTCCCAAAGCTGTCTCTTCTTCAGGCTGAACAACCCCATCTGCCTTATCCTGTCGTTGTAGATGAGATGCTCCAGCCTTCTGATTAACTCTGTTGCCTCTTCTAGACTCACTCCCAAAGCTCCACATCTTTATAGCACTGGGGGGTCACAGTACTCCAGATGAGGGCAGGCCAGCCCAGTTTTGACACAGTCAAGGACAAAGTTGGCCTTCTGGGCTGCAAGAGCATACTGCTGGTTCACTTCAAGATTTTCACTATCAACACCCCCAAAGTCCTTCTCCTCAGGGCTGCTCTCAGTGCATTCTTTACCCAGCCTGCATTTGTACCTGATATTGTCTCAATCCAGGAGGTGGATCTTACATTTAGCAAAGTTGAATGTCATGAGTTTTGGACAGACCCATCTCTTAAGCCCAGATTTCTTGGGCCCCCTCTTTCTTCTGGGGCTAATTATTACTTCAATCTTTACAGAGTATGGGAAACTGCATTAGTGAGCTCTGAATAATGTGTGGTTCTTACTCAAATCACTCAATACCTCACATTTATGGTCACATTTTGGATACTTTTCTACATTAAAAAGGAAAGCAGATGCTCATTTATTCTAGGAAACAATATCCTTCTTCAGATTTGGTTTGCTGTATAGTCATTTGCATAAACTGTTATCTTTTTCTAATTTCCTTCAGAGCATCTGAATCGCTTAAACCCAAGAGTAGCTCTACACATTAAGGACAGAATAAGTTTATTAGACTCTTACAATTGTTTTACATTTCATGCTGAACTTGCTCCCTGAGCAGGAATCTTCAGTCCCAAAGATACAATGCAGTAGACTTATGTAGTAGATAGCTTGAAACAAGAGTGGAATCAAAAGCTTCTACAAATGCCTTACCTCTAAAAGACATTAAAGTTGTCTAAAAAAGAGAAGAAAGACCTCACAAATTTAAATCTCTTGAAAGACGTCATTATGGAAAGAATTTTCTGCACTCTAGCCAGTTTTATAATCTCCAACAATTTCCAGCCTCCTGCAATATCAGCATATCAATAATGTATGAACCATTCGATGAACTTTTCATAATTTTAAAATATCACTTGGACAGATGAAATATTAGCAAGTCTTATGTAACACCCTTGGCCCTTTTCTTTCACCCTAAAAAGAAAATTTTCACTGTCACTTTAATACAAAATGTTGATTTAAATCTGACCCTCTGCAGAAGCATCTGTGGCAGTGTGAGATGGTGTGAATACAGTGTGAATATACACAAAAGGAAGAAAAATATCCACCCTACTCCAAACTCTTGAAATATCATGGCAAACCTCTTCATTCTCATTTAGCAAGGAGAGCTGGGTGGCATGATACCATCTTGGTTTTTATTTGTTTTTCTTTGTTTTTTAATTTCTAAAAGCTTGTGCTAAAGACAAAGTATTGAGAACCATTAACAATAGTAGTTCTTAACCTAATACTATCTTCTTCTTGCAATTTTATTTGTTGTATATAATATGCCAGAAATCTAGTAACACTATAGGCCATTTTCCCTGCCAATATCATGTTAAATTTTTTCATGCATGTGCTGTAGGAAATTACAGTTTGTTTCTTTTTTGTTAATTTATTTGAAATGAGGATATTTTTCACAGCCACCATGGAATCCTGTCTTGGAGAAAAAAGAACAAAGATTTTCCCTTTAAAACTGCAAGTAGAACATCAATTTTATTTTCTAGAATGAATGCAGCCCAGTTAAACACATGCTTCTTCATGACTAGAGCCTTGGGTGGATTCTTAAAATAGTACTCATTGTAGATATTGCTTCAGGAAGAATATAGAGTTGTTTTTCTTCAATTGAAATCAATGTGAAATTTAGCTGAAACCAAATGCCAAATACTGTCTTCCTGAGACACAACTTATAGAACTTACATGCTGTATCAGCCTATCTATTCCACCCTGCGTGCTAAAACTCTTCACAGCCACAGTCCTGACAAGTCCAAGTTTTTAATTCCTCTCCAACAAAACCAGTCATAATAGAAGGTTCCTCTTTGATACGTAAGGCACAACTGTGTTTTGTCCATAGAGACACCAGTATGCCATACTCAAGAGCAGTGAGTTTTAGTCCAATCTTGGTTTTGCATTTTGTACAAAGAGATGGCATTAGGTCTGAATACATTCATTATAAATGAAACCTTTTCCAAATGAATTACCTGACAGGCTAAGAAAACACACTTCTGTTTTGAATGTGATGAAGCTATTTGTTTCTTCTTTTTGTGTGTGATGCTAGGCTGTGGGTTTTGTTTTTGTTTTTTTGTCATCATGGCCTGAAAATTACTGTCAGCAGTCACCAATTATATACATGTTGTTATATTAACAATTATTATTATTATTTCTATAGGTCACTGCCAGAAAATCCACAGAACTCTGTGTTGGCACTGCATCTTGTTTAAGTAGACCTGAAATGAATTTCTCACACATGATATGTGCAATGGATTACCTAGGACAGTTACCCAGAATCTGCTGGGCAGGACTCTCCACCTTTCTCTCAGACAAGAAAAACAAGGTTGTCTGAAGGGGAATCCGGGACATATCCACAAATGGCCCACAAAGTCCCTTATGAGCAGGAGAAGAGAGGAGAGCTTGTAGGTTAGCCATGGACAAGGAGCTGAGACAGGGCGGTAGTGCACATACGAGAGTAGGGGGATAGTGTCTGCTACTTCCCCAAGCCTACTGCTGTTACATTCATCACATCACTTCTCCTTGTGAGTGTCAACAAGTATCATTCTACAATTTTTTTCACTATGTGTTTCCTATATGTATTACATACTTCCATCTATGTTACAGATCAGTATTGTGAAGATGCCTAGAACATTTGAACAATTCCTTCCTCTTCCTTCTTTCTTTCATTTCTCCCTCCTTCCCTCCCTTTCCCTTTTCACTCTTTTTTCTTTTTTTTCCCCCTCCATTTTATCTCTTCCTCTCTCTTTTATTTCTATGTTGGATTTTTATATACTCTGAAATAAAGACTCTAGAAACTACCAATAATGGCCTTTTTTTTTTGTACATAGGACTCACCACTTTATCATTCACTGGAGGACAACAGAAATCTAGAATGGTCTCTGTTCATTTTTAACATGTCCTTATTTTAAGAAGAGAGTAAAAAGAAAGGCGAGTTTTTATCCACTGCCTGCCTGCACAGTTTAAAGCTTTTGTCCAGATTGGTATTTGTCCTTATTGCCATTAATTGAAAGTCAACATTTACTTCTGCCTTACGAGCAATGGTACCAACCTCCCTGAAGCCAGAGCTAATGACAACCACAATGTATCAGATATCGGTTGATTGTAAATGCTGACATGCAAATAGTGACTTGTCTCTTGTTGTTTGACTTTATGGAGGGCAGGAGAGACATAAACTGCACTTCTTCATTTGGGACCAGGAACTATACAGACAGCACATGTTGCAAGACCCCACAGCACTGAGATGGCAACTACAGGAAGTAGCCACTGGCAGCCCCCAGTCCCAAGACCACACTCGTATACGTATGATATATGTATATAAAGAGGAATGGTACAGGATATTATTAACATACATGACACATATATGGACCCAAGTTGTACATATGGGAGAAATTTTTTAGTATGCTATGCCTGTCCTACCACTGTTCTGGCTATACACAACATTTAAATATTAAATTACAGGAATAGATAGATTGATTGGATAGAATAGAATCATGGGTATCCCAATTCAGTATAACTGTCCCTATCAAGTGTGCACAAAAGCTATATGAGACGCGTTTGATAAAGCAAGTCAGTATTACATTTCTTCCTGTTGACTTTTAGATGGGGAACATGAAGTAACAGACCTTGTGGCAATCCATACTGGTATTTTTGGGGTACACATGGTAAGGATTTCCATTTAGGATCAGGATTAAAGAGGCACCACTGCAAGATAAATGCTCAGACAAGCTGTTTTGACCCAAGCTGTCAAACATAAATGTGCCTGAAGCTGCATGTAAGTAAAGCCATACATCACTGGGAAGGCTGTGCTTGTGCCAAGGGCTATCTATAACCAGACACGTCTCAGCCCTTTGCACACGAGTGCTCACATAATATCTGTACACCCTAGTATTTATGTAGTGCTTTTGTTCCTGAACTAATTTAATAAAGTAGGGAGATACTGTCTCAGCTTTACATATGATAAATTAAGGCAACAAAAAGGTCAAATGGCATGCCTGGGTTGACACTGCCTGCTAGGTTTAGTTCCTACGTCTCATGATTTCCAGCGCCACACTGAGTCACTAGATTACATTAGATGCAATGTAACTGCTGCTTGGGGCTCACATTATATGCAAGGGTCTGCTCCAGGGCCTCCACATGATCAAAAGCCAACTTGCCTGCAGGCATGCTGCAGGTCCCACAAGAACTATAAAACCTACCTGCATTACCTCCTAGCAGCAGGATTCAGCCCTGTAACATAGGGCTTCAAGTTAACCATTTTTCTCTTGAAAGGGCTTTGGAAATACTAAGATATTCTTTTACACAAAACACTTCTGAGTGAAGTATTGCTATCTCTCTTACAGATGAGGAATTGAGACAGACTTATTCAATACAATTTTTCATGGAATCATAGAATCATTAGGGCTGCAAAAACCCTCTGAGATCATCTAGTCCAACCATCAATCCATCTTCACTAAGCCATATCCCTCAGTGCCACATCTACTTGCTTCTTGAAAAGCCCCAGGGACAGTGACTCCTCCTCCCTAAGCAGTCTGTCACAACACCTCACCACTCTTTCAGAGAATAATTTTTTCTCACTATCCAATCTGAACCTCCCCTGGCTCAACATAAGGCCATTACCTCTCATCCTATCACTGTTACCTGGGAGAAGAGGCCAACCTCCACCTTGCTACAGCCTCCTATCAGGCAGTTGTAGCGAGCTCAGGTCTCCTGAGAGATCTGAGGGACCACTTTGAAAACCTGACTCACAGAAATAGCCAACACAACTTCTTTTCCTAACAGTTGCTCCCATCCTCTCTGTCCTACCAGCTTCTCTTTCACTGTTTTCATCATTTCTTAGTTGATGTGGGAAATTGTCATGTTCATGCTCTGTGTTTGCAAAGTACTTTCACAACAGAACCCTGGTTGTGGACAAGCACATTTGATGACATCTATGTTTAAATATATCAATACATACATGACAAATGATTGCAATTATACAGCATCTCCACACATTGGTTTAACGTCAGATCCAGCCAACATGTGTAACAGCCCAGTTACATGATTCACCTGTTCACAGAAGGAGATGGATGCACACTCCCATGTATAAATTAACTGTCTGGATTTCCCATGACTAGTTATATTCCTTAAATGTTTGCAAAATGTCTTAAGTATATTGGCATTGCATCAATAAGCACAGTGCTAACACGTACTTAATGCCTCAGGAAAAAAACTGTAGACAAGTAGGGAGATTATTTTTCCATCATTTTATTTGGACATAACTTTATTTACTTCTAAATGAAGTCTCCAAACAGTGAAGCCCTCCCAGACTGCCGCTTTAGACAGTAGCAGTGTCCTCAAGAAAGATGGATGTTAATGTAGTTAGGATAATATAAGATAATTACAGTATTTTTTTCTTAAAGGAGTAATATGAAGATTATTTTGCACATATTCCAACAGGTATTAGGGAGAAATTAGTAAGCAATTAATCAAGATAAAGAATTTTTTTCTGAAGATGCCTACAACAGTCACGCATTATTTATATATGACAGGACTATGCTAGCTTAAAAATATAAGGTTTACAGCCTAAGACTGCATTATTTTACACCAAAGAACCTATCGAATTCTAAGCACCTCATGAAAAACTGAATAACTGAAGTAAACAGCTTGGCGGATGCTGAGCCCCCCATTACCAGACAAGCAAGGAAGACAGCTTCATGTATTTTGCCATTGGAAAACACCACACAAAAACCAACCTTCCAGACTCCAGTTTTCATTACAAAATATTCCTTCTCTTGATAGGAAAATAATGGCCTTGTAGACCTATCATTCTAAGTTATTATTATTATTTTTAATCTATTTTATCTTTTTTTTTAATCATCACCAGTTTTTATCTTTTTGTAAGCATCTGACAGAACAAGGATGGACAAGAATACTGTCATTGGATTCATGTCTAGCACTGTATCAGAAGTCAGCCTTGTAACTGCACAGAAATAAAAACAGAAATAAAATACATGAAGAGGGCATGCAAGTAAAATTCTCCAATTATACCTTATCTTCAGACCATAACTACATGTAACTACAGACTTCCCAGGAATTTCATAGTCATTTATGCAACACAGAGATACTGAAATGGCTTCAAATCGAGTTTTGGCAGGAGCAATAGCAAATCCCTGTCTGGCTCTTTGCCACGTCACTGTACCTAGCAGTGTGCTGTTGTTATCTCTCCAGTGTAAGTCAAGCGTTTATTTCTCACTCTGTAGCCATCAAAGCTTTTCCATCTAACACAGAATACTGTAATTGCCAATTTCAAAGCTTTTTAGGAAGTTGCTTTGTAGATTTAAAATCATTAGCAAGAGCCTTAGTACTCATCTAGTGAGTTACATCTTCTAAGTGTTACACAAACTTCAATTAATTATGGGTTTGACTGAGCTTTTAAGGTTTCGGCTGTGTAGGGAGCATGTAATAGGCCCCACCTCAGCTGAAAGCCTTGGAGATACTGGGCTTTTTGGAAGGGTGAGTGACTCACTGGGGAAATAAGCCTGTTGTCTCCATGCCATCCACAGCAGCTGAACTACCACTGAAAGGAGAACATGCTGTATTTTCTTCCAGGACACTGCAGCTGTTACTCACTCTGTTGCCATACCTGCCTGAGGCAGAAAATCTCCTGGCATTTTAGCAGGGTGCTGTGAACGCATGCACTTCCTACACAGATTGAGGGCACAGTCACACAGTTTTCTCTTCTGGGAGTGGTACACAGCATTTTTGTCTCTAACTGGTTCACTCTCCACAACAGGAAAAACATAGGAATTGGTCCAAGCTGAAAGATGCACAGACTTCATGGATTAGAGATGCCCAGGAGGCCTAGATAAGCATCAGACCAATCCACCCAAGAGATAAAACAGCATTTTTCATCAGGTTTCAAAACTCCAGAAGACAACAGATATCCTCTTTTTTTTTTTTGTTTTTGTTTGTTTGTTTGTTTTCATAGGACAGTAGTTAGATAAAAGACAGAAATAACCGAACTGACAGAAACTGGCACCCCGCATCTCACTCATTTCACTGTGAGACATAGCCCAGCATGGTCCAGCTGCTGATCCAAGGCTTCAATCCAACCTACAACACATTTTCTGACTTGGCTCCCTGCCCCTGTGCCAGACAGAGCAGCTCTTCCATCACACCGACTGCCCCTGCAGCCAAATGCCTCCATCCCAGCATAGAGACACAGCCACAGACTGATGGCAATGTGTGGGAATGTGGGGAAGAGGGGGACATGCACAGCAGGAGCAGGAGACCAGGGACACACACAGCAGCTGCTGCTTTCTGAGGAGGGCTGTGGTGGCAGTAAGGAGAGTGAAAATCTAGTCTAGTGCCTGGAAATGCTGCAAGGAGCACCCAGCTTACCCATTAGGCTTCATCGTTACATTTTCTCTTTCACATTTTTTATTGTTTCCATCTTCAGCCTGAGTGGAGATCAGCACTGCAGCCATCTCAACTGCTGTCCACAGCTGTGGTTCAAACCCTTACACAGGAATGGCTCAGGACTGCTATTTCCCATTTCTTCAGCAAATGCTGCACTATTAGGTGATTATGAAAACTGTTAACATATTCTGGCTACTTCAAGAGTAGTAAGATCAATTCGGAATTTCAGGATACCTTTTGTCAAGTCTAGCCATATACAGCTTGGACTTGATGACATTTCAAGGCTCCATCCAACCTGGACTGTTCCATGAATTTATAAAGAAAACATTTTAGTACTTCCTAGCCAGGCTCGCATGTCATAGAATCATTGAATGGTTTGGGTTGGAAGGGGCCTCAAGGATCATCAAGCTCCAACCCCCCCTGCTGCGGGTAGGACCTCCAACCTCCATATCTAATATTAGACCAGGCTAGTCTCAGCACTGGATATGCTAGCTGCTATAAATCCCAGTTCAGGTGCCTAAAACCCTCCTGCCTGCCCTTTATGTGATGAGCAGGATACCTACCCAGCATTCCAAGTACCACAGCACAGTGACCAAATCTATTACTCAGTATAACCCAAAAGCTACCCTGAGTGGGTCAGATTTTCTGCTGCCTTCAAGTGAACAACAGATCTCATAGCAGTGGGGTTTTGTATATTTAGAAATAGTCTAGTATACTCACTTTATTCTTCAACTAATGAACAAAAAACTTCAATAATCATTAGCTTTCCTTGAAAACATGGATTACAGACTTATTCAAATGCACAGTGTTGATCATATTGGAAAAAGCTATTTAACCAATATAATCTTATTTACTGATAACAAAACTGTTTTCTGATAGCTCCACATACATTTTTTTCTATTTAAGTCAACTGCATACAACCTGAAACTATCCATCGCGCATCACTGCCTCATTATCTTCACCTGATTGAGCTGAACCTGTCTTCTTCCACCCAGAAAGGCAGTAAGGGCATTTTAAATTTGTGTTAAAATGCACTTGCAATTTGTTTTCATATGATGAAAACATTTTTCCCCATTGCAAACATATAGTCACAACAGCTAATCAAATAGAGCTTTTAGGATATTCACATATTCCTAATGAACAGTACATATCCATTCATGCTGTCATCTCTCCCTCCATGGGTACGGATACTCAGACAGATCTTTGTCAGATTGTGTGTCACAGCCTTATCACCTCTCACAAAAAGGCTAGGACTTTCCATCCAGCCAGTAAAGACTTCTACCATGTGCAAAGATGTTCTCTACAATACAGATCCCATAGTCAATGGCATAAATCAGGAGAGACTCAAAAACACTCAGACCTAACAGTGTCTTTTACCAATGGTTTAAAAGAACAGTTTCAAGTGTGGGGTATTTTTAAACATCCCTGAATGAATTCCATAGAATATAATACTGAATTCACCTCTGCTTAAATATATCAAGAGATACCTTGAACCTCTGACTGAGCAATTAGACAACAGTGTAGAAAATCAAACCTACAGAGAAATAAAACTAAGAACCTTTTTTCCCTATTTCGTTAGTTCTAATAAATGTTACATTGATTTATTATTTTTTTCTCTCCAATGCTCAGTAAGTAAGCAAGCAAACAAACAAACAAACAAAAAAACCACCAACCATCCCTCTTTTGTCGTCTCAAAGAAAGAATGAGAAAAAGTAGATGATACAAAACACATGACCAAAAAAATGAGCAGAAATTGTCAATAAGTAGGAAACACACATTATGAAGGGGATAGGAAAAACAGCCAGGAGGACCATTACATTAGTAATCTAAACGTAACCACGTTTGTATTTGGTAAAATGCATGGAAAGGAGTAAGTCCTTTGTACTGTCAGGGAGGACATAAATTTTATTAGATGCTGAATTAAAGAGAAATTGGTAGATGAGCCTGAGAATATGCTCAGCATTCATCTAGTGTCAAATGTGACAAAGAAATAAAATGATTCAAAATTGAGAACAATCTTCTTGCTGGAAACCCAGTAGGAGAATCATGAAAATGATTCTATTTTAATTGTTTCAAATTCTCTGCTTGTATCGCTACTCTGCTATCCCAAAACTGTACAGAATACCTGAATATTCCAGTGTATCCTTTATTTAGCCTTCTCATGCTGTAGTTCAGTAAACTTTTCAGCATACAATTTTCATTCTGAACTTCCCAATGGAAGCCCATATGCTTCCAGTCTACAACGACAGTTTCCACTTTTTTGGGGCCTTCATTCACACTGTTTGCATTACACTGATTGATTTGGAAACAAACAAACAACAACAAAAAACAAACAGTTCGCTTCTGAGACAGAGATCTTGAATTAGGAAAAGAATAGAAAGACATAAAAACAAGCCGATGACTTGTGCCAACACACTGTGAATGTTCATGGTAAAATGCCACTTCTCCTATGGTTCCTTTCCCTGCTTTCTGCAGATGCCCAAGCCAGCCTGGGTTTTCTAGATGGCTTTGCAGAACAGGAAGACACAGCCAACTGAAGAATCTCCTTTTCCCTGAATTCTCCATGGACTGATAGTGTGAAAAAGTGAGAATAAGGCCAGTTCTCTCAGACACTCTAATAGTCAGTATTTTAATTAAACCCCTACCTCGTGAAGTCATACAATAAGAGATTTTGCAAACCTTCCTTACTTTGTGGTCGTACAAATACTTAACATTGCAAATTGTTAACAAGCCCCAGTACACATTAATACAACCCAAAATGTATGTCTTAAAGTCTCTTGATTTTATATTAGGCTTTTTTTTTTTTTTTTCTTTTTTTTTTTTTTTCCCCTGGATAGACTGATGATGTTTTAATTCTGAGCGCCATTTGAAATGCAGAGTGGCAGTAGGGATGCTGTGAGTCCTCAGTGCCATCACCCAGCTTACAGATGTGTCTGCCTGGAGTGAGGGAGGCTTTTTGCTGCTGCTTCTACATGGGCAGCTGGCTGGCATGGCCAGGGGCACTCTGCTCACTTCTCTCCCTAGCACAGCTGAAACCATAAGATGGTGCTCACTGACAGTGACTCTGATGTTACCAGTGTGGGTCTGTTCTGACCTTGCAGGGTCTTGTGGAAATACACAGAGCTCTATTCTTAAATATATATATATATTGGTTTTTTAATCTATTTTTTTTTTGCAGCAGAAAGACTTTCCAAATATCATTGCTTTAATGGGTAGGAGCCGCCTTCGGATTTCAGTTTATATTTGCACTGTGCCAGTTTGTTTCCACTTGTTTTTGTGTCAGCACCATCCTGTAACTCAGATAGTTCATCTGTATCTTTTGCTCCCTGATGCTCATCCAGGATTTATTCACGCACAGTTCTGCTGAAATGAGCCAGAAGTCATTCTGCTGTAATCTGTATACCTACAGTGATACAAATCCAAGGAGTGTGGAAAAAAAAGAGAACTTCATTCCGCAGGATTTTTCCGCAACAAGCTATCATTGCAAGATAAATGAACTGTAAACTACAGCCTGAAAATGAAAGACGATTGCAAAGGGAAAGATAGACACAGACCATACAGCACTATTCCAACCTCAGGGCACATGATGGGTTGCTGATGGCACCGTGCACCATGAAATGTCCCACACACTGAACAGCACACTCCAGCGGGCTGCAGGGGGAATTCCACAGCCTGTCAGATTTGTTAATTATCATACATACACCTATCAGAGTAAGAACTGCAAAAAGAAATTACAGAAACAAACAGCATACACTTGGAATAAAATGTGCTTTTCCAAAAGGCTCCAAAAAGATAAAATTGGTCGGCCTGGGGATGGAGCTAGAAGACAAATTGCCTGGAGTAACATCAGGTTACTTGTACAAAGCCAGTTAGTCTGGTCATTAGCTGTTTGGTCAAAGGAAGCAGCTGTTTTGGGGAACTTCTGTTGAAATCATGGAGTTTAGCATGCAAAGCCAGAATAGATTCACATCTTTAAAAAAAAAAAAAAAAAAGCCACAAATGTTCATAGCTGAATTTCCCCTCAAACACCGGATTTGGTTTGGCTTTCAGAAAAGCTTTTGGTATCTCCTATAGAAGCTGCACCTGAAGAGCACTACAAATTTTTATTTCACTGATAGCCATGAGCAATATCGCTATAGTTCAGTATTTTTGGATGAATTCTAATATAAGCCAATCTAGATCTCAATGAAGTCTCTAAATACATCCATTTAAATTAGGAAAAAGTTGAATTTGGCATGGATGACTTTTAAAACAACAACAACATTCCCCAGTCGAAGAACACATCATGACTTCCTAGGAAATATGGCATTTACAGAAACACATCCTTTTTTTTTTTTCTTAAGATACCTTTTATTTCGTTTAACTTTTACACTTATCTTGCTCACAGCACTTAGAAAAGCAAACTTGTACTGTCTTTTTAATGCAGTGAAAATACTTAGCTATATCTTTGAATGCTTCCTGTTTTACATTTCAGTCGTCAGGTAATCCAGTAAAAATATTTTGGCAATGAAGGTTAGAATTCAGAGCTAGCATGCAAACAGGTGTACCACCCTTGAAAACTCTCACTGAAATCCTTCACTAGTCATGTGAGCAGTCCCAGTAACCTCATAAAATTACTTATCTCTGCTATTTTACACTCATCTACCTCTGTGCTTGTTCTTGCCCTTGAAAAGTAGAAGTCCTTCAGAACACCTGAGGATTTGCACTTGTTACGGGGCTTTCCTTCCCATTATAAATATATATACATATTTTTAGGCAGAAATGATGATTTAGGTGAGATGGTAGGAGGAAATTCTTTACTGTGAGGGCACTGAAGTGCTGGCACAGCTGCCCATAGAAGCTGTGGATGACCCATCTCTGAAGGTGCTCAAAGCCAAGCTGCAGGGGCTCTGGGCTGCCTGAGCTGGATGGCAGCCTTGCCCATGGCAATGGGTTGGAACTGTATGATCTTAAAAGTCCATTCCAACCTGAGCCACTTCATGATTTTATAACAATAAACAGAATGGCAATAGAATGAAAACAGCTGATAAACACTTCTGGAAGTGTACTTGTGTATGAAAAACATACTTTAAAAAAAAATATCAATACTTTGCATTCTGACAGAATGCTATAAAAATGTGGAGAAGTAAATATTGCTTGCCATAGTCCAGGTAGCCAAGCCATATCTAGCCCACCTTTTAGCCACTGTATCTAAAGCTGCAACATAAGCTATGGATTAAGGAAACCTGACTTAGGCAAAAGCTCAGATGAAGTGGGATGAATCACCCTGCTATTAGGCACCTGATGGAGGTTCCAAAGCCTTCAAGTTTAGGCTTCTACACTGCCTTTAGGTGAGCTGGGCAGCTGAGTGAAATAACAAGCAACTGGCTTGCCCTAGGACAGCTGGTGTAAATCACTGAATAGCTGGAAATATATCTGAGGTCTTCACTGAGAACAAGAACACATAAATCCAAGCATGGTGCAGAAAAAGAAGGCAACAGGAGCTTATGAGAAGCATGTCTCAGCTAGAACAATTCATAATGCTTTAAAGTCTGCTTTTCAACCAGTCACCTTTCTATATATATATATATATATATATATATATGTATGCATATGTATGCATATATATATATATATATCCCTATTTCATTTCTAAAATCTCCACTGAATTACTCATTTCCACCTGAGACTCAAGACTGAACTGACCAACATCAGTAATTTGTATTCAGCAAGCAACCTGGACCATACCTTCCTACAAAAGTGCATCACTGCCAGCAGTTCCTCAAGAATGTACTGGAGCCAAGTCTCACTTACAGTTCCAACCACTCTGAAAAATTTCCCATCTTTCATTTAACACGTTTTGTTTATTTAATACTGTAAGTTCTTTGCTTCCTGTTGATTTATCTTTCTAATGCAGAAGCCTTGACATGTATTCAAAAAAGGTAACTTTTGTCTTTATGGGAAAAGAAGCTTATTGAATAGCCAAAGGATGTCTCATACAGGAAAGCCACATAAATGGTGCACGAAGCTGTAAGAATCGCGCTGTTAAATGGGAGACAGGGGCTCCGGAACTGCTGCAGACTTCCTGGCCCTAGGGGGAATACTGAGAAGGTCTCCCAGTTTGAAGAGGAATTGAAATTGTCAGGGAAAGAACAGAATCTGTTCACCCTTAAATTCCTAATTAGAGAACTTACAGTGGGAAATGACCACTTACATGATGAGCAAAAGGAAACTGCCTTCCTTCGTAAGCGGCAAGCTCCTGTGTTCACAAACTGCCATTGTGATTTGTAATCCGGATTATAAGTGGAATAATTTCCAATTGGGGTGGTAGTTTTGTCTCTATTAATTAGGTTCTCTCTAGAAATTCACATAAAACAGCTTTATATATTATTCAGCTTTATATATTATTCATATACAGTTATATTTTCTATATGTGAGTTACACTGGTGTTAATTCTTTAAACGTCATTCATTTTGTGTTCCACTTCTCATACTTGCCAGTACTTGAACCTCAAAACAAATCAGTATAACTGATTCTCAGTATTCAGTATAATTATTCAGCATATTTAGATTTTTACCTATATCAATCTCAGTGGTACAAAACTGCAGAAAATAAAGTGGATGCTTAAACAGTCTTTAAATTCCTATTTTGTTTTAGCCTTTATGTTTTACATATGGCAAAACTGAATTTCTATGTCAGAGTTATGTATGCCCATAGGAAAGCGTCATCTTAAAATACGCTAAAACATTAAAAGTAATGTTCTGTAGAATTACTCCACTATAATTGAATTATAATTATGCCAAATACCTGGCCAACAGAAGTGCTGTCTAGTTAGAGCTATTAAGAAGGCTCTGATCCCATATTCCTTTGACAGTTTAAGGGATTACTGAGCCTAAGTGTGCTTACATGAGAATGAACAGAAAGTGTGACTGGATTTAGAAATCTAAGTTAATACTCTGCTTCAGATTCTCATTATATTAGTTGGGGCCATCCAAAAAGAGCAGACAAGTTGTTTTTCTTGTTGGTAGTGAGATACGCGCCATCTGGTAGCTTGGAAATCCAGTCCTGATGTCAGTTCTCTAATAAAAGAATATCCAGAGGAACATTACTTCTGTGTGAATAAAGCCATAGTACTGGAATGCCAGAAACAAACCAAAAGAGGGAAATTTTTCTCCAGAGACTGAAAAAATAAAGCGAAACACAACTAATCAAACAAGTCACAGTTTAATTAGCTGCCTTTTGAAAGGCAAAATGATGGCTGAGGTCAGACAGTGATAGGAATAAGGTGTAAATGAGCTTATTTTGGAGAGACTTTTTGCTTTATTTGGTAAAATTACCCCTATATTTTCCCAGTGAGGTCATGGAATATTTTTTAGGTCTTGCCTAAATATTTACATCTTTTTGATTCAAATTTAGCCACAATTATAATGTAATTTGTTAAAACGTATTCCTTTTTCCATTGGCATTTTCTTGCCTACACAAATTCATAAATAGCCAACTTATTGAAGAGACACAAAATATTTCTCCTTCAGCACAATGAGACAAAAGCTGCAAAAAGGGCATACCCCATTGACTTTAAGAAGGTTATATGGAACACATCAGTAAGCGAGGGCAGAATTCCAAAGGCTATATTCAGCCTGAAAAATATGCTGAATAGATGTAATTACAGATTCATGCATTTCTCATTTAAAATGAAAATGCAAAAAAGAAGTGAATTGTCTACGGAGCTGTTATTCTTTAATTTTAGGCACAGGAGAAACTTCACAGGAAAAGCTCCTTTCTAAGTACATAGTGCAGTCCATGAACAATCAGGCAGATTTCTCACGTGCCCTTACTTGTGGCTGAATAGCATCTTATTCCACAAGTAGTTCCATTGAACTAGGCTGAATGGCACTTACCGAGAATACCCGGATAATACCCTGCCCCATACATAATTACATCAGTTCTTGGCTCTGGCAGCGCTGTGGAGGAAGGTGCTATTCATATCTCAGCGGGGTTATTAGAATCTTAGAACCAAGCCCCCAAGCATTTCTTCAGTAACAGAGAAAGAACTGTCACTGCCTTGTCATTCCCAAAGGAGCATTTTGCCTCAGTGTGCTCTAAAGGGGTTCCTCAGTGTGGTTGATGTGACCTTTTTGTCTTTCCTAAACTGATGTGAGACTGAGGTTTCCTTGCTGAAACTCCCAGAGGCGGTAGCAAAACTCCCCAACAGATACACTGAAAAAAACCCCTGTGTAGCTCTGCATGACCAGCTGAAAACTGAACAGCATTTTTTGGAACGGCAAGCCAGTTGAGGCTGGGATCTATATTGATGTGCTGCCGAGCTCCGGCACAGCCTCCAGGAAGCACAGGAGGCAGCCACACTCCTCAGCATTCCCAGACCCATTCCCAACACCTTGACTCTTGTGTGTGTACCAGAGATACCCAATGGTGAGAGCCAGCCTGTCTGACTCAGCTGTCCTCCCTCATCAAACCTAAGGAGCCACACAACAGTAATATACAACCACCTATTTTATTTTTTAATGAGAAAACAGAAGGAAGCAATGTCAGCGTTCTAATAAATAACGTTCTAATAAATGGCCCTGGCACAGCTGTCCAGAGAATCTGTGGATGCCCCATCCCTGGAGGTGTTCAGAGCCCTGGGCAGCCTGAGCTGGGGGGTGGCAGCCCTGTCCATGGCAGGGGATTGGAACTGGCTGATCTTTAAGATTGCTTCCAACCCAAGCCATTCTGTGATTCTATGATTCTAAAATGTTAAATTCAACGAACTAATGCAATCAAATGAAAGCATGTTTAGTTAAGCAGATAGTTCCAAGGAGGAACTTGTTCAAATGAAACCTCTCTATCAACCTGTATCGAGTGCTCCCACCAAAGAGCAAGGCTTGCCAGCCCTTCCCAGTGAGAAGCCACTGAGATCAGAACACCCTACACATCCAAAAAGGGTGTCACCTTCAGGCCAGGTTTGAAAACTATAGAGGAGAGAGGAGAAAACCAGCACCTGCATTTGTATCACACCTCCCGTATGAGGAAGGAACAGCGCTTCACCATGCTGACAGACCTTTCCAGCCCATGACCATAAATAACATCCACGAGTGCAAAAAGTATTTGAATACTCTGCTGCACAAAACCAACTTATCTCTAAGTACACATGAGATGAAATCAACAACACAGAAGTCTCATCAGAAGGTTGCCTGTGTGTCCTGCACTGCTTACCACCTGGGTGTGAAAATCAGTCTCCAAAATGCAATTTTGTTGCATTACACTGTGATCACAGCATGGCACGCTGCTCTGCACTCACATGCACTCACCCCTCTTCACACATACACAAGCTGTTCTCAGAACAGTTCTGAGATTACATGTATCTGATTTTAGGAGGCTTAACGCGTGAGGAAGGTGGCGTGAAAACTTCTTAGATGTTTTCATGTAAGGCATTTGTTGCCCAACCAGTCTGAGAGAAGTATTTTAGATCAAGTACTCTACTTTTAGAAATAAGTAAGTTTAAAAGTGGCATTAAAATGTTACCAATGTAGGGATAATACACTGTAATAATGGCTGGCTACATTCATCGTATTCACAGTTGCATTTTTCCACTGAGCTTTCAGACTGGGGGTGAAAATACTTCCAAAAAGCAGTTCCTGCCAACGAGTAGAGCTCGGTACAGAGCTGCTGTCACTGTCACCTCACCCCGATCTTTGTTACAGAGCCTCACGGTTTCAGAAGCAGCACCACCTATTGGGTGGATATGTAGGTTAGTGGTTGCTCCACCACGACAGCCCTCTTGTAGAGGCGGTCACGGCTAGAACGGGCTGACGCTCCCAAGTTTCTCATACTTGAATGCAAGCGAACAACACGTACTTCCTAGTGATCTACTTGACAGAACCTTATAAAGTCCATAAGAACGCTCGGTACCATAGAAACCCCATCACTCAGGCTCCTAATATTTATATGGTGAAGTATTAACAGGGCTTCTGGCAGCGCCAACCGCCTCGCGCTGCTGTAGTAGCAGTAGTAACAGCGCACTATTGCCATCATGCACTCCAGTTGCACAGATATCAATGAGCTGAAAATTCATTTGGTTACATAAGGAGTCCTACTGAAATCTATATGAATCCATACTCTGTGTGGAATCCGTGTCCCACATGAACAATTGAATATTTTGCTTTTCACGGCTGCAGCTACCTCTTGTTTTAGGGGAATCACTGACGTAACCAGTTCTTGGAGAACAAGTCTTTCTCCGAGGGCGGGGGGGCTGAAATTTTGCCCCCATCCCTGAGTTCCTTTACAAACACTTCACGTAAGAGGCGAGAGCCCCATTTCCCAATACAGGGCCGCAGGGACGCCGCTCGGTGCCGGTGCCGCCCGCGGGGCTCCCGCCGCCCCCGGACCCGCGGGACCCGCGCCGCGCTGGAGCCGGGGCGCCGCGGAGGTGGCGGAAGGGCAGGTGACCGTCCCAGCCGCGGGTGACGCCGCGTTTCCTCGGGGTCGAGCGGCCGCTCGTCGCTCTCAGCCAAAGGGGAGAGGGAGAGGGGGAGAACGGCGCCGGAGCGGGGGGGGGGGAAAAGTTGGTGGGAAAGGCAGAGCTCTGTCATGGGAACATCACTCACCCGCTCGGATGATACAGACGAGCTGGATGCAGGCAACCCAGCGCCTTAGAATGAGCATGTCCAAATCGTCCCGTTCCCCCTCCCGTCCGCCGCTCCGTCCGTCTGCCTCAGCCGCCGCCCGCGCGGAGCTGCACCTCTCGTGGGGAACGGCTCCGCGCCGCGCCCCGCGGCCGCCCCCACGCCGCGGGCGGGCTCAGCCGGTGTCGGGTACGGGGTGCGGAGCGTCGGGTGCTGTGTACGGGATGTTGCCTGCTGCCGGGGCCGCGCTCAGCGCATGGCGGGGCTGCGCCGGGGCCGCCCTCCGCGGAGCGGCCGCGAGTGCGTGCGGCGAGCGCGCGGCGGGGCCGGGTGCGTGTGCGCGCGGGTGCGGGAGCGCGGAGTGTATGTCGGGGCGCGGGGGCGCGGGGGGGCGGGGACCGCGCGCGGGTGACGTGTGCGCGCGTGTGAGTGTGTGCGTGTGTGTTTGTGTGTATCTGTGCCTACGGGGCTGTGGGACCGAGAGCCCGAGGGCAGCGAAGGGCTGCCCCCCCCTCCCAGCAGCCGGGAGGGGGCGGGGGCCGGGCTCTGGGATCCTCTGTGAGGCGGCCCTCCGGGATACCCCCGAGTGCACACGGCCACGCAAGGGAAAAGTTTATCGAGGGGGCTCGGGGTTGTCAGAGGGCGACGGGGTCAGAGGCCGGGCGGTGCGGGGCAAGAGAGCATCGCAGCCCGCTGTTGGGTGGGAATAACCGCTGGGCCCAGCGGGGTGGGAGCTGCCGGCGAGGAGCTGGTGGAGATGCAGACAGCGCCCGAGCCGGGCAGCGCCGCTCCGTCATCCTGGGAACCGGAGGGGGAGCGGGGGAAGGGGCTGGAGCAGCGGAATATCATTATCCGCTCTAGAAGTGGGTCAGGGCGCAGGCACTGGCATCGCTGCTCAGGGAAGACAAAACAAGAGCAAAAAATAAAAGTAAAGGGAAAGAAAAATATATGTAACAACGCTCAACAAACCCCCAAAGCATCTAAATGAGAAGTGTAAAATTAAGGGCCACAAACACCACATCACACGGCTGGGACACCTTGGAGCAGCACTTGGGGCTTTGGGAGCATGAGGACACAGCTGATCCCCCACCTCACCCAGGCAGTGTAAGCAGCACTGTGTTAGTGGTGATGTTCCTGTCAGGGTGGTGGGAACAGCTCTGCACAGATGTGAGGTGACATTTAATGGTGGGCAGTCTTAGAACAACAGCGCCCAGTGCCTTACAGGTGGGCATGCTGCTCTGCCCTCCTTCCCCAGCTATGGGAGCTGCAGTCTTTCCTTCCAGGAGAACATAAAACTTTCAGTGCCCCTGCTCTGGCTGGGGAGGGTAGAGCTCTCTTGTCGTGAAGCAAATTGGCAAATTCAGAGTGAAAGGCTGCAGGAGAAATTGCCGAGGTGTTCAAGCTTTGTGTCTGAAGAGCAGGCGGTGGATGTGTCTCCCATGCAAGGTCAGCATCTTTCAGGATATGCAGAGCTGACATATACTAGAAGTTGGTTCATTAGGAGGATTAGCTCTGAATGACAGCTCTTGTCCAATGGACTCCTGGTGTCATGGCAAGAGACAAGTTCCATGTGCTGATATCCCCCAGAAAAAGACTGTTTTAGGATTATCCTAAAGGAAAATGTTGTTAAAGATTGTAGTCAGCTGACTTTCCTGAAAGAACCCAGATGCTAGCATACTACTGCAGTAACTTCAGTGCAAACATGCTCAAACACAGACAGACATATGCATGCCAAAGCATTAATGCCAGTGGGTAAACTATTCGAGATTCACGTCAACTCCAGCGCCATTCTGCAATTGGCTTAGATGCTTAGCAGCAAAAGGAATTGTACAATATTGCACTGGTATTACTGAAATACATAGTATAAAATACACAGTTAAAGGTCACAGGTGGGAAAGAAAGGAATATTCAGTCACTCTGGAGGTGGATTCTCACCACCACACCTCTACACAGACACTTTATTACAGACCAGTGCAGGGTGATATATGGTCATCTGGCGCTGCCATTGCCCACAGGACAGTGGAAGGACATGGCTGCCAGGATCCCCCTCCACCCGGCTTTCCTCAAGCTGGAAGTGGATGTGACTTGCTCACGAGTACATGTGAGCCTGTAGAGCTATCAGTTCCCCTCCATCCTGTGGGGATCAATTTTTGTCTCCAGATTTCAGATGTTTTCAAAGCTTTGTGACAAGGCTAAAGGATTACCTCCAGCAGCTGCTATTGCAGTTATCTACACAGGGAGGTAATAGAAAAGGTTTGGGTAGATCAGCATCCTTCTTTCTTGTAGGGTTTCTTTAAGAATTCCCTTTTATTTTCATCACAAACCCATCACAAGCACCCACACCAAAGGGCAATCACAACATTGATAGGTGGCATTAAATATTTCCTGATTTTCCACAGTAAATTGCCACACAGAAGGAATCTGGTTCTGATAGTCTTTTTGCCAATAGTTAACTTTGCTTTTCAGTAGGTGACACACTGATTTTTTTTTACCAGGAGAACAATGAACATTAGGAGAGATCACCAGTGATTGTGTCAGATTCTCCATCATTCAAAACCTTTGCATCAGGAATTTAATGACCTTAAAACATGACCACAAATGTCTATACTAACTCATGAGCAGTTTTGTACCCTGGACTGCAGAGGCAGTAAGGGTGGGCTGTAAGGCTCATCTCTGGCCTGTCACTGTATATGCATATTGTCAGGATAACTACAAAATGATAATATCCTGATGTTCACAGCCACTTTCAATAGTTGCCAAAGGTTTAGAAAAGACACAAGCCCTGGTACCAGTTGCTACAACGCCTCTGTGGTTTTTGCACTGAAGAATGATTGGTGAAGGATTTTCTGTGCGTTCTGATAAACTCTTGGCTGTGGTATCCTCACCTTTAGCATTCATATCATGGTGTTTTAGCTTGTCCTGATATCCAGTCAAACTCACCAGAATTAATTTGGAGAAAGTGTTAAGTGCCAAGCAAACTGACTCAGTAGCTATACTGACATGGTATCTATCACTGTGCCTACTTTCTCACATATAGGTAACCCACAACGTGACACAATAGCAAGTAGACATGAAAAAAGCTTGAGGTAAACATTTCAGATTTCAATTTTTTCAAAATGTAAGTCTTCCTTTAATCAACATACCCTTTAGTAAATACTTTGAGGTATACATTAAAATTATCTTCTATTACTTAATATTTCCATTTGTGGTTCTGTGGACACTAGCAGATCTTGATGAGATACTGATTGCTCTGTGCATTCAGTATTTCCCCCTTTTCCTAAGTGTTTCCTCCTCTTATGTTTCTTTACTTATTTAATTTTCCTTCCTCTATTCCTCTCATGTGGCATTGAATATTTTTTTCAAGTCTGCTCTTCTTATCCATTGTTACTTTTTTTCTCCAAGTGAAACTCTCTTCAGTGTTGGTACTGTATTTTCCTTTGTATTGTGACAATCTTGTTATTTTCCAGGGTGAGTCATTCTGTGTCTTGTTCAGCTTTCCCCCCCTCCCCTCCAGCTTTTTTAGAGTGCCTATGGCTTTTTTTGTTTGTTTGTTTGTTTTTGGTGCATTTTTCTTTTTCCCAGAACAATGCCAATTTGTTGCATTTATCTTCTTCTTCTCTTGTGGTAAATGTTTTCATTTCCAGCACTGTCTTTCATATTTATCAAATTCTTTTGGGGGTTTATATGTAGCTTTTATTGTCATTTTTTTCCCCCTCATACAATAGTTGTACAAACAGCATCTGTTGGTATGTATTATACAGTATGTCAACAAAGAATCTGGTGGTCTTTCATTTTTAGTTTGTACTTTGCTGAAGAAACCCACATGTAAATTCCAAACATTAAAAAATATGTGTGCAAATGCTGGTAATGGTTATGACAGCCATCATAAGGAATATTATCATCTATGAGAACGTGAGAACCTAATTAGGCTTAACAAGGCCAAGGTGTTTCACTTGGGTTGTGGCAATCCCAGATATGAGTATGGACTGGGAGAAGAACTCTTTGAGAGCAGCCCTACAGAGAAGGACTTGGGAGTCATCCACCCGGTGGATGAAAAGATGGACATGAGCCAGCAGTGTGCTCTTAAGCGTGGAAAGCCAGCTGTGTTTGGACCTGGAGCCTCTGCACCAGAAAGACATGGAGCTGTTGGAGCAGGTCCAGAGGAGGACTGGAAGATGATCAGAGGGCTGGAACACCTCTCCTACAGAGGACAACTGAAGGAGCTGGACTTCTTCAGCCTGGAGAAGGCTCTGGAAAGACTTCATTGTGGCCTTCTAGTATTTGAAGGGAACTTACAAGCAAGAGGGGGATTGACTTTTCACGTGGTCTGATAGTAACAGGACAAGGGGGAACAGACTTAAACTAGAAGAGAGGATTTAGGTTAGATATTAAGAAGAAATTTTTCACTCAGAGGGTGGTGAGGAGCTGGAACAAATTGCCCAGAGAAGCTGTGGATGCCCCATCCCTGGAGCATTCAAATCCAGGTTGAATGGGGCCCTGGGCAGCCCTGAGTATGGCTGGAGGACTGGGACTAGATCTGTAAGGTCCCTTTCAATACAAGGCATTCTATGAATACACCCATGATAAATGGCACAAGAAAACCTGAATTCATTAAGCAGTTTTTAAATTTCAAATGTGTCAGAACACTGTCAGAATACTGTTCTTCTGTTCTTACCATGGGTATCTAATGTTAAGTGAGTGGCCCTTTATATTGAGTAGTATTAGCATAGAATCTCAAACTTTTTTTTTTTTTTTTTTTTTGGTAATAAGATATAAAATGCAAAGTAAAAGCAGTATTTTTGTTTATGTCAGTTTTGTTTGACATATTAGCAGAGTTTCAAGATCACTAAACAGTCATTAACAGATATATAAAGACTACATTTGGTATTTAAAGGGAGGTCCATTTCTATGTAAAGCTGTCTTATTTTCACTTTGGAGTTTTGGTGTCAGGCATTACTCTCCAAATTTGACTGCTTCCAAGAATATAGAAAAAGAAGAAAAAAGGGAGACACAAAGAAAGATGTGCCCCCTTACCAAACAGATGGAACTGAATTGCCTTTCAAAGTTAAGCCCCAGAGCAGTAGATGCTGTATAGCTTTCTCTCAAAAAGAGATCAGAGAGAAAGTTTGATAGCAGCCAGGTGCCATCAGGTGCTGGGAAGTGCCAGGAGAGAGACAGACTGTTCAGACAATGTAGTTTTGTTATTCTTGTTCTTAGTAAGAACCATCTGAGAAGAGTCAGGCTGTTAGATGGCACTGAAGACAGCACAGTTTGAGCCTGACTTCTTAGTAACACTCTGCTTAGTCTAGTTGTGGAGAGGGCTTCTTTTCTGTCTCTACTGACAATACAGATGATCTGATGAAAGGTTTGTAGAAACCTTTGTTAGCTTTCTCTCCTAGCTTTATCAGCTGCTCTTGAAATAAAAACCAGATCTCTCTGCAAACTCAGCCTCTCTTGGCAACAACAGGGGAGAACCTATAGCTGGCTCCTTGTGGAGACAGCTGCCCTGCTTGGATCTGCAGAAGAGCCCGCTGGCCCCAGTGCTCACCCAGCATGTGTTTAAGAGATTAGGGGCATGTGGGACATAAGCAATACTGGGGTGGAGTACTGCAATGCTATAATGTGATGAAAAGTACAGCAATGATAGCAGAATAATAAAGTCCTAGGCTGTAGCAAGTGAGAATATGCTCTTCTTACCTTTAGAAGACCTTAAGTAGGCAGGGATGTCCAGCCCCCACTGCCAACCCTTAAAAGAAGTATAGGAAGGTGTGGATCCTAACTCCACCCTTCTGGTCACTCAGATGCACTGCACGCACCTGAGATCCTCTGCCTTAGCCCTGCCTTCCCACCAGCTGCTCAAGCACTGTTTCAAGCACTTGGTATTTGTTGTATTTGTAGCACTTCCGCTACAAATACAAACTTTGAACAGGTTAGTTTTATATGTATGTACAAGAGCACTGAGTGAAACTTCTCTCCATGTTGTTCCCTGTTCACTTGTAGCCCCAGCAGCTATTCAGTCACAATCTACTTCTCTTTATAGAATACACTGCAAACTTTTTGAAGTGCCCTTGCTACTCAGCTCTTACTTCAAACAAGGGTTTTCAGGACTTTTTGTGAAGGTTGGCTTTGTGCTTCCACACAAAACCTGTCTGGGAAGGAAAACCCACCACTGGCTGCTTTTCAGACAGTGCTTTCAGGTCTCTGAGAAGCGTGGCCATGTAAAATGCTCTGGCTCCAATTGCAGATCCCTTCCTATGTTTTAGATGAGCATATATGCCTCTGGGGATATTCGGTTATTTTCCATCCTTTTATGCAGCAACTGAGAGAATGAAACTAATATTTCATACTCCTCTTTAGCACTCCTATTCATTTCTGCTTGGGCCATTAAATGGAAAATTGGGCAGAAAAGCAGAGCTACCACTACACCAGCACATCATCTTCCTGCATAGTTACCTGCTAGCAGCACTGCAGCTTTCCACAAAGGCAGATAAGCCTAACCCCTGGAATGATAAGTGTAGACTGAGTACGGGTGAATTATTTCATATCGGATTCCTCCTCAGTCCACAAACGTACTGAAGTGTGACATCCTGAGAAGATTAATTTTTCCTTGTCTCTCTGTAGAGGACAGGCAGGATTGTGGAATGCTGGGGACAGTCACAGCCTGGTGCAAAGCCTCCCCTGCCCCTCTGTGAGGGCACAACCTGGGAGAGCAACTTGCCAGGCACTGACGTGTCACCCATGCAGGGAGCTAACATTCTTAGAATCAGACACGTTTGATTTCAAGGGATCCTAAAAATTCATCTTGTCCACCCCTACTGCAAAGAACAGGGACACCTATAGCTCAGAGCCCCGTCCAGCCTGATCTTGAGTGTCTCCAAGGACGCAGCATCCAACACCTCTCTGGGCAACCTGTTCCAGTGCTTCATCACCCTTACTGTAAAAAACAGGTTTTTTTTTTTTTTTTTTTTCTTATATCCAGAGCCTACAAGTAACAGTTTTAATGGTCTACCTCCCCTTCAGGCATGTTTATGGTGTGTGAAGAAGTGATCTCTATCACAGGCAAAAAGGGTCTTTCAATCAGTATCTGCAGAATAAGACACTGTTTTCAGTGATATCAAAAGGCTCTTTTACTGCTGTCCTCTTTTTAAAGATAGTGCACATCCTGACAGGAAATTCAAAAAAGTTAAATAAAATATATGCTCGCAAAACCAGCAAATCAAAACTGGAACACTCCATTGCATGCTCCAGTATTAACAGCATGCATAGAATCAAACATGATCACGCAGGGTAATTTCCATGTATGTGAAATGCTTTAACAACAGCCCAATTAATTAAAAAAAAAAAAAATTCCCCCACAACCACCCATTAAACTGAGATCTATTAAGTCAATTCTGGTTAAAAGCAAGTTGTTTTGGCTTACTTGCAAATCTAATCAAACCGTAGTTCCTACATTGACATCACATTTACCAATTTTCTTATGTTTCATTTGTGAATCTGATGGCTTCCTTGCTACTGCAAGTGCCATCCTACAAGCATAATAGATAAGAAGTAACTGGAACAATGTATCATAATCATCATGCTTGGGCAAACATTGTTAATGATGCTGCACAGAGAAGTTTTTGAAGAATGCTCACTGAACGGTAGGAACAGCTTACTGCTGGCAAATGAAACAAAGATTTTCTTAAATGAATGTTTTTAGTTTGTTTATTTTCTCTTGCAACTGCACTTAGATGAAATTGTATCATCACTAACAAATTTTAGAGGATATGTTTTGATTTTATAACTGGAAATAGAAGCAACTGAGTTTGTGGAACTGAGCTAGAATTGGACTGCATTATTTTCATTCCTTCTAAATATATATATATTTGAAATCTAATATTCACTTGAGGATAAAAGAAAACAGCAACAAAGTAACAGCAAAAATATGCTGATGTGCAATAACCTATCTCAAAAATAGCCACTGTATGTCAGCATTCATGGCTTTCTCAGAATAACCTATTCATAGCCCTTGCTTCTTTTGACAGTAACACTAATAATGCTGATACATTGATAAGAAAATAAAAAGTGGCAGAGATACTGAATCTAGCCCTTATAAACAAAAGGCACAAAAGTCTTTCAAGTATGGAGAAGAATAACTAGGTAAAATAGTATTCCTCTTCAATGTCTAAAAATATCCAAATGGCTTTAGTGGCTTTTAAAACCTCACAACACCCATTACAAGAAACAGTAACATTAAATTTAACAAAAACCAATCAGAAAATTAGACAAACATATCTTAGTTTATCCAGGGAAGGATAAAAGGAAGGGGAAATGGTTTCAAGTTCAAAGAGGCTAGATTTAGGTTAGATATAAGGAAGAAATCTTTTACTGTGAGGGTGCTGAGGCACTGGAATAGGTTGCCCAGTGATATGGTTGATGCCCCGTCCCCGGAGACTTTCAAGACCAGGCTGGATAAGGTGCTGGGCAACTAGTTCTAGCTGTGCATGTGCCTGTTCACTGTATGCAAGTTGGACTAGATGGCCTTTAGAAGTCCCTTCCAACTCCTCTTCCAACTCTATGGATTATTTGATCCTATGACTATGATGTGATGCATGTAGAGAAAAGAGCCCTGGGTCTTAGTAGAAAATGATCATTGTTTCTATTCAGAAGAGAGATTTGAGGTTAGGATAGATAGTTCTATGACAATATTATCTCAGGACTTTGTAGATGACAAAAAATAATAATAATACAGTTTTATTAATCATTAGGTAGTGAATAGAGAACAAATCAAGAAGCATTAGAGCATGCTATAAATCCCCTCCTCTCTATCCATTTCTAACTAAAATTCTGAATAAGGAACAATCCTTTAGAATTCTTATTTTTTTTTTTTTTTTTTTTTTTTTTTCTTTCTGCTTAGAACATACACAGATCCCCAGACTTCTTTCTTCTTTTCTTTCCTCAGAAATGGGGTAGCAAAGTTTGGAAAGAGAGAGAGAAAAAACTGGGCAATCAAGATGTGGGGATGGCTTTCTTGTTTAAGAGACAAAGAATATGCCCACCTGTGCTACCTGCTGTAGGGAACCTGCTTTGGCAGAGGTGTTGGACTCTATGATCTCTGGAGGTCCCTTCCAACCCCTACAATTCTGTGATTCTGTGATTCTGTAATATGTAGGTGTGGAATTTGAGGAAAAGAAGAGTCTAATATTCTTTAGACTGGAAAACAAGCATACAATTGAAGTCTGTAAAACCAGAACAGAGCATAGGGAAAGTAGATGCTGAATGTCTGTTCACTTTCTTGTCCAGCAGAAGAAATTGCTAGCAGCAAATGAAGCTGGCATGAGCCAAGTTCAAAAAAGACTTAAATTCCAAAGCTAATCCTGCACAGGGAGTCAGACCTGTGTATATTCTTGGCAATGGTAATTGGGAATCAGTGGATTTATATGAGTTCAAGGGCAGACCAACAAGACTTTGAAAGAAAGATTCATGAAAGGTTACTAAACGGGCATGTAATGTCAGTCTCAGAAAATCTCCTGAACTTAGAATTGTTCGAGTTTGCAGGTTACTTGGCGAAAGTATCATAAACCTGTCCTCTTTTTTGTGTTTTTTTTCTTGAAACCAGTTAACAGGAGGGTGGGTAGATGATTTTTCGGAGCCAAAAATCTCTTTTGGATTACATTCTTATAGGTACCTTCAGCCCAGAAACCTAGCACCTTTAGAGGTAGTATTAATCACAGATACGATCCTGAGCAATAACATAAACTATAGCACATTTATATATGCTGGAAAAAAATAGCAGTAGTGTTTGCCATCAAACCATCAAAACTAGAGAGATATAAATTGATGTGGAACCACATCAAAGGCTGTGCACAAGTCTACGTAGATGACATCAGTTGCCCTCCCTTTGTCCATCAATACTGTCACTCCATCATAGAGGGCCACCAGGCATTAGCTGCCCTTGGTGTGCTGTGCTGGCTGTCTTGGATTGCCTATTCACCTCATATGTGCCTTAACATGTCTTCATGGAGGATCTCCTCCATGACCTTCCCAGGCAAAGGTCCCAGTCAATCACCATCCTGATTTCCCTGGGTCTTCCTTTCTCACTTTCTTGAAAATGAGAATGATGTTTCCCTTTTGCCAGTCACCAGAGACTTCACCTGACAGACAAGACTTTTCAAACATGATGGCTTGGCAACCGCATCAACCAGTTCCTTCAGGACCCTGGGATGCCATGTTGTCCAGCCCCATGGACTTGTATATAATCAGTCTTACAAGGCAGTCTTGAATTTGCTTTTCTCTTAGAGTGGGAGGGACATTTCTCCCCCAAGTTAGAGACGTGGGAAGCATGACTGACAATGAAGACTTAGGTTAAGATCTCGTGTACCTCACCTTTCTCCAGATCTGTTGAAGCCAGTTCTTCCTTTTCATTTACTGGGAGGTTATACTTTCCTTGGTCTGTCTCTCTTCACCAGTGTATCTATAGGATCCCTTCTTGTTATTTTTCACATCCCTCTCCAAGTTCAGTTCCATCCTAACCTTGACTTTCCTGATCTCATCCCCCATGTCCAGATAGCATCACTGCATTCTTCCCAGGTCACTTGTACTTTTCCTTCTTATCCATCAGCCTGATCAGTAGATCCTTGCTCAGACATGCCAGTTTTCTGCATTGTCTGCTTGATTTCTTATTCTGGGGGATGGAGAACTCTTGTGCTCTCAAAAAGGTGTCCTTACAGAGCTGATAGCTCTGTTCTGTTCCTATGTCCCAAAGGACTGTTTCCCAGGGGAATAATTTCCAATAATTCCTTAAACTTCTCTAATTCTGCTCTGCTGAAGCTCAGGATCATGACTCCAGTCTCTGCCAGGCTCATATTTGTTGAGATTGTGAATCTTACCAAGTCATGGTTGCTGTAGTCAAAATACACCAGTTGTCTTTTTTTAGTCTGAAGTACAGCTGGAAAAAATGTAAACATTTCCACAGAGCTAAATTTCAGGAGAAAACAAAATCCCTAAATATGTTTTATGGTTAAGGCAAGGATTAGGAACTTGTCACTAATATTATGTTCTTTCACTGTTTTAAAAATACTGTATGATATAATTTGGACAAATACTGAGATGCTCGCCTGTCCTCAGGGTCAGGCTGCATGATTTCATCCTACTGGAATGAGAAGGCTGACTTGTTTTGTGGCTGTCCTTGAGAAGCTCAAGCTGGGTTCTCGATTCAGTTTTAGAGTACCTAAGGAAACACAATTTGCAAATAAAGAAAGCTAAATGTAAGTGCCTCCAAGAAGACTATGCTCCCATTATAGATCATGGAGAACTTGTTGATGGTTATTGACCAAATGTTCATTTCACGGGGCACATTGAACAGCTCTCTAAATTTCACTTAACGTATCAGTTCAGATATTCACTGACTACACTGTGAATTTAGACATCTCACACAGGTGGAGATATTTAAGAGCTTGATTCAGCTTCCTGAATGTAGGTATCTAATTCTACTTGAGCCTGGCTTGCTTTTCAAACATGGATGAGGAAGAAAATGGCCACTTTTGCATAAAAGCTGAAGCTCTCTTGTATACAGGACACTCCAGTCCTCTACTCTCCTTATATGGAAAGTTAAGTGCTTCTTTCATTTCCCCAGGCTTTGTTCTTTATTGATGACCTAGACGTAAGGATTGAGTGTACCATCAGTAAGTTTGCACATGATACTGAGTTGGGAGGTAGTGTCGATCTGCCTGAGGATAGGGAGACCCTTCAGAGGGATCTAGAGAAGCTGGATTGCTTGGGCTGAGGTGAATGGGATGAGGTTCAACAAGACCAAGTACTGGGTCCTGCACTTTGGCCACAACAACCCCATGCAGCGCTACAGGCTTGGGGCTGAATGGCTGGATAACTGTGAAGAGGAAAGGGACCTGGGGGTGTTGGTTGATGCTTGGCTGAACATGAGCCAACACCGTGCCCAGGTGGCCAAGAGGGCCAATGTCATCATGGTCTGCATTAGAAATAGTGTGGCAAGCAGGAGCAGGGAGGTAATCATCCCACTGTACTCAGCACCTTGACTACTGTGTTCAGTTTTGGGCCCCTCAATACCAGAAAGACATTGGAGCCAGAGAAGGGCGACAAAACTGGTGAGGGGTCTGGAGCACAAGTCTTATATGGAGCAGCTGAGGGAGCTGGGTCTGTTTAGTCTGGAGAAGAGGAGGCTCAGAGAAGACCTTATTGCACTCTACAGCTTCTTGAAGGGAAGATGTGATGAGGAGGGGTTTGGCCTCTTCTCCCAGGTAACAAACAGGACCCGAGGAAATGGCCACAAGATGTACCAGAGGAGGTTTAGATTAGACATAAGGAAAAACTTTTTTTCTCAGCGAATGATCAGACACTGGAATGACTGCCCAGGGAGGTGGTGGAGTTGCCATCCCTGTCAGTGTTCAAGAGGCGCCTGGATGAGGAGCTCCGAGATATGGTTTAGTTTGTGGTAGCAATGGTGATGGGAGGACAGGATGGACTAGATAATCCTGTAGGTCCTTTCCAACCTTGTGATTCTATGATTCTATGATTCTGAGTTCAACAAGGCCAAGTGCCAGCTCCTGCACTCTGGAAGAATGTATAGAAGAAATGGACTTGAAGATGTTGGTCGACACTTAGCTAGCTAAGCATGAGTCAGCATTGTGTCCAGGTGGCCAAGAAGGCCAATGGCATCCTGGCCATCTGGCCAGAAATAGTGTTGCCAGCAGAAGCAGGGAAGAGATCATCTTTCTGTATTCAGCCCTGGTGAGGTCACACCTTCAAGTACTGTGTTCAGTTTTTGGCCTCTCACTACCAGAAAGACATTGAAGCCCTGGAGCATGTCCAGAGAAGGGCAACAAAGCTGATGAGGGATCTGGAGCACAGATCTTATGAGGAAGTCTGAGGGAAGTGGGATTGTTTAGTCTGGAGAAGAAAAGGCTCAGGGGAGACATTATTGCTCTCTACAAGTATATGAAAGGAGGTTGAGGCAAGGTAGGAGTAACCCTCTTTTCCCCTGTAACTAGCAATGGGACTAAAGGGAATGGCCACAAGTTGTGCTGGGGGGTACAGGAAATTTTTGCTTCTGTTTCCTACCAGGACAAGTTTCTTCTCTGAAATAGTGGTCAGATTCTGGAATGGGCTGCCCAGGGAGGTGACTGAGTCACTATCCCTGGAGATGTTCAAGAGATGTTTAAATATTGTACTTAGGGACACGGTTTAGTGGGGAAATATTGGTGGTGGGTGGACAACTGGACTGGATGATCTTGGAGGTCTTTTCCAACCTGGAGGATTCTATGATTCTATGATTCCATCTCAGAGGTCCTGAGACCGATTAAGTTTACTAAGTCCTTTTGTGGGCTCTGCTCATTTGTCTTTCTCCTCTACATGTTTCTATCTGCTCAGGGAAGATAAGAGTACTTCTCTGCTCACATGGGAATTATGAAAGTAAGAACTCTGCAGACCACTTAGTAACCACTTAGACTTTCAGATGAATGTAGCCTGGGCAGCACCTGGTGCATTTTGTGGCACTCCAAGGTTTATTTTGATTAAATACTCTGTGAAAAAGATTGCTATCAAGATCCTATGCCAATATCTAGTATAATTATATATGAAAGTATGAATAACCTTGTTGAAACATCTCATATTTAGCTAAATTATTATAAACAGCAGACAGGGAAGCTTAATAAGTGGAATTAACACACATGAGTGGCTACATTAATGAACTGTTTGGGTAAATGAAATACTTTGAACTTTCATCATTTGGAACAAATAAGCTTGTTCATCTCTTGAGTGATTTGTGAATGTACCAAAAGTACCCTTTGACCTTTGATGTACAAGATAGCTGCTTTGACAGGGGAGGGTAGAGAGAAAGTTGGAGGCTTGTGCGTATCTGCATGTGTGTGCCGTACAGCAAGCTTCACACTGTTATTTTTTTTCTTTTCTTTTTGCAATCTCAAATTAGCTTCCAAACTACAGCAGCAGTCAAGAATATGAAAAAAAGAGAAGAAAAAAAAAAAAAAGGACTGAATTACAGAGTTCTTCCTGTATGACCAATTGTAGACAGACTGATGTTAGTGGCTCCTGATGTTAGTTCACCCTTGGAGGTGCTGATCTGGGCAGTCAGTCTGGCTAAGCACTTCCTCATCTAACTGTCCTGAAGTTGGCAGCTGTGCGTAAAGTTTTTCTGTGTGTAAAAATATGGCAGATCCCATAACTAGAAGTAGTAGGACTCTGAGAAGTGAGTATCTTTTCCACACTCCCTGAAATATATGCTGAAAGCTTCCACTTAAGACAAAGTTTGGAATATAACTGAAAATAGATGGTGTGCTCCCATATACCAGAACACAGGCTCACATCTCTGTCTTTTTTTTTTTTCCTTTAAAATGATATGAAATATCAGAAACCATTCTATGATACTGGCAAGCATGTATGTAATTAAATTGCTTTCTTTGTAACACAGATTTTCTTTTGATGCTGGATTATGTCCAGTTGCCACAGTCAAAAGGAAATATGCAGTATCTATAGAACAACTTGACTTTTTCCTGAAAAAAGTTTTGTAGTGTCTTAATACACAGGGTAACTGGAGCTCAAAACATTTTGCACTGAATTTCTTTGGGCTCTTGAATGGCATTGAGTAGTGGAGCGTTTTCTCCACCAGACTGCATTCTCCTTGAGTTTCTGGGGCATACCTGTGAAATCTCTGCAAAGCACTACAGAAATATAAATCATGATGCTTTAAAATGCCACACTTGTACACGCACTGCAGCTGTTCTGTAGGTGAGCCACCAGGCTCCCCACTGGAGTACAGTTGGGTACTGGGAGGAGACCAGCAGCTTCCTTATTTGCTCCAAACTTCACCGTCTGCAGACATCTAATTTTCAAGTGGAGAATTTTCAAGTGGAGAACTCACATGAGGGCAGTTTTGCTGGTTTTAGGGCTTTAATATCCTTCTTTAAGGAAACATGTTCAGGAAAGCTTTAGCATGGTTGTTTATTTTGTTATAACGTGAAAAGGGAAGAACACTTGTCAGTGTCAGACAGAATTGTGTGTTAGTGAACCAGGTACCTGGGAGGAATAAAATGATCTGTAAGAGTTGGATTAGGTCCATCGGGGAACAATGAGGAGATTTAAACTAGAAGAAATCTTTGAAGTACAGCATAGAGTGGCAAATCTAAAGTGGTGAAACAGAGGCTAGCACTGTAATAGAAGAAGGAGGAAATCTAAAACCAGAGGGAATTTTTGATCTTTCATTTGTCTACCATCTCATTTATGCCATATATAAGGTATCTGACAGTGAAATAGTAAAGATAGTCAGAGGTAACATTTCACTTATTTTCATTTCACTTATTTAATTTCACCTGGCCTTTTCAGTAGGTGTACTATTGGGCCAATTAGAATAGAAAGCATCTTCTTTTTAATATTTGAACTATCAAACAGATTACTGTGTTTGCCTTGCCACTGGAACTGTGTACCAATGTGATACATACAGCATTTCTTTTCCTGCTATTTCCTATGTTATCCTATAGAACCATCATCTAACTTGTACACACTGGTGCACAGGTTCATTGTCTTCAATACTTAGAGTCCCTGATTCACCTTTGAAATTGTTAGTGCAATAGGCACTGTTCTTATGCTTTTCAGTGCTGTCACTTCCTTGTGGCTCTGGAGAAGTGGGTGTGAAACAGTTGTTTTAAAAAGCCACACTGCAGAGGCAGAGAAATAATCACTCTGGAAAAATCAGAGGAGAATTAATATAGACAGGGAGTCCTCTAACAGCAACCAGTGAGAAAGTGTAAGACAAATCCTAATGGAATAGTATAAAATGTACGGAGTCAAGCAAGTACAATGACATAAGATGTAAAATACGGTATACAACATAGAATGTATAAGATGTATGACATGTGACTTAACCCATCTCCACCCTGAAATTTGCATGGTTCCTTCATTCCACTGTGTCTTAAACACCGTAGGCAAAAAGACAATTATATCTGTTTTTTTTCTTTTTTTTTTTTTTTCTGGTCTAGAGCCTTATTGGTGTTCTTGTATCTCTGCGTACAACCTGATTGTATTTAGAATCAGGTAGAACTGTGTGCTGACCTTCATAAACAATTACAGAAATCCTCAAATGACAAAATTGTCTTGGCGTATATTCACATATTAAAATCCGGGATCAGCAAAAGAGATGGGGGCCCTGCAAGTTTACCCTGAAATGTTTGACTGTTCCAGTATACATTCAGACTCTACTGTATAATTTGACATGTAATAGTTCCAAGAATATACAGAAAACAACTCTTGAATCAGGACTTTCCCTTTCACTGCCACAGAAAATCTGAAAAAAACAGATTGGCAGCATGTCATTCTGAAATTCTTGTAGGAAATAGCTACTTCTTACTAATACTGGATGAAGGAAAGATCTCTGTAGTTTACTTTTGTGTCAAGAAACAGATTTTTCTCCTACTTATTAAAGGAAGCTTTTGCCCAGGAATATTCAGTTGTTGATAAGACTTGTGTTGTTTCATTATACGTAAAAAGGAAATATTTCAGAATACCTGTGAAGTCTGCACATATTTCAGAAACTGAATCCAAATAATATGGTTTCGAAAAGACTGGCTTGACATATGAGGAAGAAAATGTAGCAGACGGTGACTCTTTGAATCTTTTTTTTTTAATTTTAGACCAGAAATTATATTCTGTAGATTGAACAGGATTTCACCTGTTGCACTTTACACAAGTGCCAAAGGAAAAAATACTACAGGTCCTTTATTTTTCTTCTAGCTAGGTGGTCTGAATAGAATTATGAATAGAATTATAGTTAGCGAGATGCTTCAGCTGACAGTGGATAAATGCAGATTTTTTAAGCCTACTATCTCACTAAAGGCCAAACTGTGCAACTCTTTCTGATGTTGAAGAGAAGCCAAAGTCAATGTCAGCGCTTTATAACTTCAGTAAGGGTTTCAGAATCAGGCTCTAAATGCTTTTGCTTTGATAGATCCCTGTCTTTCTGTCTGTCTCTTTGTCTTTTGAAAGCAGGTTTTCTATCTATATAAAAATTTTGCTGGTGATGTGTTAAGAGAGCTCAGTAGGATTCCTTCCACTTTTTGAAATCCTGTTAACAGTACATGCTAATTGCCATTTGCTCCCGATTTCATTATAAATATAATTTTATGCTGATCTGCAGGCTTCATCTGAAAGCACTGAGCACCAAAATATCAAGATATCTGTAGCATCTATCAGGATGACTGACACAGATTAGACAACTCTGCTTTTTGTCAATGATTCTCCTATTTCTGAAGACAGTCAGTGCAGTGCAAAGCCAAATTAAATGCAAATAATATGTGTAATCTCTAAAAACACTGAAAGAAGGGATCACTTCAGCATCTTTTTTTGTGTGTTTTTAAGAAAGAAACTAGCCGTTTGATCTCATTAGGAATTAGGATAAATGTTTTAGTGACTGAGTAGGGAGGGCTCTTGAGAGGAGACAGCATCATTCTGCTTTTAAAAAATACATTCTTCCTGCAATGCTATCTTATCCATGGGCTGCATAAGATGATACCAACTGGAAAAATGAAACTGAATATAGTTCACACAGTTGATATAATGACCCACATTTGCTATATTAGATTCTTCCCTTTGGGCAAAGAGAATCAAGCTCTACTCTACTCTACTTACTGAAGGCAGCTCAGTCTAACCCACAGAATGAAACCAGTGAGAAATGAAAGCAATTTCAGTGACAGAACCTGCTGCTAACACACGTGCGCCTCTCTGTACTGCACAGTTCACAGGCTTGCCTTCAGCTAGCAGTGCTATACCTGTGCATTGGGAACCTGCAAAACAAGTTTTCTATAAATGAAATCACCAGTGAAAAAACATTCTTTAATACTACTGGCACAGAGAATGTGCATCTGCTACTTTATTCTCTACGCTGAATGCTTAATGCAGAGCCTGCATGCTATTCTTGTTATTAAGGAGAGGTTCTTTCGCTACCGCCAAATCCAATCAAACTGACAAATGAACTCCAAATTCTTGGCCTTTCTGTTTTTACCCATTTCCCTGTGTCACACGAAAGCCATACCACCAGCCGTGTTTGACCTTGGGCTAGGGTCATGTCAGCACTGTCACTGTCAGCGCTCTGCCACCCCCCTGAGACCCTGCTGCAGCAGAAGAGGCTCCTGACCATGCACTGAGCATCCTTAGCTTCAGTGTTCTGTATCTGCTTCAGTCATTGTGTGTTCTTGTCCTCTCCCCTCACTGAAAAACAAAGCTGTAGTTATCACCTATGTCTCCAGCAGTGGCAATCTCTTTTTCAGTCCTGCTGAGGAACACAGGTTTAAAAGACCATTGAACAGAACTGCACCTGATGGTCAGCAGTTTCTGAGCTAATGCCCCTCCATTGCTACGCATCTGCTGCAGGCTGCAGCTGCTGTGGACTGAGAGATCACACAGCAATGAAATTTAAGGATTGGTATAAAGTGAGTGTCCAGCATCTACCTCACCAGTGCCTAAGTCATTCTGCTTCAAAACCAATTTACTGTCTAGCCATATCCTAACCATCCACATATGGTGCTGCATATGTACAGATATCGATACATCAGCAACAAAACAGACATGTATTTAAGAGGCTGAGTTGAAGATTTCAGTAGAAAGCCTTTATGAAAGAAACAGGAAAAAGACTTTCTACTTCTAAAGTGAAAATTTCCTTTTTTTTTTTTTTTTGCCTTTTCAATCGCAGAAGACTAAATGATGCTGACACTTATTTCCCTAAAATTAAACAAAAAAAAAAACCTCTATCAACACTTGAACAGGTCCTCTGTGTATATGTGTTACAATATTTTTAAAGCTCCATGACTTCTGTGAACATAACAAAGTCAGAAATAGCATTAAATCAGTGTAAAGTAAGGGCATTGCCTATCAGGGCAACACATCCATAGCCAAAACTGTTCTGAGCTGTATCCCAAGAACTCTAACCATTATTATCCCTGGGAACCCTCTGAAAAATGCCCTGGCAGCAGCTGAATTGCAAGGCAACGTATCTATGTTCTATACTTCTATATTTCTAATCAAATCTGATTAATTACATTAATATCTACTTACACCAAAGTAAGTTCAGGACACTACTACTGATTTGGATTTACATCATGTAAACACTAGCAGATCTGGCTGCACAGTTTTATTTAAATAGATTTCATATAAGAAAAAGACAACGTGAATTGTGAACACTCAGAATAGTCCAATGTCATTCTTGAGAACCTCATAGGCTGTGTAGCAGTTAGTAAGACCAAAAGTAAGAGAAAAAGTAAGACCTGGACCAAAGCTGAGAAAAGACCTCTTAGCAGTAGAGGCAAAACTGAAAGTCACTCCAACAAGAATGAAGTGCTAGACTGCTTCTCCATGGGAACTCGTACAATAAATGGACTTTGTGCTCCTGCAGGGGAGGAATATTGAGTACAGGAGGTGTCAATTGCTACTGACTTGGACCAGTATGACCTGGATGCTCCCTGAGAAGCAGAAGCAAACTTATTTTCTTACAGATAGGAAAAGACTAGCCTGGACCATTTGCTGCCCTTCATAATTATCTATTGCAGAAAACTGTTTATGCTTCCTTCTCCTGAACCTGTGCCAAGCTGAAATGCTCTCTGTATTGTTAAGGAACTTCATCTTGAAACTTGGAAATCTTTCTAGCAGTGAAGATCATCAGCATTTAAACATTCTTCATGATTCTTGAGGTATACCCTTAAATAGTACAACTCACTGAAAGCCTTTGATGAAAAAGAGGTAGCAGGAAAATCTGCCAGGCAGCACTGATATTTATCTCGATAAGCAAAAGAAACAAACAAAAAAGCTCTTTTACTTTATGGGCAAATGAGAAAATTTGATTAATGTCTGCGAAGGGATATGAGGGTTTGAAGTAGCAAAGTAGCACAACCTGCCCATCCCAAGCACTGAAAATTGCCTTTAATTAGGATCAATAGAAAATTTATCTACTTCACAGATCTACAAAAAACATCAGTGATGGAATCAGTGATAGGGCCAAATCATGAAATATTTTTATCAGAAGATCACATAGATAATGTTTGTCTTCAATAGGTCTTCAGGTACAGATCATCAATTATATTTCATTGTCCACACAACCTTTTTTTCTTCTCAACTGCCTCTAACAAAATACTGCAAAGTATTGGTTTGTGTTTGTAGAAATAATAGTAAGTGTAAAAATGTTCTGTGTGCCACTGTGGAAATAGCAAAGGTCCAAGAAAATGCCCCCAGAATGTAAATTTTTGTGGCACAGTGTATTTATTTATTAATTTAGTAATTGAACATTTGCATAAGGCTCAGGTACAGCTATTCCTATGAAAAATCTTGCACAATAACATCAGACATCTCTGCTAATCCTACAGAACATCAAAAGCAGTGCTGGCTGCTATTCAGCTCTGGGTTCAGTGCCATGACAACAGATGGAATTCATGGCTGAGGGGTAAAAAAAAAAGACTTCCATTCCCCTGTCACTTTTTGTAAGAATCTGTAAAGAGAAAATTATGCAAACTAGTAGAAACTGAATGTAGAACAGGAATGCCTGTGAACGTGTGCTATCTGCATTTACACAAAACAGCTTATTTGTGAAACAGAATGTAAGTGGTAAAAGTAGGTATGGAAATCTTATTCAAATCCTTGCAAAGGGCAAAGAGGAGTAAAAGGGATAATGGGCTGCATTTTCAACTTTTCAGTTTGAGGGGAACAGACAAATTCATAATATTATGGTCGCAGGCAGATGACATTAAAATGGATTTTTGATGTTAAAGGAACGTTTCTATTTTTTGTGAAGAGATCATTCTAAATATATATGCTTTGCAATAATATTTTTTGTAGTATTTTGATATCTTTGGAAAGAATATTCGGCCCACTACTGCCTTATGTAATTGAGAAAAAGAAATGAAAATCAATCTGTTAAACTTACTCATCAGCTTTCATCTTCCCTTAAAAAGAAAACAAATGAGATGAATAGGAATTGCAGTGTTAAAGAAAAGAGATCTTGGACTTTTTTTTCTCCAGTGGACAGTTCACAGAAGTAAACTGATGAGTCAGATGTGTGCCGACTATGCACCTACTACAGACCACTGTTAAATCAACACATTTAGAAGACATTACCAGACTTTCGATGGACAAAAAGATGAAGTAAAAACAGACTGAGTTTGACAGGTAGAAATAAGAATTCTGCTGATAGAAACTGATAAAAGAGGGTAAAATTGGCAGCAACGGTACTTTCTGGTTACCTATCCAATAGAAGCAAAATATTCCATAAATAGATTTTCAGAATTGTCTTCATACTGTCTCAGCAACAGAAATGTGGCTTTGCATGAGTCTCTCCATCAGAACCATCTGTAGTACAGAACAGAAGCGTAAATGATTTTTTTTTTCTCTGCAAGATGGTAGTCAGAACTAACCATATGGTTCTGCATTCATTTTATTTTGGGTACTTATTTAGTACCCTGTTTTCCAGGTAGTGTAGGAAAAAAAATGTTTTAAAATTTCCTGGCCTAACAAGAAGGGCTGTAGGCAAATTTACAGTTGTTTGCCATTGCAAAAATACCTAAGGAGCAAACAGTTTAGCTGACTGCCTTCTGCCAGTACTCTTGACCCTGAAGATGTTTGGCTCAAGGTCGTCTTGTTTTGTGTGTCTGACTGCACAGTACTGTTAATTTTCTTTTCCTGCATTGTCCATATATAGCGAAAAGAGCAAGCCAGCCTTATACATGAGCTGCAGGGTTTTTCTCTAATTTATTTGTTCTCTAATTCATTCTGAATAGACATGACTCTGAAATACTCCATTAATATATATCTCCAAGATACCCTAACTTGGATTTTTTTCCTTGGTTTGACCAATGGTGAAGTACAAGAATAAATGAGAAAATCTTCTCTGGCCATGTAGTGTGATCAGATGCTCAGCTGTGCATAGTTTCACTGAAGGGCATTCACTTGCAAATGTAAGATTTCAAGGGCATTTTGAAAATGTGGTTGAAAATTTATACTATGTGTCTGCTTTGTTTTAGATTCCTAGTTGGTATAATATTAAAACCTTTATCAGCCTTTTGCAAGGGCTACTCTTCCTCCTGATGTTTTACAAAGAGTTTAGTGCTTGACTAAATTACAGACTTCTTAAAACTGACCATTAGCCAAGAGGAGAAATAAATTAATCATGATAGAGTAGTAGGCAAAGTTACATTTTTTTTAAGTCTAAGGAGAAATTTAATGTGCTCATTAAAAAAAAATACTAACAAAGTTAACATTCTGAGACAATGGAAAAATGCCTAATTCCACGATGCACAATGGAGTATCCAGTTTAGAAAGGGTCAGTGAGTTTCAGAGGTCTCTTTCCTCCTTTCTCAAGGGGATACGTTCTTTGGAAACCTACCTTTTGAGGAAAGAGTGGAAGGCAGCAAGACCTATTGAGTTGACAATGAGATCAAAAAAGAAGGAGTGATTATTCAAATCCCTCAGAGAAATAAAAGCCTGAAGCAAGAAGAACTGAACCCAAAAAGGAGCAGGCAGGGTGGGGAGCGGGCAAAGGGGAATGAGAAGCAAAAACTGAATGCAGAGGGCAAGGCCTGAATGGGAATCAATGAAAGAACTAAGAGTTGAAAAGGGAAGGAGGAGGGGAGAGTGGTGCTGAGGAAGAGAAGAAAGCGATGAGAGGCACATCATTGTAAATGAAGCAGAGATGTAAAGTTTATTCTTCTCAGCCTGTAACAGCTCTTTTGAATATTTAGATGTGTCTATGATGCTAAAACACAGCTTAATCATGTTACTTTACCTGGAATCAGATTCATCAAAGTTTCAGATTTTAAATCAGTTGACAGAATGGGCCATGCTGGTGAGTAGCAGGAACAGGAAAGTTTCAGAAGACCATGAGACAGCACATCTAGTCTGCTCCTTGGTTGCTTAGATACACTAATGAATTGTACTAGGATTTTCTCACCTCACATTTGCACTCCACTATGTTTCAAGTATTGCATTTTGGATAATAACATGAGCAGACTCCAGGCATTCAAAAATAAATTCTCATCTATGAGAATTTACAGAGCAGCTGCAAACACAACAATAATTTTATCAAAGAGATTGATTTCATCATCATTTTTCTAAATTCTTCTTTCTGCAACCTCTGCTTTTTCCTCTGAATTCCACCATGGTCACAATAGCCCAATTATTGACACACCAAATGCTGAAATATTCTTCACAACTAAATTAGAAGAGGCTTCAAATCCACTGAAGGGTGTATTTGATGATGGGTGCCTGAAAAAGGAATTGGTAATAAGCCCAGCAAAAAGAACTGATGCTTTCAGTGTTCTGGCTTTCATATCAGAAGGATCCATGTGGCAGGACATGTTGTTACATTTCCCTAAACTGAGCTGTTAGCCCAAGCATGTGATCTACAGATGGGTTTTACCAGGACAGCATCACAGAAATGGCAAAAGAAAGTGTACACATGTACAGTGTCACACATGTAAGCCATCATGCGTGAAATAACTGTTAATATGACTAGAGAAATACAAACACTCAAGGAGTGTAAGTTACTCAGAAAACATTGTCTTAAACTCCCCAGAAAAAGGGTAGAGAGTCTAGCTATGTGCACTGGTTGGGTTAATAGCTATTTATCTATGTATTTAATAGTTGCCCCCTTAATAGCAATAAATGAATTTGCTGGGTAGCAGGATAAAGCCAGTTTATCAGCGGAGACACATCAGTGGATTTTTTATAAGCAGTTCCTAATTAAGGAAAAGTACTATCCATGCATTTATGTCCCAATAAATTTAAGTTTCAAACTCATAAAACATTTTGTTGCACTTTTAAACTAAAGAAAATCTAAATGTATGCCCTCTTGTATGCCCTCTTAATTTTCTTTCCCTTTTTGAGGCAGATGCAAGTGCAGTTTCCCTTCTAATATTAGAATGCAATGAGATGGGAACCAGTGATGCCTCCAAGCACAGGCTATAGCTTACAGGGGACTGGCTGTCAACACTTGGTGGGCTTGTGGCCTCAAAATGGAAGTTAGCTCATTCTGTATCATTTTAAAGTATTGCATTGTTTGAATCAGGCTTACTCTTTTTGGCTCCCTAAAGATCTGTGAGAGTAGGACTTCCACCTTTGTGAGGCCTAAACACAAAATGAGTCTACAATGTGCTGAGAAAGAGAATAAGAATAGGAAACTGATACCAGAAGAGTGGTGGAAGAACAGGAAAGAGAGAGAGTGAAAGAGAATGAAAGTGACAGCAAAGAGAAGCCTAGCATTTGTTCTGAAGGAGTTCATTCAAAAACTGTTATAGGAATGATGATGGATTATTCAGCAGTGAGACACTCTTCTTTTATTGATGCTCAAGGGTTCTATTCTTCCTATGTTCTATTACCTCCTATGAATTTAAGATCCAAGAAAGGAAACTTATTCTGTTGTGCTCTTTTTAATTTGTGAAGAGCCATAACTTTGGCGATACTGGGTACTAACAAAGTCCTAGCTTAACGTAGATGTTAAGTATATGGAGTAATATAACTGTGGAAATAATGAGATAAAATGAAGTCTCTGGCTTGATACAGGCTCTGGAAGAACAAGATAATTTGAGCATACTGTCACAATTTCTGTTAGGAAGGAAGTTAATAACCACTGGCTATTAAAAAAATCATAACTGAGTTAGTGTAGGAAGAGATGGAGGAATAAAATCTTCCACTGATGAAGTAACTCACAAATTCAGCTTAGAAAAAGATGATTTTAAATCTGTACAAAATATATTTTGCATAGGCAGGATATACATTCTCATATGCTCTGTAAGTATTTTTTTTCCCCCTCCAAATTTAGTTAAACTACTTAAAGATACATTGTGCAATCAAATTCTTCAAATAAATTTTGGGAAGCTTGTGCAAGATTCCCGTCTGCTAAGATTGCTGAAAACAGTGGTAGATGGTACACCTGATATTCTTATGAGTCCAGTAATAGCCAAGTGAAGATATCAATATTCTGCAAAGTATTTAATGTGTAATTCAAAGTTCACCCAAGACTCACACCTGCAAACTTTCTCCTCCCTTTTATAGAATATGACCTATTCAATAATGTTTCTGAAGAAAATAATGAGTTTCTATTCATTCCCATTCTCTCCTCATACAAATGCTGTACTTCCTCTTTCTTAAGTTTCATGAACCTAAGCTGAAAAATTCTGACAGCAATGCTAAACTGAGTGCTAACAACACTTTCTTAATAGCTTCTTTTTTACATTTGCTTAGACGAATACATATTTTCCTCGGAAATAAAAAAGAATATTATTCAGACATTTCAGAAAGTCATTCCCCACCCCCCCTTTTCCTAGTAGGATATCTTTACTGTTTGTTTCCTATTGATAGTTGATAGATGGTAACTAATAACTTGCCTCCAAAGAATAATACCCCTAAGTGGAATTCCCCATGGCAAAATCATTGCATGGCAAGGACTCTACCGACATTGTTCCTATCAGGTATGAAACTGCTGAACAGTCACTCTGCAGTGGCAGTAGCCACCATTAAGAGGATGTATTAATTGGATCTCTCAAATCCCTGGAGGCCTGATAAGCCCTTCACAATGAAGCCCCTTCTGTCTCTTCTGCCTAAAAGACATACACAAAATACTTTAATACACTACTCAGTTGGCTTAACATTTGGGCTCATTCCTGAACCAAGGAGCAGTTTAAGTGATCCATCTTAGAGCAGTTCACCAAAGGTATTATGACTCAGAGCTCCTGCAACCCTTCATGTTACTATATTTAACAACTGACCAAGCAGTGGCTGAGCTGCAGTAATTGCCTACGTGCACACCCTGGGGTAACAGGAAAAAGAAGCTTGAGGTGGATTAAGCCACAATAAAAGAGATGCTAGCTAAGTAGAAACTCCTAATGCTTGCCCCAGGACCAAAGCATGCATTCTGACTAATACAGCTACCTGACTGACAAGTAAAGACTTGTGCAATTAAGGCAACCTGTATATACATCCAAACCGTCAGAATAACCATTGGTCCCCAGCTCATTCTTGGCTCTTGGAAGGAATGAGGTTACTATGCAACTTCAAAAGATGCAAGGCTGCCCTCCTACTCTGGAGACCAAGGAGTAGGTGTGGGACTCTAGAGATACAGTGCTGTTTGGCCTGCTCAACCTGCCCTGCTCTCACCCTCTTACAGATAGAGCCCCAAAGAAGGAAGACTTTGTGATCTGTATGAGGCCTGGGCTGAAAAACAATATATGCAGAACAGCAATCTAAATCTTGGATCTCATTCTCCAATTCAGCCAGACTTGGAAACATCCAACTTTCAGAAACCTAGGATTTCAATGCTGTACATTTGAGTGCATAAGTGTAGCCATCAATTAACACTTTTTCTAAAACATCTTCTACAAACTACATGAGAGAATACGTGTGTTAGCATTCAGAAAGAAGTTTATATAGGTCTCTACGCTGTGTTGTTGGAGTCTTGACTGAAAACTCATGGTTAAGGTCTGAAAAACAGGAAAATATTCAATGGAAATTTGCAAACCCTTAGGAGAGGACATCTGAAGAAAATCAAGATTCGAGAGAAGGTGAAGCAAAAGTTGTACAAACACGAAGACAGAATGATTTGAAGAAAAGGAACTCCTAAGGAATGAAAAGCTATTTTAATCTCTGTTATATAAGGTAGACACGTACATATGACAAAATACGAAGATTTTGTTGAAAAAACATACTCCCTGTAAAGGTCACCATGTTCATCAAATACGTTGCAAGTTATACTATGCATCTCTCCTGTGTGACTTCCATAAAATCCATATTCAGCAAGTCTTGCTTTCTAGCAAACAGTGGGACATTCAACTTACATGCGAGGAGTGAGGGCATTCCAGTGAAAAGAGAGGGCACAGAATGGGAAAGAGAAGCAACAGTGGCACAAAAGAGGCAAAGAATGCCAATTCAGAAGGCGGGTGTGAAAGTAAAATCTGCTTCCATGCCTGCTGCAGTATATATTGCACAACTGGCACTTACTTGGCAAATCACCCACTCAGGCACCGACCTTGGCAGCATCACAGGGATAACCTCTATGTGAGGAAAGACTGTTCTTCAACAATGTCTCCAAAATGTTTGGCACTAAAGTACGTTTTTTAAGAAAGCAACCATTTCTTCCACTCCTTATTTCAGTTCAAAACTGTTGAAAACCAGCATTTTCTTTTGTCTGCAAAGGAGGCTTCCTGTCCATGACTTTTGCGTTATTCTTCATGTAGCGTTCCAAATTATTTGGAATTGCATATAATTGCCATTACATAACCATCCAATTCCCAATGTTCCCATGTTACAGAGCAATGGGTGTATTCAGACATTTGCCCAACTAAAATGATCTCCTTGTTAATTATTTGCAGAATGATGACAGAATGCTTGGGGTTACAGTGCCTGGTGGAAAGTCTGCTGAAGGAGAAATAGAAAGCATTCCAAATACTGGTGGAATTGAGATGTGTCTCTTTCACTGACGTTCTGTGTTGTGCCCTGGGAACAAAGAAGGATTGGGGTTGTTGATATGGGTAGTTGTTTTTTAATGCTTTAACAAAGTAATTCTGCTTCTCGCCATTTTGCTGGCCATATAACTAAATAAAATAGTCACAATATAGAAATTCATTGCCTATTTCTACAAACATGAGAGTGAACTCTATTAACTATTCTTTTAGTTTGTGCAAGTAACTTTAGAGAAATGTTAAAAACATCACAATATGTACCTCCTGGATAGGAACTGTAAAGCAGGATGGAACCACGTGAATCCCAGAATAAGTTTGGATAACTGTTTCTGAGCACACTCCAAGGATAAAAATCAGCCTTTTTCTAAAGGACTTAAGGCTTTCAATGACATTCGGAGTTAATTTTGGAAATAATTAGAATTGTGATCATTATAAAGTAACAAAAATTTTAGTCTTCAAATTAGTAAAGAAATGTGAAAGTGAACAAATGCTTTTCTACAATAGAGATGAAATAAAATTAATTCCTGAAGACTTCATGTAGATTTGCTTTTGATCTCTAAAAAATTAGTGAAGCATGTCTGTAAAGTTAAGTACTAGAATACCTCTTTGCTATGCACAGCAAATTCAAAGTGTTTGAATGAGGAGTAGGAGTCATACAAGTGTGTGTAGGTACAGTAAGCTGTTTACACTCTAGTCAATGCCTCCTACAGAAAGCCTGTTTAGATGGAACACGGGCATTACTTTTAAATAATGTAGGTATAAATAATACGAGTTTTAAAGGATGCAGTCTTTCTGAGAACTATTTCTGCTAGGAAAAATTGCACCAGTGTACTAGCAGGACTTTGTAGGTAAACATTTTAAGAAGCCTTATGCCCATACTTACTACCAAATGGCATAAAAACAGCATCACTTATCAATCTCTGTCTTTTTACATTCAACCATCACTCATTTTGATGGAGGGTCACAGCCAAATTGGCAAACTATGACAAATGCCTGGGGATGAAGGAACAAGAGATGTATTTAGGGACCAAAATGGACTGTTTTAATGATGGTACAAAGGCAAAGGTCCCAGGCCCGATCAGACAGGATCTGCAGTTGACTTTCACCACCTTCCTGGCCTGAAATGGACAGTTGATCTGGATGAGACCTTTAGCTTAGATTTTGACATATTTCCATGCTCCAAGACTGCTGTAAGCGCCATGTTGGTTGTTGGCACTTCCAAACTGATTCTACAGGCCTTAAATGTCCGTCATGTCAGAATTGGGTATGGGCTGGTGGACTTCATGCAACATTAATTCAAAGTTTTTCTTTTCAGAAAGAACATTTTGCTTTAGGATCTCATAAGAGAAAACAATAGGTTGCAGAAACTATGCCTAGAAGCCAAAAGAGATCTCAAGCTCAGGACTTCTGTCCAATAAAGATTTGCTCTGTAACTACTGGGGAGAGATTTTATATCTCTTCCTAAATTTGCCTATCTCACATATTCACTTCTCCTACAATACTGTGCAGAGAGATACAGGATCTTTGCATTTAAGTGACCTGTCCATACACTGACAGATAATGTCATGAAGTCAATAGCAGGGAGTTGTAAATCATACTTTCTGGTCCACAATACAAATGCTACTTACCCTATTTGCATCTTGAATGTAGGGGCCACTGCAAGGAGCAATGATACTGTGTGCTGATGCTAGTACTACTTGCTGGACACATAATACAGCATTCTCTCTCACAGCTATATTGCTGTGGCTTGTAACTCTTGCACAGAAGATTTCTCTCTTCTGCTCAAAATAACTGCATTCATTTTTTAGATTACAGCTGAGATCACTGCTTTACAACATAACAGCCATAGCAAACAAAATACGGTGACATAAAATTCAACAAAGATTTTTGACAAACAGACACCAGCCAGTAACTGTAGATCTGTGAACATGACTGTTTAATCCTGCTATTTTATTTTAAGTTCTTGGACCACTTTATTTATAGTCGTTTCTATCTCTTCTCACAGTAGCATCTGAGTGGCTCACAGGACTCCCAGGAGCAAAGCAAAGAATTATCCCAGCTGAGGGGGAAGGAGAAGAGGAGGCTGAGAGAAGTGGCAGTCACGCAGAGCATTTGCGGAACAGCCAAGATCACAATCCATCCTTCCTCCCCTTTATGAGTTCCTTATCCTTCCTTCCTTTTACTAGACTGTTGGCCAAATAAATATGTGCCTTCCATCCAAAGGTCTTTCTCCTGATCATCATGATCGAGCTAATTGGGAGCAAGAGGGTAAATGAGGCATAGATGATGTACATGGCATGATGCCCAGCTGACGCTACTATTGAGTTGATGCCGGAAAAGTTAGGAAACCATAGCCTGGCACTGAATAATAGGCCTATTGCAACTGAAGTGTGGGGCAGAGAGTGATTTCCCTGCAGCTGGCACCTTATCTACAAGTGGTGTACAAGAGAAAATAATGAATGACTTGACTCTTTATTTTCTACGTGTGTTTTATAGCAGTTCATCAGGCACCCATGAGTCTGACTGATGATTCCATGTAAAAAGTAACAATAATTTCCCTTTACAGAAATGAGTGACAGCTGAAGAATAAACTGAAATTATAATCACCCTTCCCATGAGTTAGTTTGGCAATTTAACCAACTGTGTTCATTAACTGATTTAAGTTCCAATTCTGTTTTTATATCTGATATGTATCTTTAAGTTAAACATTGCTTGCGATGCAGGATAATGGCTAGCAGATAACGTCATTAAAAAGGAACATTAAAGTGAAACTCCTTCACTTCAAAACTGAATTTATTCCACTGCGATAAGGTACCTGACACCTTGGTCAGCACTTTTTCCATTAAGAGCCCATGTTTGCCCAAAGGGGATCATCTGTTATGATCACTGATGCCATATGGAAGCATTTTCCCATATGTACTGCATTCAAAATGAAATGAGGGCACAAACTGTTTCATCAGAAATGAATGTATGTGTTAAGCAAAAGAGAAAAATAGCAATGTAATAACTGATTTTTAACTGGCAAGTAAAACTTTCACCATTCCCCAGCTATGCCAATTTGCTCTAAGTATCTGACTTTGGAAGGACAAGGGAGAGCAACTTGAATGAGACAGCCAAATCACCAAAGATTTTCTTGAAGCTTCATATATGTTAGTGGGTATGGAACTGCTTGGTTGGAGATGGTGATAATTTACAGGAAACTTGTGGATAATTAAAAGCTGCACAGAGTGATTGCTATTAAAAAGCAATTTTTTTACTACTCATTAGCTTATTATGGTGAGGCTAACTACACAGAGGAACATCTCATTCGAGGTTTTGATGAATTCATCATTACTATGAGTTTTCTTCAATGTTGGCTGTTTTTGTAAAAGATACACTCACATTCAAATGGGAAATCATAGACAAAATCCTCCTAGCCTCCTTTTGTTAGGTACTGTGTTTTAATGAGCAGTATTTCTTTCCATTTTTTGTTCCTTCCATGGCATTTGAGATGTTACAGGTTTTTGTACACTTACAGAAGAAGCTATTGCAACATTTGTTTGGGTATAGTGGCCTCTGGTAGAGGGTTATACTTTAACGCTTGTCTGTGTGTGTCTCCTTTTCTTCACCCCAAAGTTGCTGTTGCCAGGGATTAAAGAGTGGAGGCTGACAACTAATTCACGGCTCCTTTGCTCTCCTGTTGATTGTGTGCCACATCTAAATTATCGTCTCATTGCAGAGGTGTATGTAGGGAATTTCCAGATTAGAACAGGACTGGTTCTTCAAGGTTTTTTCATCTTCATAAGAGCACAGAAATCATCTTGGGAAGGATGGAGGGGCAGGGAACAGAGAGATGGATGAGCCAGTGGAGATGTTCTTGGGTGTCAAAAGAGCTTTAACCAGGATTACATCCATACTCAGAGCTACAGCAAGAGTTTTAGCCCCAGGGGTACTCCCCACACCAAAATGTTTTATAATTCCAAGGATTTTTTAGGGGTTTTCTGTCCCTCAGTCCCTTCAGGCAGCTGCCGCTGCTGTGGATTTACAATTGCTTTTTCTGTGTGGGCTTTGCTGCCATATGGCACTGTAATTCTCTCTTGCTCACCACAGCTCTGCCCACTCTTCTAGTATCCATGGCATTATTGAATAATACATCTCTTCATTCTCTGAAGAGAAAGTTAGGTGTTTTGACTATTATTCACAAATCCAGTGTTTTTATTACACAGACCTGAAGGCTTAATTAAAGCAATGCCAATTCTTTTGTACTTTGTTGTCATTCATCACACAAAGTATGTGGAAAATTTTGCTCTCTATGCCCCTCCCTACCTGGTCTCCAAAACTCTAATTAATGGGCAAAAAGACAACCCCAGATGAGCCATCTCTGAAAAGCAGATACTTCAATAAAGCATATCCTTAATTATATCAGAGATGATTTGTTTATCTGCTCCGAGAATGTTCACTCAATATGATGTCCCATGAAATAACAAATATGCTCTGTAGTCCATTTGGGCTCACACTTCAAAGTCCATTGGTACATTTACCTTGTGATGTCAGGGTGCTGTAGGTAGGCAGATTGGTTTATCTGTCCCTAGAATTTGGAACTTCTCTCAAGTACTGTAGGACCCAGAGCAGAAGTCAGAGATGGCGATGAAAGGAAGAGGACTTCAACTGGATTTTTCTCCCATTTTTCTACCTGTGTTTTATCATCCCTCTCTATGTTTGCTGCATATACTCAAATGGCATTTCTCCTGCAAAGACCCTCAACCGAAACATAGCAGTATCAGACACACAAGCACATGTTTTTGCCAACCTGAAACATCAGGTATTCTAAAGGCAGCGGCAAACAACACTGTTCTCAATCTTCACATCCTTCTGCCCTTCATCCTTCTAGATGAAAGGACAGGATAATACCCGGTTTTAATACTACCCAGTAGAAAAATGAAAACTATTAATATATTAGAGAACTTCTTGTGGTCATTTGGTCACCTAACGCAAACTGTTCACTAGGCAGTGAAAATCCTATTAAGCCAAGAGTATCCTGCCTGAAGGCCATAGAATCAAACAGCCAAACTTTTATATTCACAGTTGCCAGATGTCAACTGGTAGCTTCTTTTGCTTTTGTCTTTGTTGCAATGTGAAGTGCCTCACACAGAAAACCAGGATGGCATATGAATAATAAATATTGATGAGTAACAGCTGGAGTTTCTCAGGGTGCCCCTGTTCTCTTTAGTGAAATGTTTCTCTGTATAATTTACTAGGTATCTCTCATTAAAGCGGAGATAGTATATACAATTACAGTTAACAAAACGATGCCTCTGAACAAAAAGGGTCACTGTGTTGCCTGGCAACTCTTAGTCCATCTAAAACCAAGTGCTGCTATTGCAGACCTGTGATAATTTGTGCTGTTTGTGAGCAAAGGCAGCTCTGGAACTCTGCCCACAAGCGAGACCTTTGGCTATCAGCAGGAGAAACTCTTCCATAACTGTGCTCTGCATGATCTCAGCCCAGCCTGCAGCCTCAGTGCATCTTGCACCTAACTGGTGTTTTGTTGCCCATCCAGTGGTATGAAGTGGGAGTAAATCCTGAATTCTCTGTACCTGTGAGGCAACATCAGATGTAAAGTAGCTCTAGAGATAACACAACTGCTATGACTTTGCTCTGAATACTGTTCCCATTAGCAAGGAGCAGCATCAGTCTCTGAGAAAGAGGCTTACGGGTAATTTCTGTGCATATATTAGTATGCTTGTTTATTAGGTTCAATGGTGGAGGAACATTATGGACTTTTTCTTATGATATAATGTCACTATTAGCTGTGAGAACCACTGAGCCTATTACAAGGGACATTTCATGCCATTGTGTTTGCTAAAAAATTTTTCATGCTTGCAAGAACAAGAATATATACCAAATTATTTTTAGAGTAACAATTTTCTCCATGTGGACTTAATTAGAAAATGAATAAAGAAAAAGTAGATTTTATTTTTTTTGCTTTCTTTCTATGAGCTCAAGTTTCAGAAAATAAATTGCATAAATGTTACTGCCTTGATAGCCTTTAAAATGATAATAATGATAACAATGAAATCTTGTTCTCAAAAGGCCAGGCAGGCATTTGATGTAAATAGACTCAGCTTTATGGAAGCTCATGGATTTCAGCAAATTGATGCCAATTTAGACTCTGTCCTGACCTTTCTTTCAGGGATACAAATGTGCCCTGGTGACAACTCCAGATTTTGAAAACAAAAACAGCAGAGTTTTTTAAGATGCACTTAAAGAATAACTGAACCTTGGTTAGAGGAAAACTCAATGACAGAAAGTCTATAATGTCTGATTTTAGGAGTGTGTGAGGGGGTAACAGTGAATCATATTTCCTTGAAGGCCAGCTTACTCTGAGTTATTTTGAATTGAACCTCAGAAGAGTTTATTTTGGTGGAATTGCTCATGGTTTTAGGAACTTTTTTTCCAATGGAGGTTACTTGGTCAGAATTGGATTGTGTAATAAACATCAAAATAAATTTTTTGAATGACAGATGATGAAAGCTCCTTTCAAGTCAACATACATACCTAATCACTTATATGCTAATCTTTCTAGGCGTATCAGTGATGGAAAGCTTAAGAAAAACCTCTCAAAATTCACATATGCTGAGGAGATCGCACTGAGGAGATAGGTTCTGTTTTTAGGAATTCCTCTTCTGCTCCCTCCTACCTGTGGCACGCACCCAAAGTCTGTTTCTCTGTCAGAATTACACACCTAAATTGGGTTTTTCTGCATGAAAAACAGAGTGGGATTACACTGTATCCAAATGCTAAGTAATCTCTCATCTTGAAGTATTTGAGAGGAGTTTTGAATGGCAAAGCTGCATGTTGCTCCTCTGTGTGAACTGCCTTCACAGAGCAACATAATCGTCTGCCTTTCTCCTATCCGCTTTGTTTTTCTTTCCTGAAGCAAAAAAACCTCTTTATTTCCTTGCTTATTACTTCTGGGATTTTCTGCCCCTATCTTCTCCTCTTATTAATATAACACTTCTTGTTTATTCCTCCTTTCCAGAGAAACTGAGTACTGAAGCTATTAAGTGCTCTGTTTTTATAGCCTTGGATACCTCTCTGTTAATCACAGAATCACAGAATGGTGTGGTTTAGAAGAGACCTTTAAGAGGTGTCCCCCTGCTACAGGCAGAGACACCTACCACTAGAGCAAGTTGCTCAAAGCCCTAATGGGGTAACAATTGCCTGATAACCCAGCCCTGTGCTTTGCAAGTTGGTTTGGGAATAACAGCCAGAGTGACTGTGAAATTTCTCCTATGGATCACATTTCCAGTAGATGTGCTGTCACTGTGCAGCTGGAGAGGTGCAGTCATCAGTAAGGTTTATTGTGCTAATCATTCTTGTGTCACAGAGTAGGAGGCAAGAACACCCAGGTATAGGTTTACCAATCAAATGCTCTCTGATTCCCCACACGATCTAGGAGTTAGCAAGGACAGAGTGTAAATCAAATAATATATAGCACAAAGTAACTGATTCTTAGCTCTCAAGTTATAAATATAAAACCTTCAAAGTTGTGTTTGATGGGAAGAACAAAAGAAAAACAATGATATTAATTACAGAAAAAAGCAGCAATGAGATGCATTGCAGAGTAGGTAATTTCAGAATCAATTAGAAGATTCTCTATTTTGAGAGATACAATAATAACTGCGTGTTTTGGATTTGTGAGTGACTTGAAAGTTCTGGGGTCTGGTGTAGAGATGTGTTTGCTGCAGGACTATAAGATCAAGCAAGACTTTCTAAGGAAAATAGTGAAACAAAATAAGGAATATTAAAAGAGAAACAAATGTTGTACCTGGGTAGATAAACTACAACATGAAGAGTGGCATCAAAAGAAGAAATATAAAGGGCCTGCATCTCTCTATCAGTAGATATAGTCTTACTTTATCTGAACGTAGCTCTGCTCATTCTAACTCTGTTGTGAAGGGAAGGGGGGAAGGGAAAGGGAAGAGAAGAGGGAAGGGGAAAGGGGAGAGGGAAGGGAAGGGAAGGGAAGGGAAGGGAAGGGAAAGGAAGGGAAGAAGGTCACTGCATTTGTACATATGAATATAATTAAACAAAACAGATTCAATTGTGAATTTAATTACACATCAAGTGCATGTTAAGTGGTTATAACGATGTTATGAAAATATCTGTGATAAACTCATTCACATTACATTCTGTTGCTAATTCAATTTTCATCCACAAGCCCAAAATGTGGGCTTTTGTTCTGTTACTACAGATACATACATATCAAGGACAGTGTCTAATTTAAATAATGTCTAATATAAATATATAAAAGCAGTTTAAAGGAAGATGAGTTTTGTAGTTCTTCCAATAATTCAATATTAAAATTTCTTTCTTCTGATATTTATAGCCATGAATGAGAACTACTGCATTAAAAACTTGAAGCTGAGAATGAAAAAAATAAACATGAAGAAAATTTTGCCAAAATCTAGGAAATATATGGAAAAAGAAAATGTTCTCCCCGCCTGAATCCTCTGCTTCTCATCAATTATCACAGGAGTATTACTTCACAGCTAAAATCATGTTACTAATTAAAATGTTTATAAATTCTTAAAATTGGTCTAAGCATTTACTCTTTGATTCTCTGCACTATGTGAACAACAATCCACATCTCTTCCTATCTTGGATTTTTATTCCACGGTGGTAAAAGCTCTGGAAATTGTATTCTAAGGATCTAGTTAGTTTTAGAATGTACAATTTAGGGATCTGTTCACATGGCATAAAAATTTTGTAAGAATATTCAATTTTGCCAAGACATAATAACTTTATATTTATTTCACTTTTTTTTCCCTAGTATTCAAAGCTGGAGTAAGGGTCAACAAATGGATATAATTAAACAAGCAAGCTACCACTGAGCAGTCAAGAGCAGTGCATCACTGCTCTCTGAAAAGTAAGTCAAATTTTTGTGCATGTTGTTACATGAACATTATCTTTATGTGAGGTAAATGTAGAAGAAAGGACTGCAGAGTAGGTGTATTTGTGTGGGAAGTAGCTGACATCAGTAAACTCTTTACCTGAGATAACTTTTCTAATGAATGCTGGTCATACCATTAGATTCATTGTAGAAACCCATCTGCAGTCTCAGTATTGGAAAAGTTGTATAACAATGTAGTACCATTATTAAGTTGTTGTTGCTGACCTTGCCAGTTTCCCTGCTGACTGATGACTTTGTGTTTTGCAGTACTTATGGTTGGTTAAATAAAAGTGATTTGTGTACTGTTCATGAATAGGACTCTTTGAGGAAAAGGTGAAAATACTTCTCATGTCAGTGTACAGTTCTGGCTTTGTAGTAGCTAAGTATAATACATCACCTGGTTTGAAGGAAGAACAAATTTTGAAAGGTTTCATTTGAACTTGAACTTCTTAACATCATTACCTAAAAAAATCCGATGACTTACCAAGATAGCAATAAGTGGCTCATTTCTGAACCAAGAAAAATACTGGGAAGCCAGTTCAGGTGCAAGAAAACTGAGGCTTTGAATTTTCTTTTATGATTAACAATAGAAACCGTTCCAGGAAAATGAACATCTTAAAACCAGAAACAGAAGTGGTACATTGGAAGTCATTTCTAGAAAAACCCTGGTAATGCAAGGCTGTGGTCTCTGGTGAGCTATGTGGCTTTGAGAAGGGCCACCCATGGGACTGCACTCATTTCCCAGGGGACTGAGTGATCAGCAAAGTTGGCGTCTTTCAACTGTCTGGAGGCTGACAAACTGGTGCCAGGGTCCTCAGAGCTGCAGCCTCACTCCAGCAAGCCACCCTCCAGCTGGCTTGCAGAGGGATGCAATGTAGCCCCTAGCCAGAGTGGCCAAAGTGGCCTCCTAGGAACAAAGTGTGGGGGATCTCCATACTTTGTCAGTGTTGCCTTTATGTCTTCTAACATTTCACTTTGTTCAAATTCATCACAAAAGATCCAAACCTTCTAGAAAATAGATTGGAGGGGCAGCAACAGGTGAATTTACCCAATGATCTGGTAAAACAGTTAATTGCTTTTGTAATAAGATTAAGAGGACAGAGTTGTTGTCCTCATAGCTCAGTGAAATGAGGAGGATCATTGTCATACGCTTCTGGCTGACTGCTAATGCCTTTAGATCATACTGATCTAACTTCTTAATTTATAATCCTTCTTCTTCATCTCTGTCTTGATGGATGAATTGTCCCATGCCTTACCTCAGTTATGCCCTTAGGTGATGACTGATCTAGCTACCCTGATAATGAAAGCCAGTCATGCTGCTTTCTTTAAAATCAATGTACAAGGAGTTGCCTGCTTTTGCAAGTTCCCTCCTGAAAGGCTATTTGCTAGAGCAAAAGAACTAGCAGTGCAAGCAGTGAGTGTTCCCACTGTTTTTAAAATATATCTAAAATTTCAGACCTAAAAGAAAATTCTTTGTGTACTGATTGCATTTTTGAAAGTTTCTGTGCATATTTTTTATTTGAAGTACATGGTGAATATTCACTATTTTTAAAAAAATTGCACGTTGAGAAGATTAGATAGGAAATATGTACTGTCAATGAAAACAGAAAAGAACACCAACAGAGATAGTGTCCTTCAGTATCTTGGAGAAAAGATAGGAAAAACCTGCATTTTACATAGGCAGAATAAAATAAGGTACAGATTCCTATGTAGCAGAATGTCTCTTCCTTACCTTTGAGAACATAATTCATCAAACTTTTGAAATTACGTTGCCCAAATTGTTTCTTTTTGACCACCTGTCTTAAATCGTTCCTCTAATGTGAAAATGTGCTTTCCTGTCATTTGATTGTGACTCAATTACATCAGAACTTGTGAGGTTTCCTGAGAGATTTTTAACCCTTTAACCAATTTTACAATCTGTGAGTTATACTTCTGAATAAAAGAGGGAAAATGTTTCTGTCTGGAAGAAAACTGCTCGGTCTAACAACAGGGAAACATCAGGCAGAGAAGGACGCAACCAAAAAGTAAGCAATGTGATCATGATCTTGGGAACATCCTGCTGAAATCTGACCTTGAGTTTACCTTTTGGCTAAGGTGGGTGTAACAGCAGTCTCTTGAAAAGGAAAGAAATGTAAACTGAAGTCTGTGTATCTGCTCAAGTTCTGGCCCTATTCAAAAAGAGAAGGAATAATTGCTGTGGCTTGTAAAATTTTTTCCAATCCTTGAAAGCAAAGTCTAATGTCTAAAGAAAACACCTAAATTCTTCACTGCCTCTCTTTTTTGTGCACACATGCACTTTACAAGGTTTACAGGTGGAGCAGAATATATGAAGCAGCATAATTATTTTTATTTCTGCAGCCATTCGGTCTCTTCTGAGATAAATTAGGCCACTATATAATCATCAGCTTCAGCATATGCATTGTTCAGCATGTTTCCAGTAGAACCTGTTTTTTTTGGTTCTGTTTTTGGTTTTTATATTTTTGTATGTGTGTGTTTGCTTGTTCCTTTGTTTTTGTTTTGTTTGCATTTTCTTAGTACAGGAGAAACTCAAAATGAACTTAAGCACAGCACTTGCAAGGAATACTTTTTGAATGCACCTCACAGTGAGGGTGAAGGATGTCAAATAAATAGAAGTGAGTCTTGATTTTACTGCAAACAAGAGTTTTGAAAACATCATTTCACCCATTTAAATTAAATACCCAAGGAATATGCAAATCAAGTTCTATTTGTGTGTATCAAATTTATCAGTCCAATGTGCACTTTATCATTTCCCTCTAGCAAGAAGAGAACTGCAACAGAGGCAAAGGTCTCAGAAACAGGTGAATCGATGCACTGGTATACATAAAACAAATTTAGGTTCGAGATTCTTTATCTAATTTATTCAAGCTTTTAAAAGGGATGAACGTTAGTCATGGCAGTTTCAGGATTCACTTTAATACATATTTGATGAGCTTTGGAAATTCAGAAATTCTCTTTTATTTAGGCTTTTCTAAATACTAAAGCAGAATCAACCTTGGATTTAAAGGAATATTAGCTCTCTCCTCACATATTCTGTCTAGTCTTGTGAGAGCTGCCCATTGTAGCCAGATACAACAGTTTCTTTAGCAGTGCTGAATCTTAGACACTAAAGACAGCCTCTCCTCAATGGGAGTTACTACAAGGGGAAAAAGAAATTTTCAGTGCGTCAGAGAGGAGACAATCTAATCCTCTTTGCTGGTACATCTGCTCTGGCAGTTTTGCTCTACAAATCAAAAGGCATTCCATTAATTAAAGTTCCTTTTTCTTTCATTTTTGTTCAGCTTCAGAAATGTGACCAGTATTTCAAAAGAAAAAGAAAAAAAAGACTTTCAGCCCACTTTAGTCACAAATAACCACCATCAAAATGTATACACTTTTTTCTATTTTCTTTCCCTTATTCTTTCTTTCTTTCTGTCCCTTTTTTTCTTTCCCCTTTCCCTTTTCTTTCCCTTTTCTTTCTTCCTTTCTTCCTTTCTTCCTTTTTTTCTTTCCCTTTCTTTTTCTTTTTTCCCTTTCTCACTCACTTTTTCTTTCATTCTTTCCTTACTTTCTCCTTTTGTAGAGAACCTTTTTTTTTTTGGCAAAGTACATTACATTCAGAGAGTTTTACAAAACAAAGCTTTCAGTTCTTGGTCAGCAACAAACTCATCTTTGTTCATGCAGCTCTATTAAGGAAAGAAGGCCAATTTTACGCAGGTTTCTATGGTCTACAGCACAAAGGCATCTATCTGCATGCAAGCTATCTGGCAGGCACACAGCAGACTGTGAGATCATCCATTTTAGCAATCACCAGCTGCAATGAGGAACTGTAAAAAATTATAAACTGGTTTATATAGTGTTTTTATTGTTCCAAAGAGTCAGTACTACAGATCTGTGCATTGTTTTGTGGACAGATAACAAGTACAGCTAATGGGGTTCATATCTAGATCTGCTTTGCATTTTGCCCAGTGAGTATTGCTCTGTTTTGATTGGATACTAATGTCATCTGTCTTAAGCAGGAAGTGATGCTCGACTGCTTTATCCCTGGGGTTTCAACTGTTGTCTAAGGAATTCTGGTCCTTTATTTGATGGACTTTTACTGTGCCTTTGCAAGCATGCACTATTATTCCACAGTGGGTGGTCAACTATTTAGCACTTGCCAGTTGCATCATACACTGCCCGTAAAGACCATGTACTGTAATTTCACAGCATGAAGAAAATGAGAATATTTTAGATGTTCCTGAGAGAGGAGGAAGAATTTATAAGAAGAAAACTTGAACTGAATCAGGGGAGATTTTATCTTAAAGAAGGAAAAACTGAGCACATTACTGATTTAACAACTCTGTAGAATTTCAGAGGGTAACACAGGGAAGTCCAGCTCTTGCTTCTTTTACTGTTGGGCCATTCTAGGCAGCATGCATAAACTGAAGCACAGTGGACAGAACCCCTTTCAATCCAGTTCAGTTTGAATGGAATCTGTAGCGCAGATTGACAGTGCAAATAAAGGGTCTGGGCCACATTTAGGTGTGGAGTCAAGTTGAATGGGTTTCTATATATCAGCATCCACTGGGAGGAACAAACATGAGTAGAGAAAGAGTCGACTAGAAAATGTTTTCCTGCAAGGCAGCATTCTGGTTGCATACTGTGACCATCTTATGAACAAACGAGCATGATACGTGTAGTAAAGCATTTTGGGAAATTGCATTACGTCAACTTGTGCAAGAAAAAAAAATGCCTTTAGCTTGCTTTTATTGTTTGATTGCAAGGAAGCTGATGTCTCACTGAAGGAAAGAGTCTCAGGATTAATGCACTGTGCAGTAAAATTATCACTTCCCTAAATTCAAAGATTAAGAATACATTCCCCATGTTAGAGACTTTCTCATGACTCTATCAATGCAATTCTAAAATCTCAAACTAAACTAACTAAAAAAATTTTCTGAAAGTGGGTTTTCTTGGAAAACTATTATGATTTCTCTTGCATAAAAACATATTTCCCTGTAATTTGTCTATATTGCGGCTTTTTAAAAACTGAAATAGCATTAAAGAATGTGGAAGAAAAGATAACAGTAGTCGTATTTCATGGGGTATGTGAGATAGATTTACCTGGTGAGTAAAAGCAACACAAGATTCTCCATTTCAAGCCTATTTAACTGAGAACATTATTACATAAGAATATAAAAGATTCATAAGCTTTTGCTATCCAATACCAGCAGTTTGGAAACAATTAAATTCTGTAAATAGAGAACACTGTGTACTTTTCATTAAAGCATAGTATCCGATTGCATATAGTGCCAAATAGAAACTCACCATGTTCATGAAAACAAAATCTTTACATCCAGCATACTTTGACCTAACAAGTGTGATTGTGCAATCCAAGCAATGATTCCTCTGTATGTGCCTTTTGGATCACAGAGTCCTATCTTATATACAGAGCAGCACACTTAGTACAAATGAATACGTAATATTGCAGCAGAGAAGCTAGAATACCACAGAGGGTCACATTTACTGCTCTAAACAGGTGACTTTTTTTCTACCTTTCCAGATGAAATCCAGATTTCACCCTATTCAGTGAGATACATCCATGCAGATGCCTTAGGCATTAGGAATGTATTGCATAATTGCATAATAATGCAACTGCTTTGCATTATTAATGACATTATTAGTTTGTATTAACGTTACTGTTAACTAGTCTCGACCCATGGCAGTAGATGTTGCATAAACAACTGAGAGAATTGTGTGTTTGAGAAAATGATTTCTCACTTTGCTTTTAGCATTTCTTGTAACAGCCAAAAAATAAGCCTTGTTTTGTTCCCAAATATGAAACAAAATTCATGCCTTCAGTAACACCTTTGTGAGTGGGTGAGAAGCGAGCCATATTTCAAATAAATTATTTAACCACCCACACAAGGTTTATATGGATGATTAACCTGTTAGTGGGTCTTTTCACTGAATGGTCTGGGTTAGAAGAGACCTCAATAATGATGAAGTTCCAACCCCCCTGTCACAAGGGCTGCCAGCTGCTAGATCAAATACTAGATCAGATTGCTCAGGGCTCCACCCAACATGGCCTTAAACACATCCAGGTAGAGGGCATCCACAGCCTCTAAGCAGGGCAAGCTGTTCCAGCACCTCATCACTCTTTCAGTAAAAAACTTCCCCCTGACAACTAATCTAAATCTCCCGTTCTTTAGTTTAAAACCATTCCCTCTTGTTCTATCACTACCTACCCTTGTAAAATATTGATTTCCATCATGTTTATAAACTTTCTTTAAATATTGGAAGACTGCAACAAGGTCTCTCTGCAGTCTTCTCTTTTCTAGACTAAACAAGCCCAGTTCCTTCAGCCTGCCTTCAGGAGAGAAGTGCTCAAGCCCTTGGATCATCTTTGTGGCCCTCCTCTGTATCCTCTCCAAAAGCTCTGTGTTTTTCCTATGTTGGGGGCCCCAGACTTGGATGCAGTACTTCAGTTGGGGTCTCAAAAAGGCAGAGCAGATGGGAACAATCACCTCCCACACACTGCTGGCCAACCCTCTACTGATGTAGCCCAGTATACCATTGGCATTCTGGGCTGCAAGCACACACTGTTAGCTCATGTACCATCTCCACCAAATAGACCATCGTTCAAATCCACATCTCTCCAATTTAATAGATACGGACATGGTGGAGGACCATGTCAAAGACTTTGTAGAAGTCCAGGTAGATGGGATCATTTGTATTCCCTTTGTCCACTGATGTGTCACTCCAATATGGAAGGCCACCGGATTGGTCAGGCACAATCTGCCCTTGGTGAAGTTGTACTGGCCATCTTGGGTCATCCATTTGTCCCTCATGTCCTCAATACATCCTCCTAGGCACAGAGTTGAAGCTCACCAGCCTCTAAGTTCTCCAGGTCCTCCTTTCTCTCCTTCTTGTAAATGGGAGCAATGTTTCCCTTTACCTAATCCCTGGGGACTTCATCTGACAGACATAACTTTTCAAATATGATTGAGTGGCTCAGCAACCACATCAGCCAGCTCCTTTAGGACCCTGGGATGCATGTCATCTGGCCCTATGAGTTGGTCTTGGACTTGTTCTGCCCTTGAACTGAGGGAGGAGTTTGCTGCATCATTTTCCACCTAGAGATTCAGGGATGTGAGAATGCTGGCTTCCAGTGAAGACTGAGGCAAAGAACTCATTAAGTGTCTCAGCCTTCTTCATATTTGTTATAGCCAGTTCTCCTTTCTCATTTAGCAGAGGAGGTACACTCTCTTTGTCCTGTCTTTTCCAACGTATGTACCTGTAAAAACAACAAAAAGAGATTCTAAATCCTTCTCCAAGTTCAGTTCCATCTATGCCCTGGCTTTCCTGATCCTGTCATCTGAAATCCAGGAAGAAAACTAACTTCAGTGCAGAGTTAGAAAGTAGCATTCCTTTATTCCTTACAGTATGTACCAGACAACTTAAATCAAGTGTAGCTCTCAGAATACAGGTTCTGTACTTAAAGAGTTAAGACATACATATGCAGTACATTGGCATACATATTCATTCTTTTCCAAAAACTCAATATATGTTAATGTCTCTCTGTTCATGTGTGATAGTGGCCTCTGGTGGTCTTCAACCACTTACTTTCTCCCCATTTTTCCGTCATGAGCTTAATCACAGTGACTTTTGTTTAACTTCCAGCTGTTTTTTCCAAATTTCACAAATTTCCATTACTTGTTAGGCCATAATGAGAAATTTTCTATCTTAGTGCACTATAACCCAAAACAATATACAAGAATTCAAAGAAAAAAGTCCTTGCACCTGGTGGATGCAAAGGTAAAAGTAGTCTATCCTGACTCCAGTGCTTCTGTGAAGCAGGATCGTTGAGAAAAAATAAGGCTGCTCACAAACCCAGCAAAGTCAAAATGGAAAGTTTTAGGACTAACACTCACAGATTCCTTTTGCTAAACTAATACATTGGTCCTTAAACTAATATAATGATCCTCATTGCCAAACCAGTCTCTATCAATTCTATCTCTGTACTTGCTTGCATACAGCATCCTTATATCTTTCCCAGGTGACACATCCTTGCTTCCACTGACTGTACTTGTCCTTCTCCTCCCACAGTTTTACCAGCAAGTCATTGCCAAACTATGCTGATTTCCTGTTTCTCCACTTGCTTTCTTATTCTGAGGGATGGAGAGATCTCGCATCCTCAAGGAGTAGCCAGCTTTGTTCCACTCCTTTGTATCTAAGGACTTCTTTCCAGGAAATCCTGTCCAACAATTCCTTGAACAACCTGAAGTTCACTCTTCTGAAGTTCAGGATCCTTTGCCATGCCCATGTTCCTTGAGATCACGAACTCAACCACAGTGTGGTCACCACAGCCCAAGCTGCCTCTGATCTTAATATCTTTAATGATCTCCTCTGCATTGGTGAGCACTAGGTACAGAAACACTTCATCTCTAATCAATTTGTCCAATACTTGAACTAGAAAGTTATCGTCAGTGGACTCAAGGAGTCTCCTGGATGCCTTACAGCTCGCCATGTTGTCTTGCCAGAAGATACATGGGCAGTTGAAATCTTCCATCATGATGAGAGCCTGTGAATGAGAATCTTCTTGTCGCTGAAGCAGGAAAGTCATATCAGCAGCCTTCTCTTGATCAGAGGGCCTGTAGTAGATTGCAACCACCAGTTGTCCTTTATTGGTCCCTTCCCTAATTTTAACCCACAGGCTCTCAGCCTGTTCCTTACTGTTCCTCAGAGGGAGATCTTCACAGTCTATTTACTCCTTAACATAGAGGGCAACTCTACCACTTCTCCTACGTTGATTACTCCTTCTAAAAAGCTTACAGCCCTGGTGGTGTTCCAGTTGTAGGAATTATCCCACCATGTTTCTGCAATGGAAATAAAATCACAGTTTCCTGAGTGCACCAAGGTTTCCAACTCCCCTTATTTATTTCCCATATGCATAGTAAGGAAAAAAAAAAAAGAAGGAATAGAAGATATCATCAGGCTTTCAGCAAACATTATGTTTGGAAGAGTATTAGAAGGAATCAGACTGCATAAAGATACTCAACATAATGATCAATAGTACTGAAAACTTGAAGCTATTTTTAAGTATAACAAAAAAACCTTCGTATATATTTGGCTGGCTCAGGCATTCAACCAGCCACAAAGAGATTGTTGGAGGAATTTCTGAGTAAAATGCTATCTAGGATTTGAATCAAATATCTATCATGAACTCAATGTATATATTCTGAAGTCTTATTGACTTCATTTGCTAATGATAGAGTTACTACAACTTCATCTACTACACATCAGGTAGGCCTTTGTAGTAAACCACGTGCACACCACAGGAAGTAAGAATTTGACTGGACTTGCCTGCATATGAAGAGCCACATAAGACTCATTTGTCCAGTTGAGCAGTGTAAGCAGAACAGTTATCACTGCCCAGTGGATATGAGGTAATTATAATGCTATAGACATCTTGAAGCTGTGGCTTCAATAGTATTTATGTTGCTAAGTGCTTATCGTTTTTGAAAATGGGAACTCAACAACTCAAGTCATATGGGTAATTTTGAAGATTCAAACTTCAGATGGTAGTGCTTTACAGATTTACAAAAAGGGATTTGTCCCAAACTTTTATGTTTTGATGATTTCTGCAGTGTTGAAGGATCCATTTTAATTTCTTTTCATTGCAGTTATACACTGTAAAGACCTTTGGATAATAACCCATACCTTCTTTGCAATATAGTATCCAGGAATGGAACAAGGACTCTTCAAATAAGAGGAAGGCTTCATTTCTTGGAGATTTCTTGCATGATATTTTCAATTCCATGGGATTGGGTAGGCAAGAGAAAACCAATATCCTGATTTATTTATTTTTCCCTCGAATCCAGTGTTTCTGTCTGGAGCCCAGTAGTCAGTCTAGTTTGTTCTTTTCTACTTGATCACAGATGCATTTTAATGAGAAACAAAAGAGTAATAGCTGCAAGGTATCAAAAGAGTATTAAATACACCCTGTTCTCTTATTCTGGTGAAGACAAAGATGTGGGTATCTAGATAATGGTTTTTGCACCTGTAGGGAAAGGCAGTGGCAGATAACCAGTTCTAAATCACCCGAAGTTTGATGGTCACAATCCAGTAAAATAAAGAGTTGCTTAAGTGCCCCAAAGATGAGTACTCACCAAAAATTCCAAAAGGAGGGCAGCCAGCCTTTAAATGAGTTTTAGGGAGGGGTGCAGCCTGGTTCTGGCTGCACAGTTGAATTGCTTTCATCTGTGCTCCCAAGGCTGGCTATGTCCCTTTACCAGGTGCTCAGTCATTGTTTTAGGCTGTGACTTAGCAATTCCCATACAGCACCATAAGTTATGTTCAAATAGATACAAACTTAGAGATTACTGGCCATAAATAAATGTCCATAAGGCTAATATAAGAATGTAGAAAATCAAGGCTGACTTATTAAAAAGGGGAAAGGAGTGTCCGACCTAATTGCATGTTTAGGATTCTTTTCAGGTCTGAAACAATCTGTTACTTCAGTCTTTAACAATCTGTTATCCCTTAGGTAATAGGGATTGATACACCATGACAACGTTTGGAGGGCAAAAAGGTAGTGTCTCCAAATGATATCTTAATTTACAAAAAATTCTTTGTCATTGTCAGTTGTTTCAATATAAAAAGCAATCCATTCATTTCTGGTGTGTACCTAGTACAGCATAGTTTACATTTTTAATTTATTTAACACTAGATACGCTCTCCTTTTTGTACAAGTATGGAGAGCAAAGAATTATATACTACTATTCAAGACCATCTAGTTCAAGATGTCTGATCAGAGCAATTTCGTGTTCTTTTGGGAAATCTTAAGAAATTTTGTATCAATCTTTTTCCTCATTGGGAATTTGCAGAAATGGATTTAAGGAAGATTGTGTGTCTGAAATCATGAAGAGTTCACAACTAAAGCTCAAATAGCATGGAACTTACAATTCCTTCCCAAGCAGAAGTGGTAAAAATTCTTCATTTCAGATTTGCTCTTGCCTGAAAGGGCAGCCTTTCAAGGGATGCAACTAGGTTCAGAAAGGGGCTTTCACAGGACCATTGCAGACTAGAAGAGGATTTTCTTGTCACTTGATTGTTCTGTTTCCAAATCTGCTTTTGAGAGGCATTATGAAAGGTTTTTCAAGACTATCTTGATTGTGGGATATTTCACATTCATATTCTGTGAATCAAAAAGTGCCCTTGGACCACTGATTTTTTTTAAACTAGCTTAGTTATTCTTCACTTACTTTTGGCTTACTGGAGTTTCATGATGTCTTCACAGTAAAACTTACTCTTTCTCCCACTCACAGTACTGTGCTTTGCAATGGTCATATTGCTGCCAAAAATTATTTCTTCCACACTGTCAGGCAACAGAGCACATATTTATGCAGCAGCTTGACAGCACTGTGGAGGGAGTGGGAGGCTTTGATGTGCATTTGGAGAATTAAAACTAAAAAAACCTTTCTGAAACTACTAAGGGGTGTTTTCTAGAGTTCTAATTACTATCAATAAAACTAAATACACAAATGCTAAAACTTTCATTGCAATGAACAGGGCATGATATTTCCATTCTTTATTTTCTCGCAGTGAAGACATTACTTTAAAACAACCTACATTTGCCACCATTTATCAAAAAGGTAACAGAGTTCATAAAGCGTTCGGATGTTACAGTAAGGGACTTAAATTTAATTTGATAACTGATCTAAAGGAAAATAAAAGTGGGACTTGAATATATATATATGTAAATATACACATATTTAGATACAGATATATGCATGAACACAACAAGGAGAGATCAGTAGATACGATCACTGTCTTTAATCAATGAGGCAAAGGAACTGTCTGGAAGATAAAACATAATTAGACATAGATTATATATTTATAATAGTCAAGTTAATTTTATTGGAACAAAACTATTGGGATAATCATGTCTGACTCAGAATTCACATCTTTCTGGTATACTTGAGACAAATTTGCGTTATTATAGTTATATATACTATAATATAGTGGTGCCAATGATCTACAATCTCTCTTGGCTCTAAAACAATAGATTATACATTATCTGTTATATATTTTTTATATACACAATATATAACATTAAATGAATGACAGAATCATAGAATGCTTTGGGTTGGAAAGGACCATAAAGATCATCTCCCCATTTTTAATCTTCATTAGTAGTGCCATAAAGATGAGCTCACCTTTTTTGTGATATTTATTTCTTCACCGTGCTTTGCCTACTCCTTGCTTTCCCAAAAAGTGAATAAATTACTCTAGTTCTCAGCAGAAGTTCTTAATCTGGGTGAAGGATATTGGATAATGTTCTGTAGTTTTTGCTGGGCAGTAAGTTATTCTGTCTCATCATGTTTCCCTAGGTCTCATGACTTCTGAGTTAAAAAATTTAGGCTAATTTTAGGCATCCACATTGACATAACTGTCACAACCTGACATAACTGTCCATGGCTCCACTTATGTCAATAAAAGGAAATGGGTATTCTTATGAAACAAGTCATCTATATATATGGTAAAGCTTATTTTACAATGAAAATGAAATAAAAAAACAAATTAGAGAATACAAATTCCAACCAAGATGCCTGGAACTTTTCAGAAGAAAATGTGCTTACTGAGAAATCTGAAAAAAATTATTTTAAAATTGTAATTCATAACAAATATTGTTAATGAAATATTATAATTTCTTCAATCTTTAATGATTTTACATCCATGAATGTACAGTTTAAAAAGTCATTGATGTAGGACTTGAAGCTGCTCCACTGAAAATGGAGACTTCTCACTGACTTCAGTATATTTAAGAATTTATCACAACATTTGAGGCAAATGGATGAGGTCAGGCTCTTCTTGGTGGAGCTTAATAAGAGTACAAGGAGTAATGGCCTAAAACTTGTACATAGGAATTTCCATACAAACATGAGGAAGAACTTCTTTACAGTAAGGGTGATAAAGCACTGGAATAGGTTGCCCAGAGGGATTGTAGAGTCTCCTATGGAGATATTCAGGACCCATATAGAGTCTTGTGCAACCCATTGTAAGGAATCTACTTTAGCCAGGGACTTGGACTCAGTGATCTCTAGAGGTCCCTTGCAACCTCTGCAGTTCTGTGACTTGATTTTTGAAACAGTTTGCACATGCAGCTGCCATAGACTCAAGTAAAAGTTGTCAACATTCACTTCTAAAATCTGGCTACTATGTTAGGATGCAGTTATCTCACTGATGCAGAATGTGATACACAAACAAGCAGAATACATTGTTCCTTCTCTTAAACCTCACATCACTGCATAAGCAATTCCTGTTACCCATTAAGAGTTGAACAAGCAGTTTCTGACTCGATCTTCATACCACCAGGAGACTTCAAAAATGACTCACGGCCAGTAGCATTTGGAATTTGAGATCAAATGAGGCTTCTACATTTGACATCAAATAGCAAATAAACTGGATTATAAAATGCTAAGCAATGACAAAGTTGTTGATCTTTGTGTTTACGTATGCATATCAACCATCTCAAATGAAGGTGACTCAAATTCAACAGACTTTGTAAAATTACAGAAGAACTGTCATATCAATGTAGTTCTAGCAGCAGGTTAAGACTCAAGGTAGTCTTGCATAAAATAATACTGGAGGAAGAACTGTCAATTTGCTTTAATAATTCATGGAATTCAGTACCCAGCTGGTTACAAACCTTATGACAATATAAAAACTTCTGAGTTTGGACAAAGAAAAAGAAGTTTCTTAACCTAGAAAATTATTAAATCCTTTAGAGAAGAGCCATTTGAATGGGAGGTAAAAAGCAAGACAGAAAAAGCATATGAGTGAAGCCTTGGAAAAGTATAGTGGTAAAACTGGAGCTTTGAGAGAAGATGCAGTAGTGGAGAATGGCGAGAAAGAAATATTCTCAGTAGGCAACTGAAAACTGCTAAGAGTTGGTTAAGAGGGGATGGCAGACATACTCCAGGACAATGGGAAGCAATTTAAACAGCTCTTTGGAGATTTGAAGGCAGTCCTGGCTCAGTTCTGTGATAGTAAAAATTATTAAAAATAAATCTTTTGTGAATTATTGTAGAGAGAATTTTGCATTGGGCTTACAGTGGCTGTGTAAGTTAAACTCTTGACTTGTGGCTTGTGATGTGACTAGAACAAAGCTACACCTTGCAATAGCTGGTTGTTCATTACAAATGTAACTAAATTCAGTGTATATAAATATTTAGTAGCTTTTATTACAATACATCATAATCAATTCATTGTTCTAATGGCTATTTCACTATCAGGCGAAGAATACGGAACTTAAGCTATGAAGATAAGACTGAATAAGTGATTGTTCGAAGGAGCATTTATTCAGAGGTAGGTCTATGAAACAGATCAGAGCACAAATGTACAAACAGTTGAAATACTGACACCATCTATGAGAGTACATTCAAAGTTTAGCAAATTGCTGATGACTAATCCCTTGTTTTTCCAAATCAAAGTGGGTGATCATACATGGCATCACGAAGTTGTCTCCTGAGTCAGAGCAGTACTACAGAGAAAGCAAAAAGTTCAGATCAAACATATACTCATTTGATTGACAAATTCTACTTTGATTCTACAAATCCAGCTTACCATCTCCCAGAACTCCCAAGAACTTTTGTAAGCCCAAGTCAGGGCTGTGCTCCATCCTTTTGTCCCCCAGCTTGTACTGACAGTGGGGTTGCCTCGATCCAAGTGCAAGGCCTTGCACTTGGATTTGTTCAACCTCATAAATTTCTCCTGTGTCCACTGCTCTAAGTCTAAGACTGTATATTCGAAGATCTTAGAAGCAAAGAACAAACCTTGAAAGTTTAAAATAAACTAGCTAGAATGCAGGGAGAACACAAAATTTAATTCAATTCATTATTGGAAGAAAAAAATAGTGCTGGGGTCAATTTTCCATCAAATACCAGATGCCTCTTCTGGTTTTCTTAAAAGGCTTGTAAAGTGCCATGCCATTAGAAAGTAAGGTAATCAACCTTATTTTACTGGTTTTGGATATAAGGAATGCTCCTAAATGTTCAAAGAGCACAAACTGATTTTGAATTCAAAGTCATGTAAGACAGTGGTTTGTAATCCTTCAGAAGTAGCATAATAGAGTACTGAACAATCTCTCAGGAAAACCAGATGAATTTTATAACTTAATATGTCTTTTTCCATCTATATTCCAAAATGTGGTACAAGTCAGTATAAAATAGCTATGGATGAACTAGATACAAGGTGAGCTGTAGCAATTGTACCAGTGGCAAAGCAATAAAGTGACTTCATATTCCCTTCCCTTCTAGACTCATTCAGTTAGCCTTGTACTGTTGCCAATAGACAGCAACATAATGGAACTGATCTTCGCTTCTTTGTGATCTGATAGGATTTTGCAGGTGATTTTGTCTATTATTATGTCACCTCTTTTCCTTAAATCCCATTAAATATTTTGCAGACATTTCATAGCCTATTCCAAACATGGTTTGACTTCGTACTTTATTTTTGTCCCCGTTTTTCTGTTTTCTTATGCAGCTTCATAGCCGGAGAAATCCCTTCTCCTCCGCTCTCCATAGGCACTATTGGTTTAATTGTCCAAGAGAAGAGTGAGTATGCAGTTGTTAATATAGAAGCAGTCAAAGGTAATTAGATAAGGCTGTTGGATACAAATCAAATATTTGACAACCAACAGTGCCACTGTGACTTTGAAGTGAAAGGGAGAGAATTGCAGGTGCTGAATACTGAACATCAGGTGGTCTCAGAATTTATGCTCATCAGAGGTGAACTGCTATGCTCTATATGAGGTGAAGGATTTGTACTATCTTGACATCCATACCCAAGAAGGAGAAATCAAATGTATTGCTGTGGCTGGCCCCTTTTCTAGAGTGAGGGATATAGGAGTATGGCCATCAAAGGTGATAGGAAGTGTTTTAGCACTTCTTGTTATTGACTGATCAGGGTGGGAAACTGTTTTGGCAATAAAATCCTTACCGTGCAAACTCTTTTTCTGAGAGCCATTAACTCCAGCCTTCATATGAGAAAATGTTAAAAATTAAACTCTTTCAGTAGCAGCAGATTTGTCCAAATTGACGGAGATGTAAGAAGCTTTCAAACTCAAGATTGGTCAGTTCTGCATTCCACTCTTATGTCTTGCAATCTACAAAGGTGAGACTTGAGGTCTTTGAGACCTCAGAGATTTAAGGCATTTCATTTACAAATAAGTAAAGCCAGTGTTCTAGGCAAACTTTTTGCCTTATAAAGGTTTGTTTTGAGCTACTAACTTGTCTATCTCTATAAACTCCTTGTGGTTACTCCAGTTTTAAAACCAGTTGTGTAATATTCAGTAAAAAAAAATAATAATAATAATAATTGAAAAGTCTAAATTTCCTTTTGTGGAAAAAAAATATATTTTTAATAAATGCGAGTTCTCCTCATTCACCTTACTTTCACTGAGAATTGTTCCATAGCTTAGCTGTGGTTTATAAACTGTGTGTGCAAGCATGATAACAAAATGCAGGGGCATTCACAAGATTTCTGGCTTGATTTAGGAGAGAGTCTGTATCTGTCTGCCCTTCTTTTCAGCAAGAATATATGTGGTACTCCACAGGGAGAGATTGTGACTGATTCTGATTCTAGAATAAGACTAAAAATCCACTGGGGGGAAGTCAAATGGGACTCAGAGGAACTTCAGAGCCATTATAAGAACAGTTATGAAGAAACTATCTTCTTTAAATTTCTTTTAATCTTTTTTTTTTTTTTTAATTGCTCCATTTGCCCACCAGTGTCTCAGCATTTATACTTCTGGGAAATTTTAGACAGAAGGAAGCTGTTTTTCATGAGAAGGGATTTAGGTGCACATCTCATTTTAAATGAGCTTAATAAAAAGATCTCCTGTGATGCTAATGATTGCTGCAAGGTTTTGCTCTTTGGTCTTTCTAATTGAAGTCTGAGATAACATCTAAGTACGTTGTTTTAAGTGCTTCTATTTAATTGCTTTTTCATTAGCATTTTCTAAAATTACAGAAAATATCAATAATAGCTTGTTCTTTCTGGGGCTAAAATTTATTAGCTTTCCAAATCATACAGAGAGACTCAGAGAGACCTGAATAAAGCAATCTCTTGATTTATTCCTGTGCACAAAGCACAAGAGATTCTGTGTCTTCTCAGTAAGAGAAAGAGGCTGTTTCGATTTGTATCATATGGGCATTTATTTATGTAATGTATATATATATGATTTTATAATATATATTATGTTTTTAATGCAATGCTGTAATCACACAAAGTCAGAAATTAATCCAATTGTTAAGAAGAATGTTTCTCTTCAGTTCATCCAAATGGCTGTAGCTGAATTTGAGAGAACTTCAGAGTACATGAAGGTTATTTCACCCCTGAAATTTCACCAGGCTTCATCTGAATTTCAATTTCTCAAGGTACTCTCAGTTGTGAAATAGAAAAAGAGGATAAATATTTTAAAATCCCAGCAAAATGTAGAATTCACAATATCCTTCGTCTTCATATTTACAAAATGATTTGTTTAGATAAAATTAAGCTGCTTACTTCCAATGCTGTCTACTTTCAATGAAACACTAATTTTATTTTACTTTTATAATTATAGAACATGCATTATCTTTTCATATACTAAAATAATTGAAATCATAACATGAAAATGGAACATATGCCTTTGTTCAACAGAATATTTTATACCTGTTGACGTGGACATTAGATTGTAATGAAATTGTGATGAAATTAGAGGGAAAACATATCAGTTTTTGCCACACAATGGTTAGCTTCTCTCTTCTTTTTATTGAGGTTGATTGGATGTATATCCTGCTTCCAAGGAGTGATGGTTCCAGAATGACATTCACATCTGTGTGAAATATTTTACATAAGCTACAATCAGCATTTTTAGGGGATGGAATATTGTTCCCTCTATAGTCAACTTTGAGCCCTCAGAAGCCACATCAAAAACTCTGCTAACTGAAGTGGTGTGTTAATTATTATGCTGGAAAAAAAAGCACAAGGCAGAATTTTAGAATTGCTCTCTAAGCAGGTTTGGTTCAAGTAGACCAAACCGATCTCTGAGCTTTAGAACAACTAAGTTACAACTGGAGAAAATTGTAACCGCAATTAACCTGTGTAATTACACACTGCTTGCACCTGATGAGTCAGGCCAATCCCTGAATCTGGTAATGGAAAGATGTTTTGCATCCAGGTAAAATTACCTTAGGGTAATGACCTCAGGCACTTACATTTGCATTATAGACATCTGAAGTGAGATGTAAGGAATCCCACCTGTGGGATACTTCCATTTCTTATTCTTCTTGCAGTCAAAGCCCTGTTCCATTCCCAGCTCATCCTTCTGTACCTCATCCACGTGTTATGAGGAGGGGAAACTCAAACAACAGTGAAGAGTATGAATGAACAGGCACAAACAGGCAATGGCTGAGTCTGAGATGGCAGCTGCAGTCTGATGTCTCTGTGGCTGCTGCATGACACTGGTGTTGCTGGGCAGAGGGTTCACATGTTCACCTCCATACCCTATCACTCTTCAGCAAAACACTTAGATGGATTTAAACCAAGTTACAAGCTTTAGTCCTTCTAACATCAACAGAACTTCATCACATAATTGATTTAAGGGATATGTTTAAGCAATCTGTTGCTTAGCAATGAACCTGGGCATCTGCTTATATTTTTGACACAGGACTCTGTGAGACAGTAGAGCACAGCAGCGGCTGTTTCATACACTTCACAACTCTCTCCCTACTGCTATGTCATGAAGACAACTTAGGAGAAGGCAAGAACAAGATTACAGAGCAAGAGGGTTTCCTTGCCTATCACAACCAACTGACCCATGACTAACAGGAGTTTTCCTGTCCTCGAAGTATCTTGTCACTCTAACCATGCCTTTTAGTCTTATGCATTTGTCTGTGTCTTATACTGTGTTATCCCATTCTCTCAAGTCTTTTTCCCTCTCCAATTTGCCTGACTCGTTGGTATTTTTTCACAAAAGCTTTTTGTTTCCACTGTCACTGTTTCTTTGCTCCTCTGAAGCTCACCACCTCTGACTGTTGCAGTGAAGGGCCCTTCCCACTCCTAGTGGAGTTGGTTGCAGGACACAGTAACTTGGGTTGGGGGGCTAAAAGCTGTTAGTTTGGACCATCCCATGCCTGTCAGTCATGGTGGTTATAGCTCATCCATGTATGCTGCCACGCTGCCAGCATGCCCTGAGGATAAGCGGTTACACTGGGGGACAGCTCGAGGCTAAATCTGCCCTAAAGTAAGTTCCCCAAACCCTATATAGCTGTCCTTAAGACACTGTATGTCATGTGATTTCTTGCATGGTTTCCTTTATCCTTCTCACCTGTGTCACTCTTTACCCTACAATATATTTGTGCATGGTAATTTCAGTTCTACATTTGTCATATTTAAAGCTCTTTAAGGAAGGACAAGGGCTTGAATTTACAGATAAATAAATATATGGATAGCAAGATGAACCACTTATTTTATGAAGATTTCACTTCTAAAATCTACTCTTGAAAAAATCCTGCAAATAATACTTCTGTCCTACAACAACTCCTATAGCAATAAGACACAGGTTTTAATGCTAAAATCTCTTACATCTTTACCCATTAAAAATACTTACCACTGTATTAAAAACAGTTCAAGGTACAACTGCTTAGACACATAGAACTGAGTTTTAGTCAGAATTATTATTTGTAAAGGGTAATTTTTTCACTACAGTTGCAGTTGAAACTGAGAGGAAAAGATTCAATTTTCTCTACCCCTCTCCATAAAACTGTCTTTTGAGAACTCAGAGATATTTTTGTCAGAAATAATCTACCATTTCTCTCAGAGTCTCTTGACTCTGCTTTTCTTAACGCTGCTGTATCCATTCTACATGCATTGATTTTCCAGTAAAGGCCATCAGGCTGACAATCTAGAAGTTGAAGGAATATATTAAACACCTTGAGAGGATAGAACTTGTCATTGTGATAGAACCTCTCACAATGCCCAGTGAAGCTGGCTCAGGGCCTACTTGCAAGAGTAAAAATCATAATGACAGGTCTGTCTTTGGCCTCCTTTAGAAACTGTATGGGAAGGAGCTGAATGGACCCTTTGTGGTAGTGGCATCTCCTTGTGTGACAACTAGACCAAGACTGCTATATATTGACACTACCAAACAGCCATGAGACAATAACAGCAGCTTGTCAGTGATGTGATGGCTATGAAAGAGTGGGTTCAATGAAAATTTCAGCTCTGCAAGAAATTTAAGACAGATGCTGATATCCAGCCTCTTCCTCAGTCTATGGTCAGAAATGCCACAGATGTCTCTTTTAACTGGCTTTAAAACCATTAATTAATTTAATCATATATACTGTAAATTTAATAAACAGTTATGGATTTTGCAAAATCAAGAAATAATAGTTAGATTTTGACAGTCTTGCATGCCTAAATTAGCCAGTTGTCAAGATCTGTGCATGTATGGGTCTAAATTCAATGGCCAAAAAAGTCTCAGTCACACAGCTTTAGTTTTCAAATTGCCTTACCTGCCATAGTAAAGCTGTTTCGCAAGAAAACCATAGAATTCATAAGATCAAGTCACTGTCCTCAGATTAGAACACTCTACTTTAAGTGTCCCCTTATAAACCCAAACGAGCTGCTGAAGCTCCCAAAGGAGTCAGTGGAGATTCATTCAGCCAACACAGCGGATGAAGACTAGCATGATTTTATACTGACCTATATTTGGTCAGTTGAGATACTTTCTATTTTCCACTCTCTATGTCAGCTATTTCTCCAGTGTGTGATTCAGTTGTCTAACGGCATTTGGGTGCTTATATTTTGTGCACTTATTTGAGTGCATGCCTGACATGCTTAGCACAAGTCATCATTCATATCTGCTAGCCCTCTACAGGCATCTCAGAGAGCCTGGATCATCTCAAAAGACAATAAGTGCCTGTCTTTAGGCCAATTAAGAGAGTTCCTTTTCATTACAGTGGGAGCTCAGGCATGCTTACATGGTGATGTGTACATGTGGACATTTACTACCTGGAGAAGTCTATGTGAAAGAGAACAAACAAAAAGGAATCTGACCATGTAGTCTTATGGTTCTGAAACTGCTGGGAGCAGGAGGGCAGGTCCTCTGCTCTTGTTGTGCCACGTACTACTACTGCCTGTCCTGCCTGAACTTGACATCTATTAGACAGTATATTCAAGCAATGTTAGGAATAGAGAATAATTTCCAGGATTCTCTGCCTTCTAAATACTTCCCTGATTGAATAACAGCTGGTTCTGGAACAAGGAACGTAAGGTGGACCTCAGTCCAAGTCAACTGTGGGAAGGTGGAAGCCTCTTTGCTTTGAGACTTCAAAGCCTGAGCCTGAAGAGGAAGAAGGGAAACAGGAGCGACCAAAGAGCTGGCAGAGTAGATGGCAAGGACTGCCTCAATCCCTACTCAGGAACAGAGATTTCCTAGTGTGAATCCATTAAGGAATGGGGAAGAGGAGAGGATGCCCAGTTCACCAAGAGCAGCGGCACAGCTCTCAGGAAAGAGGCAGCAGCAGGGGTCAGGGCTCTCCAAAAGCAAGATTTAACAAAACCTCTGGATCTGGCTGTGATTTTAACATCCTGAATTGAACTTCCTTTAGCACACCCTTAATAGGAGGAAATGTTTTCGCTCTTCTCATTAGCTGCAATTCATGCATAGCTGAAATAAGGAAAAGTGTAAAGAAACAAAGACTGTAAAGTTGTTTGGGCAACTTGTTGAAACATTACGACAATCACTAGCTCTCTTAAAAACCCCTGGGAACTACTGATACTTGTGGCAGCCAAGGCAGCTAAAGAAATCTCTTTCTCTCTCTCTCTCCCTCTGTTCTTCAATTTGTTGATCTTGTTGAGGTGGCCAAGTTGATTTTCCTTATTCCCTGACTATATGCCTGGATTTCACCACCACAGTAATCAATGTGAAAAGAGCTGTGCACCACCAGAGATCCCCCCAGGATAAAGACAGCCAGTGGAAAAGGATCATGGAGACCACCCTCAGGGCTCCTCAGTTCAGAAATCAGCAGTGTGGATCGGCCGCTTGCAGACTGCCCCTCTTCCCTTCCTCTTCAGCGTGTGTTGTGGGAACCCCCAGCAGGACAGAAAAGATGTTGGAAAATCTGAAGGAAGTGTTGCTACACGTATTGCAGACACTGACAGGGTGGGGAGGAGGACAACAAGCAAATACAAAAATCAGCTGTTGAAATGATGTTAATACATATTTTTTAACTGACCTTTTCAATAAAGTAATACAAATACTGCCCTTCTTAGGCTTCTTAAGCACAAGCACAAAACAAGGTGTTTCAGGACCCTATGGTTGTGAAAGCTGTTTCTGCACTGACATGAGGGCGGAATTAAACTTAATAATGTGAAATTGGGGGGATGGGTGTTGGAAATAGGGGCTTTTCATAGTGCCAGCAATTAAGTTTAGACTGGCGAACAACCTAGAATCATAGAATCATAGGTTGGTTCCATCCATAGGTTGGAAAAGACCTTAGAGATCATCGAGTCCAACCATGACCTAACCATACTACCCTAACTCAAACAACCCTCTGCCCTAAATGCAAAGTTTTTAAACACATCCAGGGCTGGTGAGTCAACCACCTCCCTGCGGAGCCTATTCCCGTGCTTAACAACCCTTTCTGCAAAGAAGTGTTTCCTGATATCCAACCTAAAGTTACCCTGGTGCAACTTGAGGCCATAACCTGAAACAAATTAGAAAGCAATTTTTGTGCTTAGCCACCAAACGCAAAAATCAATTATTTGTACATCTCTAATTAGGAGCGTAAAAAAAAGCCTTCAAGAAGAGTATGAACCATTTTTCACAGCTCAGTGTTACCGTCTTTTTTTGGCTGCAGTTGCTCGCAGGCACAGCACAAGCCTCACTCTAACCCTTGCTACTACAGTCAGCTATGCAGTCTCCAGTGCACTTTTTTGAATTATTAGCAATACAGTGTGTCCGAGCTGTCTCTCCTTTAAGCCCTATTATTAAACACAGAAGGGATCTAAGTAGCCCCTTTGCACTGTGCAGGCAGGAGGTAATTTTGCATGCACGACTGCCTGCTTTCAGGAGGGGTGTCCTTGCCCTGTGCATGATAACCTCACTGTAGGTGCATATTTTGTGAGCAAGAGTTTGATTCTGATGTTTCTGTAGCACACGTTCAGCTCACAAGATCATGACTTAACCCGAGTTGCTGCAGGATTAAAACTACTAGTTTAATATTTTATGAATTATGTTGTCAGTGTACTCAGATTACCAGAGCCATTTCCTGGGCAGCCTCTTTTGCTTAATTAGGACCTTCTGATAGACCTATATCTGTGGCACTATTATTTTAAGCTGAGTTTTTCACTTTTTCTATAACCCATTTCAAGTTGGAATTACAATTGCTTTGCTTCCATGTTCTTCACTTGAATCTTGTCTACAGAAGAGCATAGGTTTCTCTATGCATAGTTACTTTCAGACTCTTCTAAATAAATTTTGTTCTGATGGTTCCTCGTATATATGACAGATGTTACTTGAAACACTGCAATGCACTCTGCAAGTTTGATTTCCACTTTTGCCCCATGATTTAGAATGATAGCAGGTTGCATGATGTGCAGTTTTTCATATGCCCCTTTCTGTCTCAAATGTATTGCCCAGACTGTATAGGACTGGAGACAGAAGAATGCATGAGCACAAAACACCAGATAAACTCTTCAATGAGAATACCTCATGCAATTTTGTTTAGAAAATACAATGTTCCCATTTCTGTTTTAACTGCCTCGACACCTTGCAATGAAAAGTTCTTTCCCCCTGCACATTTTTTCTCCCATTAGAGTGGAGTATAAACATTTTAAAGGACCTTGGGACATCAGGAGCTGCGCACTCTATATTGGGCTTTTCCAATATACTGTTATCTTTTACATCTGTTGTTTTCATTTCAGGCTTAAAAAAAAAAAAGAAAAAAAGACAACAATCGGTATAAAATAATGGCAGTATAATCATTGCCTAATTTCATAGAGTCATGGAATCTGAGTTGGAAAGAACCACAGAGATCATGGAGTCCAACTTCTGGCTCCACACAGGACCACTGCAAAATCAAACCATGTATCTGAGAGTGTTGTCCAAATGCATCCTGAACTCCAGCAGAGTTGGTGTCTGCAGGAAAAGAGTAGCAACTGTTCATGCCTTGTTTACCACTGAAATCTGAGAAGAATATCAGGTTTTATGTTTTAATAAACACTTCTTCACGGGCTTTCAGGTTCGTAATTTATTCCAAGAGCTGCTTGCACTTCATAGTGAAATTTGAGTACAAATTAGGTCATCCAAAGGTCTTTTAAAACAAATTACAAATATTCAGCACTATTTGGTCTCTTGCTTTTATCTTGCAGCTGCTATTGTTCTTACCTGCTTTATCTTATTACACGAGCATCCTTGGAGGTTGGGTTTGTGCTTTTTATTTTTCTCCACGTGGAACAGGCAAAACACAGCTCTTCACAAACACACTGTCCTATGCTTGCTAGGCAAAGAAATGATGTGATGCATTTTATATCCTAGGAAAATACTCAAAACTCTTCTGAACGGTTCATAACTGGGGGGGATTGTACAAGGCAGAAGAAATAAATATAACAATCAAATGACAAATCCAATCTACGTTGGTGTGTCTAGAGAAAGTAAACTGCGTGTCTAGGCACTAAAGTCAGATAACTAACATGTTAGTAGCTGTAATATGTATTTTTATGGTCTTTATTATGTTCATTTGTGGAGACTCTCCATGAAAATATTGTGCCTCTGTAGCCCGTTTGGCATTACTGACCTGCTTCCAAGCCTGGGTCTGCTTATGACCAGGCTTCTAAGTATTTTCCACGGTGTCTTTCCTGAAGCATGAGAGAACAGGAAAAATCTCTGTGGACTGAAACAATGAAAAAAAAAAACCAGCACGGTTTTAACAGCTGCTGGAGTGAGCAAACTACAGATACCTTTCAGAATAGGTAGAGCAGATTTGTATTTTACAGCAGGAGTGAAAAGTGAGAGTGCACTACACAGCAAGTTCTGCAGAAATGCTTAGACTTGGAATTGCCTCTTTTTTGTTCTCTTTTTTATTAAAACACCTTCCACCGAATATTTTACAGCAGTAACAACTTTGTAGAAAAGATTTATAAATACGTTATTTTTCCAAACACAGTCTCACAAATAAGTATGGTACAACATTATCTGTTGCTTAATTTAATTCCAGCCTTCATTCTCATGCTGAGAGATGCTGTGCTCTCACATGAAGCCAAGGAGCGGTTTGAAAGGTTCCCTGGGGGTCTGATGTGAGGGGTCTCTCTTTGTTACCTGTTCCTGGAAGAAGGGGTGTTCTCTGTGGCTGCCAGGAACAACTTTCTCAATGCAGTGCTTGGCACTCCCAGGCCCCCGATGACCCTTCCAGCATGACTGAGAGCATTCAGTCTTGTGTCAAGGGTGAGTCGTGGGGGGAGCATTAGACTGGCGCTTGCATGCTTTACCTCCAGTGACAGAGTGTGAGCTGAATGTGTCAGCTTCCCTTGGCCTCAGATCTAGAACTGGAAAAATGATGGCGAAAATTAATGCAAACGTAGTCAAGAAGAAGAAAAACTTTCTTTGGTATTCATCACAATCTTGAGTTTTAGATTCCTATGCAGTGTAAAGGTATCTGCAATGATCTGCATGTCTGATGCACTCCTCATTCAACAGCACAGGTTTCATGTCTCAGATTTCTTTCTATTGACTTCTGGAGAGCAATGTCAAGAATCAAATGCCGTGCATAGCAGCAGGATCTTCCTCTCTCCTTGTCTTCATCCCTTTCTATGTAAATTAGAAACTCATTCCTTCCTTAGGGATATTCCTAAAATTCTTCCAAGGTGCTGCAACATTTTAAGCCTGTGACAAAAATCTCCACAAAGACTACATAATCAAGAATGTTAATTGCATTTGCAATTGAGTTCAGTCATACCTTTTAATGCTACATTTTGTGTTGGAGCTCTGACATAATTATTTCACTCCCATTTATTGTCACTTTTGATGACTCTGGTTCACAAGATCCAATTAAGTAAGGTTCTTAAGCATGTATGTAATTTTAAGCACAGGAAGAGTAGTGCTCCCTTGCAATACTGAAATTCATTTTAATGCAGTTAATGCTGAGATGGTTTCAAACAAATCTCTCATAGTTGCATACCTAAAATCTACACAGAAATAGCTGTCCAAGCTTGAAAACTCTGTGCTAAAACATCACAAATCATTCTGAGACAGAGAATGGGGATGTAAGGCTACGCGTTATTTGCTGAAAGCCAGTAGGTAAACAGCTTCTTATGTATGTCTGTACCTCGCCACCTATGACGTTGTGGACTATGAAAAAATGCCATTACAAAAATAGCTGGTATTACCTTGCAATGACATCTGCATGATGGTAATGCCTTGGAAAAGAAGTAGTTTGGAGTCTGTTGCTAAATAATAATTCTACTGCTGTTGGGATAATGGTTCACAAGTTTTAAATTAGTTTCTGCATCACATGAAATTAGGCAAAACCATAGCAATAGACAGGAGGACTAACACTTAGTGGATATAAATGCCAAACTACCAAACAGTGCAGCATCAAAAGGAGACAGCCAGCTGGTCTCCTGAGGACAGTTTGACAGGGGGAATATAGCTTTCTGAGTATTAAACTATTTATTCCACTATTTAAACTACAGTATGCCCCCCCCCTCCCCCCCCCCCCCAAAAAAAAAAGACACAAAGGATATTGAGTTCCTCCTAACAAAAATACTCAGGCTCAACAGGTGACTTAGCAAACCAGGACTTAGGTTCTCAGTCTCACTAGAGAGCACAACATCTTGTAATTTCTTTTCAAGTTTGTCAAAACTTCCAGATTTAAAATATTGAGTCTTAGAGCAATGAGCGTAGTGAAGGCCCAGAGCACTGGCTGGCTGGCTGATCCAGGGTACTGCAGTGTTGGTCTGGAGGATGGCATTTCCCTCCCAACCGAAGCCATCTATGACTCTATGATTCTATGACTCTCTGATTCTATGTCATGGTGCTAGCAATTACTGATGTGTGGGCTTTTTTAAAACTACAAGCATCTGTATGTATGCTGCACTGCATTGTCAAAGTGATAATACAGAAATACATTGGCTCCTACTTAAATTTCCACCATATGCTTTAGGTAGCTATTATTACACTCCACTGCCTTGTAGAGAAAATATTTTTTCAGAAAAGTGAAGTCACTCTGCACTCTGAGGACTCACACTGAGATTGCACTGCTAAAATATTCCACCTCTTTTTATAATACCATCTCTTGGAAAGTACTCTGTGTGCTTTATTTACTGAGCAAATGCCACCAGAATACTGGCCTTAGTAGCAGAATCACTTCAGATTTTATTATGGCTCTTTATTTTGCCAGGTTTTTTTCTTTTCTGTCTTCAGTAGCCTTGAGATAGCCCTCTTCAAGTCGTTGTTTAGAGTGGTTCCTATGAAAATCCTGCTCAGGCAGAGGGGGGAACTGAATCACCCCGCACATCTATACAATCTTTCTCCTCAAAGATCTCAGTGTAGCCAGTGAACAAAAACACAAAAGCAAAGCAAAGTGCTTGGTGTTTTGTTTTTTTTTTCCTCTCCACACATTTGTTATTCAGCAGAACTTAAAGAAAACACCTCCTAAATCCCTTCTGAATAATTTAGCTTGAAATGTTTACCCTTTCACAAATTAAAAAAAAAAAAAAAAAAAAAAAGCACGAAATAACTAGGAAATACAAAGTCCTGAAACCATTCCCAGAAGCCACTGCTGCATACACAGACTACTTATTTCAGTTCCTTTATGCCAGACAGGACCTTAGGCTTTCTGTTCAGCACAGGGCACAGGAAACTACAAAAGACACTCAGCTCTCCTTCCTCATGGGAACCTCAGTGGAAGAGAAGGAGGATCAGATCACGGTGCAGGAAGCTGCTTTAGCTTACAGTGAAAGCAATTCTCCAATGCATGCCAAGAGATGATCACTACAGCCTGAGTTCTCTTTTTCTGTAAGAAGTAAATTGCAAAGCAGTATACTTGGACTATTTAAAATTTTAGTGCTATAATTTTATAATTTTATGGTTATTAATCACCGTAATCTCTGACACCACGTTTTCATGACAGAAAAATCTTCTGTTTGTTAGATTCCATTCATATAAGTACTTCTTCCCCGATCTTCAAAAATTTCAAACGTAGATCATTTCCTAGCCCTAGATGTTCGACTTAATTAAGTTAATTAACAGGAAATATAAAGCAGTATCACACAGCAGAGCTGTCCTCTTATTTTAACCAGTCTTGAACAAGTACACGTGCTGAGCCTCTTAGTCCTGAAGGTTTTGACACATGGTGGCTGTATCATTCCCCCAGAAGTGTGTATGGTGTATGTTTCAGCTGGTGTGTCTTTCTGGCTCCAGTGCCAAGGGATTCCTGCAAATAGAAAACCCTATAACATTCCAAAGATGAGAACAGTAGGTCAGACCATAAGTATTTTAAAATGGGAGCAGAGGTCATGGACACCTATGTGAATGAGACATGGCACACAAGACACAGGGCCACAACACATGATTTGGCAATGAAGACTCACACACATTAGTCAGCATCCCATGATTTACATGGCAGTAATATTTTCTTCGTTTGTTTTTGATAGATCAGAATGGCCTGAGAATGGCACATCAAACTCTTCTGCTGAAGGTAAGAGCAAATTCAGGGCAGGTAAATTTTAAAAATTAAGGAATATCTCTGTCTCAAGAGATTATTAACACTGTTATTGAGCATGAGATGAGGCTCCCTGACAAAAGAATGCATGTACTGTTTAGGACACTCTCTTGGTAAGGTGATGAGGGCTTTACACCGAGTTCTAGGAGACATGAAGTTTACAAAAAAAAAGCAACCTAATCAAAGACTGAAATCTATGGAAAACATTGGGGAATTGATCTAGGAACACAGGAGAGTTTGGAGAGAAATTAGTACATTGATTTACATAATACTTCAAAAATGTCTGCGTGTCCTTTTGCAGAAATGTGTGACTTTATAAACGTATTAAGGAAGCTGTGTATCTACTATAAGATACTCTAAGATGCTCTGTGAGTGCAGGGCTAGCTAGTTTGGGATTGATTCTCTTAGCACTGGGCCTACACAAATCCTTACTGATGCAAATTAGAAGTAGAATCAGCTTTCATATTCTTTCAGCAAGAGAAAAGCAAGTACACTTTGGTCTATAAACTGCACCTGTTGATATCACCAGGTGAAAGTTAACATCAGTGGAATTCAATGGATTAAAAATAAATTTATGCTACAAAGCACAGACTGAGTAGTGTAAATAACAGGGCAAAAAGATTGACATTGAAGTTTCCACAAACAGATAAAAAGAGTTACAGGGTAGCATACCTGTAACATTACCAAAAATAAATATGCTTACTGTGATGCCTAAGAAGAAACCAGAGACATGTCTGGGGAAGAATAAAAGTGGAGGCAAGTTGTAACAATGCAATCAAGTCAGGAGGCTGAGCCAGTTCAGACATAATATAGCCGTTTAATATTCAAAAATCATCTGACTGAGAGTATACAATGGAATGTTTCAGTTCTGGTGACTAACAAGAGAAAACAGTCAAGACTAAAAACTTCCAAATGTATGGTAGAAGTGAAAAAAAAAAAACAAACACAAAATTGAGAGCAGTACTTAGGAGGAAAAGGGAGAAAAAAACGGATGGGAAAAGGCTGAAAAGTTCAAAGTCTCTTTTATTTCAAGTATTTTGAAAAAAATTAGTCTTCCTGTATGATTAATGCAATAAGAATGAAAAACATTAAAATATTTTAGATATTCTGAAATTTGAGAAATTCTGACATAGAATTCTATAGTTGTGTAATGACTTCCAAACTTGTAGCAATTTTCATCAAGAAATCACGCAAGTCAAGACAGTTTGAAAGCAAAGGTATTTCCCATTTGGAAAAGAGTAGAATGGAATTGTAAAAATACACCATTTTGATAGCCTGGAAGAATCCAAAGCAAATTTGTAAGTATCTGAAGGATTCTTATTTAATAAGGAAAACCAAGACCAATTTGTCAATAATTAAATAAGTTCAGCCACTGCAGTTTCCTTCTTCTCCACAGAAAATCATCTCATGCAGAGAAAGGGAGACAGTAGGAGGATGTATCTCAACTTTCAGCCTTTGAGGTCTTCTACACAGCACTTTCTTGAGGAAGACTTGTACAGATGATGTTTATGGCAGATTCACAGGTAACAACAGACATCTGCTTCAGGGCTGTTTGTCAGCTACTTCTTATTATGTCAGATTCTCTCAGGTTCTGTCCTGTGTTTAATATCCTATAATACTTTTTTTTAATAAACAAAAGGAGTTGCATTAAAAATTGAGTGTGAAAAGACGGCAAGCAAGGTTTGCTGAAGATGATCTTGACAATCTGAAGATTTTTTTTTAATATTAAAAAGGTGAATTTTAATGAAGATGAAATGTAATATACTGCATCTGGGATATTAATACCAAAGAGAGCATTAGCTGATTGACAGCAGTAACACAGAAGGGACCTAGAAGTGAGAATGCCTCTCAGAGTAATTTAAAATAAAACAACAAAGGAACTGCTTGGAAAGGTATGATGCTATGATTCTATTTAGTCAAAATACAAGCAAGCCAAGAAAGGGAGAGAAGACTTGAAAGGTGTTCCAATCCTGTTAGAGTTTTTTATTTGTTGGTTGGCTTGTTATGTTTGTTCGTTTTTTGTTAGCAGAATAATTCTCTTGTGTACTCCATGTACTTGAAGAGTAGACCAAAAAATAAACTGTTAATTTGCAACAAAAGAGTAATACTTTATAATTTCAACATGAGTAAAGAATTAGAAAAGTCTAAGACAAATGCACAGAGGATTCCAGATTTTTAAAATAAGCGTCTCAGGAAGAGTCCATGATCTTTTGGTCCTATTGAAATGAAGATATCCTTCCTCTATCTGAGGATTTTTCTTTTCCTATTCCGTGTGTGTGAACAGTTGCCAACAAGTGTAAAATCATCATACTTCATTCAGTCCTAAAGACAGCTCAAGGCCTGACGGGTTTGTCCAGCCAGCTCCCTCTAGGTCATTGCCTTTCTACAAGCATAGTCAGGCTGGCAGATCCAACAGCCAGGATCCCTCTTTGCCAGACTCCTTCAGACCCAGCTGAACCCCCCCCTTTCTAATGGGCCACCCACAAGGCTCTTTTTTGGCAATTATGGCCCCCCTTTGCCAGAAACATATTGTTTCTCATGCCAGCTCAGAGCCTTTCATCCCAATATCCAAGCCAGTGAGCCCTCTTTCTGCAGCCAGCTCCCAGGCTATTTAACTTCTCCCTGCTGCTCCAAAAGCTATGTAGCCTCAGGCTCTCTGCAACTGCTGGTTGTGTTTCCCTTTATGAGCTGGAAGAACTATTAAGCTCTCTTGTACAAGGATATGCACCAGAATTGAACTAAATAAACCCAGTGTCTCACTGCTTACTGATATCAGGGAAAACTGCTTCTCCTTCAGATTAGAATTTGGCTGAGAAACTGTTCTGTGGGGAGAAAACTGGTTCTCCACCAAAACTGGCATCCTAAACCTGTATATTGGAAACAATTCTGGGGAGTTTTTAGACCTTGATACTTCAGTTTGTTATCAGGTACCTTTTCCCATTCTGTCTTATCAACATGAAAACTGTCTTTCTATGTGCTTTCTTCACTACCAACTTGTTATCAAGCCATTTCTCCAAGTACAGCAGTTTTATTAACCTACAAATTAATATCTTACTTTCACACATTTGGACATGTCTGAGCCACTTTCGGTGGCTAAGCTGAGTCTTAAGACAAGAACCAACTTTCCTTCTTTCCAAAGTGCCAACAGATCAAAATCACTTGTCAAACAATAAGAATTTTACACACTTTTTCAGGTGCAAAGTAAAACTATACTAAGAAGAATGACAATTCACATGAAAGCCGGATTTTCATTACTGCTATGTTGGAAAAAACAGTTTGCTTTGTTGTTAACAGTATATAGTTTTTAGACCCTGGCACAAAAAAAGCATGTTCTTTGGAAAAAGAGCTTTTGAAATGTTTTCATAAGTCCTTTTCTGGGTGCTCCATATAGATAGGATTTTGTTAAAAAGACTAGGAATTCTCAAAGCACTTTGCAAGTATTTGTGTTTTATGGCTGCACTGACATTCTGAAAAATCTATCTTTTGTTTGTGAATTGAGATCTGGCTCCTTAGAGTGCTTGATATGTAAGGATGTCAAAAAGGTGAATATTTATATTATTTTTGACAAATTTTAGTACCACAAGTAAGTAAATGTGAATGTAAGGTAGAATTACTATACATAATCACTCTTCTACATGGAATTTTTTAACAGTAGTTTATATTTTAAAAATTACAAAAAATATATATATTTTTAAAAAATATTTATATTTAAAAATTATATTTTAAAATAAAAAGTTATGTAAAAGGGTTTGTAATTCGATAAAGAACTGAGAGTCAGAAAACACCTCTGTCAATATGGGTAAAACAATTAGGCTACTCTTCAAACTTGAATAATTTATGGTACAGTAACGAAATAGAAACATTTTGTTTTTAATTGCTGTGCCTGAGGCTTCTCACTAGGGTTTGCAGGAGAAAATTAAATCAGAACTTCACCTCTCCCCAGCCCTCTACAACTATAACTGAACAAGATGAACATCAGCTTTGCTTCAGCTTCAGCTTTACAATCAGCAATCTGCTATGCTGACGCGAAGCTCTGAGCTGCTAGTTCAGGTCAGGGACTGATTTGACCATCTGGGAAGAACTAGACAGGGAGCTGTAACAATTATTATTTCTCATTTTCCGCATAAATTGATCTCTGAGTATGAGTTGAGACAAGCCTTTATTTTCTCAGTTTTTGAATAATAGAGTAATACAGATTTGTCTCTAATAGCTGCATATCCCTTTGAAGTCTATGGAAAGGCAAAGGTACTACAAAGCAATCAAATGTTAATACAGCATTCTCTATTTTTTCAATTATACATTCGTAAAATATTCCATATACAAAGACTTGATTACTATTCATCACTGGCCTTAAACAAGAACGATTCCCCAAAATCACTGGCAAAAGACTGGTTCAGCAGAGATGCAAAGTAAGCCTAATGTGTCAGAGTGCTCACTCTTACTGCAGGTTATATACGCTGGTCAGAGGAAATAATGAGAGAACAAGAATTTACAAGCCAGCAATGGTTGTTGAAAAGCTTTGAAAACTAATTGGGGAAGAAAGTTAGGTGAACTTCCATAATCACAAAATTCCTATAACCTACTTTGTAGCAGATTTACTTTATAGTGCTTAAATCTTGACTCGCATCCAGGATGAAAAGGAAAAAGTGAAAGTAATTCTACCAAATCACATACGGTGTAGCCTACTTGAAAGCTAACAAAGTACTTTCCAAATGGAACAGTCTCCAACACGTTCTTTCCTTCTGCTCTTCTCCGCTTCTGAGAATCTCTACACATGCACTGAAACACAACAAAATACCTTTATTCCTTATTTAAGTAATTTCTGGTTCTACTAATATTTTTATATATTTATATTTGTTCTTTTTCACAGTTAAAAAACTTAGTCTATGAGGTGAGTTTCTATTTCTCTGTTTCTCCTCACAATCCAAGCGGAGACATATGGCAATTGAAAAGGGAACCAAGCTTATTTAAAAATAAAAAAGAAACAAGGGAAAAAAACAAAAGGGGAAAAACAAAAAGAAGGTAAAATATCTAGGTATTTTTCTTACAGTAGAAATCTTGAACTACAGGTGATTCAAATGACACATGTCCAGGACAAATCTTAATGGATCTATCCACTTTCATCATGGTTTGGAGACCAATAAAGCAGCATCTTCAAAAACTCTTTTTTTTTTTTTTTTTTTTTTTTTCAGAAGCTCACAGCTTTTTTTTAGCAGCTCACAGCATTAGCGCATGATGATGTCCAGACTACTACAGGTTCCAGCGAGCCGTCAAGATTCCCTTAAAATCCAACAGTCGATCAACTTAAACTGTTAGGCCCACAGTTTTACTCAGCACAGGGTTTGGTGGCATGAAATAATGGAGCAGTAGAAGAGGGATTTCAATCAGGAATCTCAGTAAGAATGAGGTTAACCTCACCCACATGTAGATGCCTAAAGGTTGGGATCTTAATTCTGCTGTCCCCCCACACAGTATTGTTTGACTGGCCAAAGACATCCAGCTTAGCTACTCCAGAAGGCTTTCCATAGGACCTATCACACATTTGCCAAGCTAATTGTATATACCATTGTATATCCCAAAGAATCAAATGATCCTAGGTACTAGCATCTCAGATCATAATTTGAACTCCAAGATCTTCATAATTAGAGCTGAGAGAGGTCCATTTAGGCTGCATTTCTAGTTAATGGAGATGAAACTTCATATTCAGAAGTAGTTTATCACATTTTAAAGAGGAATGGAAAGAATTACCCACCAGTATTTTTTCTGTATTGACTACAAACTGTTCTAAGGCCTCAGTTCAGCTGGTTACTTCTTGCTGTTTTTTTTCTACAGTAAGTTGATCCACAGTAGATGAGTGGACTCTCCACAGTGGGAGCTTAGGCGTGAAATACATGCGTAGATGACACAGGCCAGGCAAGATCAGTCTCACAGGTAAAATACAAGCATCTGGAGTTAGTTTTTAGATTATCCAGTTTAACATCATCTCCATGAACACGGAAAGACACTGCGAAAAAACAGCAAGTTCTCAGCTAGTGTGATTGATAGTACACTACGGCCTAGGGATTTGCACCTGTTAAGAGATGTACTGAATGCTTGGGCTGGAGTTGTCATAATGGCATCACTCCCTTCTTGATTGGGGAAAATTTCCTAACAATGCAGGTATGAAGTACATTAGTGGAAACTTTTCAGCATACTGACCATGACTTTACATTTCTGTGTTGATGTTTACTTGAATCAGTGACTTGCCTTTTTTTTTTTTTTTTTTTTTCTTTTTACCACTGAAAGATTTGGAAGGCAGCTGGTGTTTCTTAACTATTTTCTTACTTTTTCCTATTTTTAGTATCAGACATTACTATAATTGTAATGAGATTACTCTACTGAATAGAGTATCACTCTACTGAGTGATAGGAGGACAAGCAGAGTCACTGCATGGAATGATGGTCAAATTCTGGAAAGGTTAGATGGCCATTTCTGCAACAGAAGAGAATTTTTTTCCCTGCATAAAGTCCAAGGAGTTATGGCAGGAGAGTTTCCAAAGCAATAATATATTTTCTCTCATAGTGGTCAGTATAGTTTTTTAAAAAAATGCCACATTTGTAACATATCATGCTTTAGAGGTTTGTTAAGAAATACTGGTTTTGACAACCTGGAAAATAATATACTAAATATGATATTGAAAGACTTGCATGTTGGAGAGAATGTATCAGTCAAGCACATTACATAAGACACAAGTCAGCTCTCTACACAAGACATAGCGAAACACAAACAGCCCAGCCCAGGAAAACCTGCTGATCACCCTTCAACAACAAAAAGTTGCTTGGGGAGATTATGGGTGTGCTAATTATCAACATAACTTGTCTGGGCTTACAGATATAAAGCAATTATTTTGCAGGAAGCAATCTGATAAGTCATTGTTTTATTTTTTAATTCAAATGTATTTCTTTAATCATGCTCATAACAAAATGATAAACAGCTAGAAATGCTCCACAAGCTTTAGTTTGTGTTTACATATTTATACTTCCATAGGAAAGCAATGGATATCATCACATGACTCTTTTTTTTTCCAGTGATAATCTCTGATATTTACAGAGAGTGAAATACAAAACTATTTATAATTGCTTTTTAAAAAGTTTCAGATAAAGATAAGTAGACAGATTTCAGCTTTTCTTTATATTAAAGGCACATGAAAATTACTTTAGAATTTTTCAATTTAAGAATAAACCATTTTTGCAATTCAAATTTATTCACCAGATATTTATTGTAACTGATTTTATATATATAAACTGCTGGCAAGGAATATGCAAAATCTGAGCTGTGCAAGAACATGCTGATTGCATGATTTCCCTTTTTTCCCAAGTCAGATGAGTAAAATTTCGAATTAGCTTTCTTCACAAGGAGAAAAATGAACCCTCATTTACTTATGCTTCATTAGAAATATATCATTTAACTGATTGTTACTGTTTGAAATGGATATTGCCATCTCCATGGGAAACAAATGCAAGAACAATTAGGCAAAGTAGATAAAATTCACCCTGTTTGATGACTGTGCTTAATAGTGTATGTGTATCTTTACTCAGTTCTTGAACTTGAATCTAGACAAAAACAGTGAAATACATGAGGTGTCATTACATTGCATTTGCATGGACTTTCGTGACTCAATAACTGCTGCTATTTTTCTTGGGTATATTTACTATGAAACATTAAGCCAATTATGTCTCTGTACCTAGCTTGCCTCTGTAATATCATTTTTACGCTAGCTTTTCAAAGGACCCTTAAAGACTGATATTTGCAAAGCTGTTTTCTCCAGTCTCACTGTAATCCATCACTGACCTATTTTTGTATTGTGTTTCTAATACCTGAACTATCTTTCATCACACAGAATAGGCATGTTTGCTAAACGATGTTAAACGTCAGTTTTCAACCTGTTCCTAATTAACTTTTAATTTAAAGCCACCATAGATGAATCTTTAAATCTTTCATGCCAAAAAGATCATATTCCCTTAGTAAAGTTCTGTCTTCTGTTCTTAACTGTTTTGAAATAGAATATAATGATGTAGAAAAATAAGTGGTTTGTAAGAATGTGAAAAGAGCTTCATAACCTCTCAAGAATTGTGTTTTTATCATTTGAAACTACTGAAAAGTAAACATGCATTTTCTGAAAGGGAAACTCACCATCTTTGACACATCAGTTGGAATACATAAAGCCACTTTATTTTTATCAGCATTTTGCAGACATCTCCCTGAGCAATTAAATCGAGGAAAAGCTGTACTACCTTCAAAAAAATTAAAAAACTTCTGTCTCGTGTACAAAGGAATTAGAACTCACTACACAGTTTGATACAAAATGGTGGCAAAGGTCACTGTTACAGCTCATTTTCCAGTAGGATATAATTTTTTAAGCTGTGGTAAGATGAAATGAAGAAAAAGAAAAAAAATCTCCATATCTGTAATGTAAATCTATAAGGAAATACACTGTCACTGACACATATGTGCCCATGATCTAATGTAGAACCATAGTGTTGTATTAGTCCCTCCTGATCTCTTTGAAGATGCTTTCTAGGATCCAGTCAATCAGTTTTGGTTTTACTTGTTTTTTGTTGTTGTTTTGTTGTTTGGTGTATGCAATAGATTTTCTAGCAGATGTAGTGTTAATTAAATAAAGTATCTCATGACAGTTGAAGAAATTTATGCCTTTCCTTACTGTGCTGATTTGGGAAAGTTTTCATCTAGCACTAACCCTACTGAAAATGATGAAATATGGATGAGAGTGAATTGATTGAAAACTTCCTGAATAGTTGAGGCCAGAGTGTGGTGATCAATGGTACTAGGTTTAGTTGGAGGTCAATCACTAGCTGTGTACCACAGAGGCCAATATTGGCTGCCATTCTGTTCCATGTATGGATGATGAGACAGAGGGTATTAGCAAGTCTGCTGATGACAGAACGGGGAGAAGTGGTTGACAGACTAGATGGTCATGCTTTCATTCAGTTACCTTGACAAACTGGAGGAATATGTTGGTGGGGACCTCATGAAGTTCAGCAAGTGAAAATACTAAGTTCTGCACTGAAGATAGAACAATCCCATACACTAATACAGGCTGGGGATTACCACCTGGAAAGCAGGTTTGCAGAAAACAATCTGGAGATGCAATGCTCTGTGACAGAGCACTTGGCATAGGTTGTAAAAAGAAGTTTTGGGATCATCCTCCTTGGAGATATTCAAGACATTTTGACATGGTCCTGGGTCATATGGACCAGGTGGCCATGGGGATTGGAACAGATGGCCTCCAGAGGTACCAGAGGTACCTTATAATTTCAATTTCCTTGTTTTCAAAACAAGGAGTTTTCAAAAAAAAAAAAAAAAAAAGAGCTAAGCCATTGATTTATGAAAGATGGAGATTCCACTCTACCCCCTTTATGAGCATTTGACAATCACATTTGACAAAGTTATAAAACCTAGTAGAAGGATCTCTCTCACATGAAAGAAATGAATAACTATACCATATATCTACAAAATGATTTACTTACAGGGATTTTAACACTAATGCAAGGTTGTCTATTATATACTCATTTCTTAAAAGAAAATCTCATTTGAACATGTTGAACAGAATCATGCCAATATCTATGAAGAACCATATAGTGGTGGTTGATATTCAAGTGCCTGTTTTATTATGAAAACATTTGAAAAAGCATGTAAGACAGTTATTCGTTTCTTAAAGCAATAAATGAAATTAGTTATGAAGAGATCTTGTGGTAAATCCTGTGATAAGTAACCAATCACTGCCTATGTTTATTTTCATGAAAAAGTGATGATTTAATTTTTCAGAAACAACTACCATTGAGGGATTTAAAAGTATAAACATATGCCTTAATTGCTAATCTGCATGTAATAATCTGAAAAGTAAATCTAAATGTGGATTATAACATTGTCCTGAATTTGGGAGTTGCCAGATGTTCCAAGACCAGATTGCAACCTTGGTTTGAATATGGGCTTCTGTTTTATCTTGTATACTTGAACAGAATTCAAAGAGTTGGTAATGTAGGTCCAAGAATACTCTTTGTCTTGTATACAAATCCAAGAGAAAAAGAGTTTTCTCTGGTTGCTCTCCATCAGACCAAGCTGCTGTATTTCTCCAAGGGCAGAACAGTTTGGAAACTACCAAAGCTGAAAAGCTGTGAGCAAGAGGAGAGCTAACATTGACAGGCAAGTTGGGCAGCAGGGAAAGGACACACATTCACATAACACAAATTTATATCTACAGCTTTATTAAGAACTGTCCCCAGGCAACTTGAAGTACATGCATCTCCTTTCTTTCTTTCAGGTTTTGCAGCTTTCACTGAAGTGATCCATAATGTCCTTCTTTTAACCTTCCTAATCATACAGCCAGATATATTTCAGGTGGATTTGCAATTAGCAAGTTTTCTACGACAAATGTTGACATCATATCACTATGTCCCAGCCCTGTATAGTTAGCCATAGTAGATAAGACAAACTGAGAAGAAAGAAAATTACTTGTCTGAGAGAGGGAGAGAGGTCATAAGTGAGAGGAGGAGAGGTCATGAGAGGAGAGCTTTCACATTCAGTATGGAGGAGCCAGGATTTTTCAGATGACTTTAAAGCATATCTCATGAATGTTGATGAGAAGGCAACTGAAGTGGGGAAATTCTGACAGGTGTGTTTTTATTTTTTTCTATATATCTGTGTATTTATGATACACAGACTATAATAATGTTTTGGAAACCCTGTAAAGTCTTCTATCCTCTTAGTTTCGGTTATTGTGGTGTGCTCAGGAATAAACCCTGAGTAGGAGTGATGGATAAGGAAGCAGAAAATGCTGCATTCTTTTCATACCAAGAATGCTGAAGAGTACATATAGAATCATAGAATTGCTCGGGTTGGAAAAGACTTTCAAGATCATCAAGTCCAACTGTAACCTAATCATACTACCTAACTCTAACAACCTTCTGCTAAATTGTGTCCCTGAGCACCACATCCAAACGGTTTTTAAACACATCCAGGGATGATGACTCAACCACCTCCCTAGGGAGCCTATTCCAATGCCTAACAACCCTTTCTGTAAGGAATATCCAACCTAAACTTACCCTGGTGCAACTTGAGGCCATCTCCCCTCATCCTGTCACCTGTCACCAGTGAGAAGAGACCAACCCCACTCTTGCTGTAAACATCTTTCAGATACTGGAAGAGAGCAGTAAGGTTTCCCCTCAGCCTCCTTTTCCCTAGACTAAACTGCCCCAGTTCCTGGTCCAATAAAATCAACATCAAAGCAACACTGCTTAGACAAAGTGTTAATCAGAATAGAAACAAGAAAAAAATATGCTAAGGTCATTGATGTTGATGTAAAAAATTCAGAATCAAGCATCCATTTAGAATTTTGGGAAGAAAATGCTTTTGTTCTCCACCTCTTCCCAAGTGGTATCTCTATTGTTTTGGCCATTAGTTTTAGTGGCAGCAACTGTTATGCTTTATTGAGAGTGTTTTTCATTACTTCTTATAAAAATCACATTGCATCAGGAGATAACTATATCCTGCTAACAATCCAGAGCCATTCATTTCAGGACACTTTAGCACCACATTAAAATGCCACTGCATTACTTACTGTATACTGATAATTAGTTAACTTTAACATCATTCATAACTGGAGTTGACAGTTGATAGAAGACTAAAAAAAGGCAATGAGAATGATTCCAGTGTCCTTTGATACCACGCTTTTAGTATAACACAGGATTTACTGAGTCTGAATTGGAGCAAGGAGATCATTAAAAGCAGATTTGGGCCCTGAACACTTGCTCCAGACAATGTGCAGGCTATCAAATGTGATGGTTGAATCACAGCAAACTCTTATAAATATTTTTATCTTGCATCCAAGACTTGCAGAAACACTGGAGAAAGAAGTTTCACATCCATCCTGGGAGGTCTACCTTCTCTTTAAAGGCATTAGGTAACTGAAAACAGTTATTTGTAAACAAGTTTTTATTTTCCCCTATATTCAGCACTAGTGAGGCCGCACCTCGAGTACTGTGTCCAGTTTTGGGCCCCTCACTGCAAGAAAGATATAGAGGCGTGTTCAAAGGAGGGTGTCAACGGTTTATGGGCTGGTCCGGCCCAGTTCCGTGACCAGCAGGGCGGAGGGATCTGCGGATCCGCGCCTCTGGGAAAGGGGAAGCAGGGGACCCCAAAATACTTGAAAACAACAGCACTAATCTGAGGTGGAACAAATGATTTTACTAAATATAGTATTAGTAAAATACAATGAGAGAGAGAGAGAGAATCTGTTTGAATTGTATAGACCTCACCACAATGCTGGGGTGAGAAGTGCAGTCCAGTTGAGTGACTGAAGTACAGACGGCAAAGTGCAGATGGCGAAGCGCAGGCAGCGAAGCGCAGATAGCGAAGCGCAGACAGCGAAGCGCAGGCGAAGAAGAAGGATCAGGTGACCTTGCATGGAGTTATATCCCCTTGCTGACCGCAAAGCCTCCTGGGGAAATGCAGTTCTTCTCCGTCGGACGAACATTCGGCAGATATCAAACCCCACCCCCAGTGCATTACATGATGTTATGGTGTGGAATACTGATGACCAAAAATCATAAAACCATGACAGAGGGCAACAAAGCTGGTGAGGGGTCTGGAACACAGGCCATATGAGGAGAGGCTGAAGGAGCTGGGAATGTTCAGCCTGGAGAAGAGGAGGCTCAGGGGAGACCTCATTGCTCTCTATAACTTCCTGAAGGGAGGTTGTAGTGAGCTGGGGGTCGGCCTCTTCTCTCATGTCATCAGTGATAGGACCAGAGGGAATGGCTTCAAGCTACGGCAGGGGAGATTCAGGCTGGACATTAGGAAGTATTACTTTTCAGAAAGGGTGGTCAGGCACTGGAATGGACTGCCCAGGGAGGTGGTGGAGTCACCGAGCCTGGGGGTGTTCAAGGAAAGGCTGGATGTTGTGTTGAGGGACATGGTTTAGTGGGAGCTATTGGGAATAGGTGAGTGGTTGGACTGGATGATCTTTTAGGTCTTTTACAACCTTGGTGATTCTATGATTCTATGATTCTAAGTCTGCTTTCTCGAAAGTCGTATGAAAATATATAGATAATATACTAATGACACAAAATTTGCATTCCTCTGGAATTTTTATGACTCTTAAGAAACTATACTGAAGTTCATTGTAAAAGTTCTGCATGATGTAAAGTAGAACAAAGAGTGAAACTACATCTATAAGGCAGAAATGCTGAATGACAAGCTGAAGATCATATACCAGTAGAATAAGTTTCAGAAATCATGTGGGCTGTCTAGCATACCACATTAGACAAATGCAGTGCATAGCATGGACCACCCCATTTTGCTGACATGCTAATTTTGGAATGGGTTTGATCTAAGACAGCAAACAGACTCAGCCAATGGATATGTCAGGCGAGTAGCTATTTGCATTAAGGAACACACCCAGAAATGGGTGACAGAAATATAGTATCTGTTTACACATATGATCTCTGCTGTACAATTTCTCCTGAAGGACAAAAATGAGACCCATCCCATTTTATTTATCAGTAAGACAAATTGATATTTACCAAGAGAGGTATAATTTCAACATTGAAATACAAAAATACTGCCTTCTCTCTCTAGAAAAACATTTTTTCAGCTCAAGAATTGTACCAGCATTTGGAGCTAGAGGCTTTGCCTTTGCAGAAGTACACCCATCACTCCACACAATTATTTGTAGAAGCACCTCTTCATTTATGGTTTACAGAAAATCACAGGTGCATTCAGAATTCATGGTGCATAATCTTTAAAGGTCAGTGCACATGTTTACAGTAGTGCTGCACAAAGATTTGCTGTAGGATGTAATTTTGGTCACAGTGCTTACATTCACTTCAGCTGAGGTCAGAAAAGAGAGGGGAATGAACAAGACAGCGTTCCATAAAGAACATAAGGAACAGTTTTCCGTAAGGAAAGCAGATTGCATGGAGGACAGATTTTATATTATTTCTCTAAGGAAAAACACAGACAGGTTCAGACAGAAAAGAGAATCTTTCAGAATATTATAAAAAATTAGGAACAACGCTAGCTTGGAAACATGCAGTGAAAACTGAACTTTAAAGAATGTTTATAGACTGAATATTAACTGTCAAATGGTAGTCTTCATTTTTGTTATGTCTTTGGATGACAAACAACGGTGTTTTATTTTAGTCCACATTATGTTATAAAGTGCAACTAGTGTACAAGAACTATGGGCACTTAAGGAAGACAACTGTAATAGTATCTTAGCTGTAATCAGATAAATATCTGTATTTTCCTTTATTACAACTGAAGAATCTAAGTGTCCTTCTGGAAGACGTTTATTGTAATTGATAGAAAAGTTTCTAGCCACTGTAACACTATCCAGTATTCTCAATGTCTAGTAGGATGGTTCCCTGTTCTGTTCCATATAGATATGAAGTATCGCTGCATTTTTAATTTTTGGTGCTTGGGCTAAGTGTCACTGCACAGGATAAAAGGATGTGCCTCATAAATGTAACGTGAGAATTACTAGAACTCAATGACCTTGTCTACAAAAGAAAGAAGAGTTCATCTGTAAACCACAAAGAAAAAATAACTGAAAGATAAAGGCAAAAAGTCATTCACTTACGTATCACCTACATTAAATACATTAACTTTCATGAATATCTATGGTGCTTTTTTGACCAGAACTCCCATCCATTTTCATGTTAAAGTTATAAGGAAAAAAAGAAAAAAGAAAAAAAAAAAAGGAAATAACTAAGAAGAAAAACAAAGCTAAAAAATCTTTTTAAGTTTAATAACAAAATAATGAGTTGTATTCATCTGAGAGAAAATATTCTCCATTATTTTTCAGATCAAATTCTTCAGTGATGTTACTCACAGTGAGAGAACCGAATTCAGTCTTTGATCATTTTCAAAAACTGAATACCAATTCCCAGTCACTCTTTAGCAAACGGTGTGCTACTACACAGACTACACTTCTTCAAGGATGGGTAAAGCTATAAGGCTAATTCCCCTCCAGGTCAATGCTCCTTGAAATAGTTCAGCTCAGCAGGAAAAAACAAATCCTTACCTCAACAGCTTTTTGGTTATCTGGGCAAAATTAATTGGCAGTCTCAGTCTCTGGAGAAAACTAGCCACATAAACAAGACTGGGCTTGATGCTGTCTTGACGTTGCTTTATAACCTCCACTAGAATCAGCATAGACAGGTCTTATTTTAGGAGCGTAGAACTGAGTACAATTCTTCCTGCCACGGGGACAGGCTGGCTGTGTAGATGAGCTGAGGGAAATGAAGTAGAAAAGCTCTCATTCTCTACATGCAGTTACACATCCTTTCTAAGCACTGAGGTTTTTTTTTTGACTGAGAAAGATCCTGTTTCCTGCTGTCTGCCTGCTAGGCACTACCTGCCAGCTAGCCTAAGTCTGTACATCAGGCTTTGCTTATCAATCAGATACAGGCACACTTTAACTGATAACCTGTCTCTCAAGAGTAAGGCAGATGGGAACAACCACTACAGAGTCACTGCACAAACGAACCCCATGTCTCACTTAGCCACAGCATATTGATACCAGAGGCCAATGGGATGGGTCCTCTTAGTAGACACTTTTTGTGAGTCTAGTCTTTGGGTGATTTGTCCAATTCTTTAAAAAACTTCTAGTAAAGCAGAAACTTACCAAAGAGCTTCACCTATATTCTGTCATTTTGCTCTACTTCACAAGCCCCGTGTTTCATGAAAAATCCCTGTAAACCAAAACCTTCTCTTGTTTAAAACGTCAGTGTCTCACTCTGTCTTAAACGTATTTGTGAGCTGTTCTCTCCACCTTTCTTTGAATTTTGTATCAAATTACCATTTCAGAGGCTATTAAAACAAGTAGCATTTTTTTTTTCCCTCACTGTTTCAAGTTTTCCTGAGGTTATTGCGAAATATGTTCATGCTGAGAGATGAGACAGGTTTTTCTGCTTAAACATGCTTATATAAGGCATATATTATATCTTAGGCATTATGAAGTTCTTTGTGCCTGCTCAGTGAAACCCCAGAATTCTCTCAGCAGCAAGAAAGTCTGTGGTCTGGCAGGCTTCAGTTTGAAAAGGGTTAGGTTACTTCAAGAAGGAAGAAGCTGGAAAAGAAAAGAGCATGACAAGAAAAAGTGTGTTTCATATAACTTAGTGCAAACAATCAAGGCATTGCATCTACCTGAAAATTGCCCGGGATTAAGATGGGATGTACTTACATATGTATGTCTGTATACATATTTTCAGTACCACCGAATCCAGTATAATTCGAAGCACAGGTCTTATCCAGAATGAGAATGAAGATTCTTAGTATTGTCAACTTCCAAAATTCTCTTCCTATAATAAGTGTCTTAATTTGATATTGTTTTAAGGTAAGCATCCCCAAATAAAATCTGCAGATAGACAGTCTAAGTACATAATTGTTTATGAAAATAACTTGTTCTTGATTAGAAACAACTGAATGTTATGCACTATTAGTAATATATAGAAATGATGGAACCTACGTCTTTTAAGAAATGTGTTATAGGATAAGTGCAAGGATCACAAAACTAGGAAATTTACTTTTGATCTGAAGATGTTAACCTTGGACTCTGATACGTAGCCAGGCACTAAACCCAGTTTTCAACAATCACTGGTGCTTAGATATAGTTGACTAAAAAGAAACATTTAATGTGTTTATTTGTATCCATATACATCAACAGTTGTTGATCCATATTATGATGAGGACCTATGAGAGACCTTTCTTCTGGAACACAGCTGGCATTCAGTTCATCTCAAAAGGCAACAGGTGCCTCTGTTTAAGCAGCTGAATTCCACCTTTATTTTATTGCAGACTTTTTTTTTTTTTTTTTTTTTTTTAATTCTGTTTATGTAAAAGAAGCTATGCTGAAATAATATGAATAAAACCTGAAGTACATGAAGTGTAGATGTAATGAAATACAAGCGACATTGATCCAATTTGATGGATCTTAGATTTTAGCAGAAATGGCTGATTCCATCAGTTTCTAGTTCTGCCCATATTTCTCTGACCATCAGATGCTGCCCTCCCACAGCTTCTCACATCACCCATCTCTTGTCATTTAACTGGGTATAAAGTTACACTGAAGTACAGTCTGGTTGAGTCCACAAATTTCCTTGTGTATCTGTTTTTAAAGGCATTCTTTACTCTCTATGAACTCAAATGGCTAAACTGAAGTACTTTCATGCTTCAGTTATTTCTTGTGTGCAGGTACTTCTAGTTTGGAATAAAAGCACTAAGTATTGTTCTGTGAAGAAAAAAAATCAACAGGTTCAAGAGAAATGAAGAAATTATGTTGAAATACTTGGAATAGATTGAAGTAGAATTCCTTCCAGCAGAGCTTAAAAACTTGCTACTGCGTTGTAAGTGGTCATTTTAATATAGCATAAAACTCATACAGCTGTGACTGCAACTCTCCTGGCTTAGTTGACTAAAACTGGAAGTTACTCTGCGTAATTGGAAGTTTCATCACCTGTAAAATGAGGTCAGATGGGGGGAAGGCCAGTAAGCAGGTTTACGTATTTGACGGAGGCTGCGGTGAGATGTGGAAAGACTGACGCCAAAGGGGCGAGAGCTGAATCAGCAGAGCCATCGTCAGTCCTGCACTGCAGATGAACAGTGGGCACAGTGCAGAAGGAACAAGCAGAAGAGGTACATGCAGACACAAAATAGTGAGAAGGCCTTTATGTACATCACCAGATCATGGAGCTCAGCATCCGGAGAGAAAACATGGAAATGGAAGAGCTTTAATGAGGCTGTGATGACCGGTTGTTTATTCAACTGCAGCACAAAACTCATTAGTATCACCTGACTGCCCCTGCGGTGTGCTGTGAGGGACCTCACCTAATTGCCTGAGTTCCTGGAGATGAAAGATCTCTTCCCTTGAATAAGCAATGATCTAATTAGTGCATTTCTGTGCAGCATTTCTGGTTCTATATCTTTTTCTTATTTTCGTATTATGTTATGTGGTATCCAAAGGCAACAGCATTAAACTCTTTGGACACTTCACATATTGTGCTAGCCTCTAAAGAAAGGTTTTTCAGAGCTGAACTGTCATGGGAAATTTTAATGAGTTAAGGTACAAATTTTATATTCTGCTTTGCTGTAAAGGTGATCAGGTAGCTGCAAATGGAATACATTTATTACATGACATTTATTTGAAAACTTTTGGACTAATAGACTATGCAAGGATAATCCCACAAAGAATGTGAGAGAACCAATAAGCTAGATGAAGATGGATCTCCCAGTTTCTTTGGCTTCTACACGATAGAAAAGCAGAATAATTTATGAACTGTTTCTTAAGAAAGTCAGTATATGCCCTCTAGAAGACCATTTATGTTGAGATTGAGTTGTAAGTTCAGCTGAGATTCCTCAGGTTCATAATGTTATGCATAACAAAAAGAATAAAAGGGAAAATGTTCTTCAGGTGAAGGCATTTGTCTGACAGGAGATATGTGCTTTTAATTTACACACGTGCATGCACATATATATGTGCATCAAGCTCTTTGGTAAGCTTGCTTTATATTTCTCATCTCAGCTACTCCAGGGATGTTTTATATTCCTAGTTATGCTTGGAAGTCATCTGGCCGGTCTTAACTTCAGCTTCTTCATCTATAAACTGGAGAGTAATACTTCCTTAACTTGCTTGCAACTTATTAGTTTCTAAAACACTATTAGTTCCAAGGTGGTAAAATGCATGGGAATGCAGAAGCTGGTCATTACTTTCATTCCCTGTGCTGTGTCTTTTTGCCCAGAGTGGTATCTACCACAGGTATTTGTTTGATAAGCTTGTTTGAAGTGGTATTCCAAAAGTCTTTCAATTTTTGAGAGGCTGTTTGTGTGTGCTCTGGAGCATGTCAGAACATATCTGAGAAGCAAAATGCATTTTCCAGGTCATTTTAGATCACAGAGCATCCACACAACACAGAGCTGCAGTACAAATACCACCTCTACAGTACCAGGCTTAGAGAAGCATTTCATTACCTAACAACAGGAAGGACATAATGAATCCTGTCTAGTCTGTGTGGAGAAGCAGACATAGGCATTGGCTGGTGAGATGCAATGAATAAAGCATGGGCTGGATGCAGCTGGAGCCTCACTCCTGTGCCTGTACAGTTTGCCCAGCAGTGTGGTAATAGCTCTGTAGATGGTGAGAACAAAAGTATCTCCAGGACTTCAAGCTTGTGATGACCAAACAAAATTTTGTTTGTTTTCCCAAGGGCTCTGCTCCATCCCTGAGAAGCATCTTACACAAAGCCAGCTCCTCACTCCTTTCCCATATATGGTCTGGATCAGACTATCTGTCCTCACCTCCAGTCCCCTCAATCCTCCACTCAGATTCAACCTGCCAAGCATTGCTCTTTCTGGATTTGCCAAAGGCAGATCTTTGCAACCAGGCCATCATTAACAGGTTTCCATGCATCTATGAGGATAGAAGTTTCTATGTCCTAATTGGCCACTGGCCTTTAAATACCTCTAGAAACCTTATTTTTCCACTGATTTAGATGTGTAAGAGATGGCTTACATTTGTGAATGTGACTGATTCTCAGTTACAGATAAGTAGTCATCTTCAAAAGAGAACACAAAGAGAAGCAGTGAAGGTCTTGTCAGATGAGTAGTAGGCTTGACTGGAAGAAAAATATGAAGAGTTTTCAGGCACAGCTAAGCATACGCCATTTTGGAAGCAGTAACTGAGAACTCACTATGATGTGCAACCCTATCCCACTTGTCATGTGAATCAGCTCTGAGCTGTGAGAATACTGAACAAAGTGCCATAGCCGTTGAAACATTGCCCAGAGTAAAATTACTCAGACTGAAAAACCTCAGACAATAGATGAGATTTTCATGCTTAATGTAGTAACAACACAAGCCATGTTCAGACAGTATGGAGGCATGTCATCTTAGAAATTAAGTATGGAGAACTGGGACAAGTTTGGTTCACCTACTGTTTCTATATTAGCCTCAAGCAATTGCTTCAATGGCATATACATAAAATCTGTAAAGATAAGAGCTGATGTTTGAATCTTGACATTGCATGTGCTTCTTTCCTTTGGCTGAATAGCAGCGACTTGACTTCACGCCTTCATGAGAAGCATAACGATTAAGAGGGGTCCACAAATGCAGAGAGAAGCGCGGAGAGAAAAAGGAGGTTACTGCATCATTTGTGGCATGTTTGACCAGTCATGCTGCACAGTTATATCCGTTTATCTAAAATTTAAAATAAATGGATTACATAAAAAACTCTCAAATAGTTTTCCATTGTTTCTTTATTAAAAAGGTATTTGTAGAAAATTACTTTGCAACATGGATTCTGCATCACTGAAAAAATTCATAAAATCTTCAGGTCTCTGCAACTATAAGTGCCCATTTAACAAGTATTTTTCAGCTTCTTACATAGGAAAGACTTTGATCCAAATGGATTATTCACAGGGTATTCTTGATGCATAAAGCTGTGCCTGAATGAATGGTGACTGAAGAAGTTCTGAATGCACAATGAATTTCTCACAGTGAGTGGTGGTAGTTGGTAACTCACATGGGACTGTGAGCAGCAATGAGAAAGCCTGGCTGAATGATGAGAACTGGAGAACAAGCTGATGTTCAGTCACTGTGGTATTTATTGCAGCAAGCTACCTCTTAAAAATTACTGGTTATCTTGGAAATGGCTGTGGACTAGTCAGGCTGTACAACTGTCAGTTTGACTAAGGTATGGGCATCAAAAATGTCTTCAAAAAGAAATGAGCTGGCTATCATGTTGAAAATGGTTGTTTTGTCTCTTTGAATTCTGGCCCAAGAAATAAGCTTTCATACTGATTTCAGCTTTGAATGCACAATTTATGGCTGTCAGGGTTACCCTAATTACCTGACTTGTTCATGTGTTTCAGAGAATAGACTGCCATTTCACAGGAATTGAAAACTGTGTCTTTGAACCTTTACAATAAAACTGGGACAATGAAAAAGAAAGTATGACTTACCAGAGCAGAAATTGCTGCTCACTTCCCACCTTGGAATTCTTCCACACTGAAAATTAATTGAAAATGTATTCCAACTGCACTGATGACATTAGAGAACAATTACCTAAATTCAGTTAGGAAGTCAAATTAATTCGGTTTTGACTGTATAACTAATGGGATTTTGATTTTGTACCATTCAGAATAGATATCATCAAAGATGACTCTCCAAGAAAGGAAGAAATGACTGAATTATGATGTGACAGTATGTTCATACTTCATCTCAGGAATGTCCCCCGAGTCTTTTGGCTCAGAAAAAAAGCAGAAAGAAAGTTGCTGATATTAGATTCCTATCATCTTGATGTCTTACATAGATCATTTGATTTATTTTTTTTTCTTTCTCATATGTCATTTGGCTACCTAAGATCATGGAAGTCTTCAAATTAGTGTCATCAGCTTTCTTTTTCAAAATGAAGCCTACCATCTTGACTGCTTGCCTAAGAAGGAAGGAATCTGACTTTTGAGACATTTGAACTCCTACCTTTTGTTTTTCAGGAGTATGTGAAATTATACCAGGATGTCAGCACTCATGTAGCCAAAAGAAGAATCAGCCCAAGGAAATATAACTGTAATCTAATCGTGAAAGCACTTCTGTCCCTTCAGAGCAGTTCTTAGTCCGAAACCAGACACTCTTTAGCTCTGCTTGATAGCTCAGTAGCTGCAGTGGACCATAGATCTACCTTCCATTCATTCCAAAACTTACATTCATTCCAAAATATAAAGTCTATTTCTGATGGAACTGTTATTATTACGATGGAAGCCTTATTACTCTGATTGAAACTCTCCGAATTTGAAATATATGGATTTGACAGGTATACTGTTTGATGGACGAGGAATTGTTGTGAGATCCAAGGTCAAACTGTGCCTGACAAATTTAGTGGCCTTTTATGATGGAGTTACAGCATCAGTGGATAAAGGAATAGCAACTGAGATCATCTACCTGGACTCGTGCAAACTGTTTGATACTGTTCTACATGGCATTCTGGTTGCCAAATTGGAGAAAAATGGATTTGATGGATGGACCACTCACTGGATAAGGAATTGGCTGGATGGTTGCACTCGGAGAGTTGTGGGCAAATGCTCAGTGTTCAAGTGGAGACCAGTGAGAGTGGTGTTTCTCAGGGATTGGCGCTGGTGCTGTTACTATTTAATATCAAATGTCCAAATACTGTCCACAGCAAAATGGACAGTGAGTGCACCCTCAGCAAGTTTGCAGATGAAACCAAGCTGAGTGGTGAAGTCGACATAACAGTGGGAAGGAATGCCATCCAGAGGGTCCTGGACAGGCTTGAGAGGCGGGCACATGTCAACTTCCTGAAGTTCAATAAGACTGAGTGCAAGTCATGCACCTGGGCTGGGGCAATCCCAAGCACAAATACAGGCTGGGTGCAGAATGGCTTGAGAGCAGCCCTGAGGAGAAGGATTTGGAGGTGTCAATTATGAAAGACTCAACATGAGCCAACAGTGTGTGCTTGCAGCCCAGAAAGACAAACTGGGTTTCATCAAGAGAAGTGTGACCAGCAGGTTGATGGAGGTGATTCTGCCCTTCTACTCTGCTCTCATAAGACCCCACTTGGAGTACCGCATCCAGTTCTGGGTCCCCCAACACAAGAAGGACACTGAGCTGTTGGAACAGGTCCAGATGGGGCCATGAAGATCATCAGAGGGCTGGAGCACCTTCCTTACAACAACAGGCAGAGAGCATTGGGGCTTTTCAGCCTCGAGAAAGAAAGTCTACAGGGGGACCTTATAGCGGCCTTCTAGTACATGTAAGGGCCTACAGGAAAGCTGGGGAGGGATTTTTTAGAAGGAATTGTAGTGACAGGATGAGGGGAATTGGCTTTAAACTGGAAGAGGGTAGATTTAGGCTAGATATTAGGAAGAAATTGTTTAGTGTGAAGGTAGTGTGACACAGATTGCCCAGAGAGGTTGTGGATGCCCTCTTCCTGGAGGCATTCAAGGCCAGACTAGATGGGCCTTTGAGCAACCTGGTCTAGTGGGAGGAGTCCCTTCCTACATAATCTTAAATGTCCCTTCCAACCCAAACTATTCTATGATTTTATGATTCTATGATTTTATGATTGCGTTCAGAAACTGGTGGTCAATGGCTCAATATCTAAATGGAGATCAGTGACAAGTGATGTCCCTCAAGGGTCTGTACTGGGCTGCTGCTGTTTAACACCTTCATCAGTGACACTGACAGTTAAACTGAGTGCATCTTCAGCAAGTCTGTGAATAACACCAAGCTTTGTGCTGCAGTCGACACATCCAAGGGAGAGGACAGCATTCAGAGACTCAGACAGGCTCCAGAAGTAGGCCTAGGTGAGCCTCCTGAGATTCAAGAAACCCAAGTGCAAGGTCCTGCATCTGTGTCGTGGCAGCCCCCACTGTCGCTACAAGTTGGGGGATGGAAGGATAGAGCACAGCCCTGCCAAAAAGGACCTGGGGATACTAGTGAGTGGCCAGCTGGACATGAACCAGCAATGTGCTCTCACAGCCCAGAAAGCCAACTGTATCCTAGGCTGCATCACTACTAAGTGCCTACTGTTTTGCTTAAGCATTCTCAGTGTTCTGAAAATGAAGACAAAATAATTAAAGCACAAAAAGACCTTCCTGTTATGACTTAATGGAAAACAGAGCAAGGCTGATGTAATTGTGTGAATGGCTCCAGGATTAACTGACCATGAGCTCAGGGATGGCTGAATTGATTTCTTAACATGAAGATCCCCTCAACTTTCTGCCTAAGTGTATATCCAATGGATATACACTGGGATATGTACCAAAAAAAAGTGTTTATTTTCCATCAACCATAAGCAGTGAGAATCTGAATTCCCATATTTGAGTGAATAGCATCACATTTCAGTTTGGACCCAATTATAAACTTCAAAGACCCTTCAAAGACCCTGAAATCTGTGTTAAGACAAAATTCCTATTTGAAGTCAGTTCCTATAGGGAATTGGAGGATATTTATATTCCAAAAACTACACTTAAATTATAAAAGGAGTGGCCTATTTTATGCTTGAACACAGCTCATTAGAGAAATCTCTTAATGAGTATTTTTCAGTCATATAACAGAGAAAATCAAAGCACATAGGGTATCTTGTAAGATTTGTATGCTTTGCTAGATACTCTAGTGGACATGTGCACTGCAAATTGTGTGCCATTAATAGTTTTGTGCTCATTCATCAGTGTAAGATTTAATAATAATTTCAGTAGCACATTTCTGTAGTATTAAGAAAAAGAAAAAAAAATGCATGAAAGTAGACAGGATCTCTGCTGCTCTAAAACATCTCTGAGACAATTACACAATTAATGGTAGCATGATTTTTACATATACTAATAAATTTTCTGTATAAATCTCTCTAAATAATATTGTTTATTTCTTTGATTTATTGAGCTTCATTATGTGAACTGCTACACAATCTGATTTCTCTCCCTCTGCTACCCTGAAATTCATATTTTATTCATCACAACTCCAACTTCAACTTAGAAGGACAGAGGGTGATAACAGTCTGATGACCATTTTGGGGGGAGCTCAGATCTAAAGGTTTGAATATTCTCAAGACGAGGCAAACACAGAACATTTATGGATGAGTGCCTGACCAATGGGCTGTTTTATACAGGGCCGCCTCAGGCATCTCCAATGATAAAACTATGCATTTTTATGATTACTGCACTGAGGTGCACTCAGTGTGGAGAGGACCCTGAAGGACAGTTATGTGAGATACATCTTAGGCAAAACATGACATCGGATAAAAGAAAGACTAAATCCACTTTTTAAAGTACTTTGAGATTCAGATTACTGAGGAGAACCACACGAACCCCAACTTTCAGAAGAAGTTGAACACCTGGAGGCCTCAAGTTCAATGCTCAGTCACTGATCATGTTTAGAGATCTAGAAATTGAGACAGAAACTCTCCAGACCATGTTCTTGTTTAGTAAGCGGCGTGTCCTTAGAGGTAGCAAAGTATGAGACCTCATTCTTTGTACTGACCATGACTGGTCAGGTAGATATAGCAACATTTCATGAAGAAATGGCAAGAGAACAAAAATGCATGCCAGTGCATGACTCATTACTGCTTATTGAGTTTCTTCCTTAGCTCCCAAAAGAGTAGTGTTTCTGTGGATTTAGTAAAGATAAATACAGTCTTCTGCAGGAAACAACAGCTAGATAACTGTTAAGCAACTTATTCTATGCAAGAGAGAGCCTACGAGATGTAGCTGTATCTGCATGACTAGAAGAGTATGACAAAATCATGTCCTCTCACGCATCCTGCTGCTACAGGAAGGCAAGATCCTGCTAACCATGCAGAAGGTACACAGCAGGTACACAACAGTAAAAACATCAGAAACAGATGGTATCTTCCTTAGTGATTTCAAACTGTTTAACCAATGGCTTCTTCTTTATTGACATTTCTCTTGTGCCACAAGAGAGGGGGAGCCATGCATGAGGCTGATGGCTTGTTGCAGGCTGCAGAACAGAAGAGGTTGCTTCAGACACATGTACTAGCAGCTGTACTTTCCCCACTGTTTGACTGGGAATGGGAACTGTGTCAGCAAGGATGAGAGGGGTGTGGACGAACCCTGTTTCCTAATCTTTACTCTTCACCACGTCCAATCAGAATAACAGTAGAAAAGACAGCTATATTAAAATGCAGAACAAGACTATTTCTCTTCTTTCCATAAACTCATTACTAAAAATCTATTAAAAATAATATAGCATGCTACACTCTAAGGAAAAATAATATTCACAAAATTATTTTGCCTTCTTTTCTGCTTTTCGTCTCTCCAGCAAACAAACCTCTCTGAAAGATCTCTGTTGGAGCACAGTGGAGAAGTAGTAACAGCATCCCATCCAGTGGCACACCTCTCTTCCTCACTTACTCCTTGAAAGATCTGAATTACTACACTACCTTAACCAAACCATCCTACTCGCATTAAAATTTGTCAAAATCAAAAAAGAGCTCAGGAGACTCCTAGCTCTGCGTGCATATCCTTTCTCTCCTCTTTCACTATCTGATATGACTTCTAAGAGCCACAAGTTCTCCCAGTCTTGTCTTCCCACTTTCTCCAAGGCCACAAAAAGCTGAACTCCTGCCTAGTGGCCACCCACATGCATTATCTCTTTCCCTCCTTAGGACATGCTTTTCTAAATGTCTACTAGGAGTAGCCTGTTATGTCAACTATGCTGGCTACACAGTTTTTAATCATAAAATGACATCTAAACCACTTTGAGTTGGTTATACCGTCTGCTTACTCAGTATACCCAGCATCTGAGTTAGCAAATTTAGGACCTGTCTGGGGTGCTTCATCACTCAGCTACTGAGGTTGTAAGGGCAGGGAGATCATAAAGGATAAATCCACATCAGGCAAAGTAACATCATGTAGCTTATCAAAACAGGCTGCAAATGAACTGGCTCAAAAACTGCAGGGTTATAGCCATGTCAAAATGATGCATCATCCAAACTTGCCCCAGTTGAAAGCTATTAATTTGTGCTTCTGGAAGCCAGACTACTATCTGCAAGACAGTGCACTGTGCTATCTAAACATATTCATTCGTTCAGCTGTAGCGTGGGGTTCTCTGCACAGTACCGTATAAATTGTGCAAGTACGCAGAGCGATCTCCTTTCAAGAGTCAGTTCTGGGAACCTAAGTTTTCCTGTTCAGAAGGTGGGAGGCTGTGGCTAGGTGACCCCTGCTACAGAAATAGGATATTTGGAAAAATTGGCTCTGGAGTGGCTCCCACATGGCAGTAACCATTGCTTTACCTCTCCCTTAGCAACAGACCCAGCAGCAGCAAGTCCATATTGCCCTACACACAGAAGTCAAAATCTTGTCCATTTTGCTTCCCAGTGTGCTGCTCCAAACAACTGCCCATTGCTTCAAGGTGGATCTGCTCCTTTCTCAAAGGTCTGTTGCATCCTCCATTTTTTTTACTGAGTCCCTGAAGGTGGTCACTGACCCAATGGAGAAAGAAAATCAGGCTTAAAATGCCAAATGTGAATATTTTATGTTCACAAAGAAGGCAGCATCTGGCATGATCCCACTGCAGGAGATGATGCAGTTCTTCTCTGCTTTAGGATCTGGACAGTTTTAAGTAGCATGACGTAAGCCATAGATTGTAGGCTCCATAGGGAAGAGACTATTTTTGGCTTTTCATATTTTGTACAGTGTCAAGAATACCAAAGACTTCTGTAAATAAAAATGATAAACAGCAGTCTCCTGGAGTTTCACTGTGTCTGCCACATTCTGTGTTTTAATGTGATTTGACATGGTTACTTGTTGTCAGTGGTCTTATTTTCTTGCATAATGAAACAGATATTTCTATAAAATGGAAGATAATATACATCTAATGCTACTTCCACTCTGCCTGCAAGAAGCAAATTGAATTTGCCATTAAAATTCATCTTGAAGGGTACCATTGAGATGCACACAATTTAAAATAACCATGAGGTTGTGTTCATTTTGTTTCTTCACCTCACACTATTTACTAATCCCATTTCTTGTGACACATCTGAAAAGCAGGTTGTATGTTGCAAGGACAGAGATTCTGCATCCTTCTGCACAGCTGGCAATATTTCATCTCACAGAACTAGAATCACAGCTTTCAGCTTGGCAGGCTCTCACCACTTCTGCTTTTACAGAGCAACAAAAGAGAACTGAAAAGAGTCTTCCACTTGGGAACTCACAGGCAGACTTAGTGGGAAGCAGGAAAGGCTTAGTGCCCTCCTTACCTCTCCCTTGTCTCTCTGTTTCTTCTGTGTCAGCCAAGTTGTGGGTACAACAGTGACTCTGAATGCCCTGGCTTCAAAACTGAGCCAGCATGACTTACTTTGGTCAGGGAAAGAAGCAAAAATCAGTTTTCCAGGCTTTTTAGTGTTCTTCTTACTGGAAATATGGAAATAATGGAGAGGGAGGCTGGTACTTTCTTGCAAACTGGATTTTTAAAAGTATTTTTATATTTTTTAATCTCTCTGTTAAGATCAATATTGGCCTGAAGTTTTCTTGTTAAGTCTAACAGGCTGTGCTCTGCAGAAGGGAGACCTTATCTTTTACTGTCATTCTTGCAAGCTTTACACAAAACTGTGTATTTAAGAATTAATGTTTCTTTTCTTTGTTATATCACTGTTCTCATTCATCTAAACAGATATGCCTATGCATATACATACATAAATTACATATATAAATCACAAATATATACATAGACACATAGACACATGCATATGCATGTAGAGCTGCTTAAGAGTTTCTGAATTCAACACAATTTGTATGTATTGATAGAGATAGCCAAGACTGTACAGATTATGTGGCCTAAGACCAGGTAACCTGAAAATAATTTCTTCTTTCCTTGTAAAGATATCATATTATTTTACTACTTTTCTTCCATGGGTTCAAACACGTGACAAAATTCTAAAATTTTAGTTTATGATCAACTTTGAAATTTGACTTCATTTGAGTTTGGAGTCAAAACAAAGCAATCAATTTTTTTGTTCAGTTTAACAGATGGCCTTTCCTTCACACACCTATATTTTCAGAAGGTTTTTTTTTTTCTGATAAAAAAATAGCCAAGCACCTCCTTCTATTCTGGAAGCTAAATTTTAAACCATGTAGTTTGTGTTCATGTTTGTGTTATTCCTGCATTAATTCACAACATAGGCAGGAATGAAAAATAGAGTGTGCACAGGATTCAGGACTGATTCATGTCAATAGCAATAACATTTCAATATTCTGTATTTTGAAAGACATTAGCAGTAGTGCCTAATTATGGCAGATTAATGACAAAACCTTGCAATGTCTCCTGTTATTAAAGAGTTTAATGCTTTCAGCACTTCATTTTGTTTTCTGTTGAATGCGTCATTTCATCAGTGCATAAATGGGGAACGCTCATGCGGAAAATAATAAGGGCTCTGATTCACATTCTCTGATGGATTTAACTGCAGTGGCAGAGAGGTTACTGCCTCCAGCTGTCCATCCTTTTCCTGTGGGGAATGATGCAGAGCTCATGCAGAGCCCACGCAGTGTGCCATGTGCCGGCTCCTTACACTCCCAGCTCACACTGAGTGCACTGCAGTAAACTGCCATCACCTGGGTGATCCCCAGTGTACAAATAAGGGCTAACCTGAGAGGAGGCTGTGGCCCAAAGCTCTCAAGTAGGATTTTCACACAGTACCATTTGACAACTGTCTGCACTTAATATTTATTAATACATTCTGGGTATCTGTACCAAGCACTTAGAGCTGTGGCTGTATCAGCCTCTTGATTGACCTGAGATCATCACATTCTTCAGAGTGCTTTACCAAAGAGATACAGAAATGTTAAACAATTTAACTAATGCTGTATTCTAGGCATTGACTGCACTGGAGCGATTCTTTCAAAGTGCTGAATCCAGAGGATTCTGTCTCCAAGACAGGATGGTTTCCCCACTGTCAGAATGAGACAGTGGAGACCTCAGGAAGTGGAATTGTAGAGAAGAATGTTTCTATGTCACAGATCCAACAAAGTCAGTAGAGGTTGGCTTTTTCTCTTGAGAAGGAGCTAAGCTTTGGAGAAATAGTAGCCCCAGCTCTGGAAAGGGCTAGCTGTTTGCCCAAACGCTTCACATCCAAGGCCACATGGGGCCCACTGTGGTTTCTTTTATAGCTCATTAAAAGGTCAAGAAGAGTACATGCTTGTTATATAAAATGAGCTGTTGACAAAGACTGTTCTTTCTGTTAAATCTAAATGTCCCTACTAACCATCCTCATTTGAAGAACAGCTAAATCTGTTAGACAGGACACTGTAACATTTGCATGCGTTCCATAATAGCAAATTCTTTTCCCCCTTCAGAACAGATAAAAGAAGTCTGCTTCTATCTGCCAGAATAAAGCTGTCGGGCTGATTTCAGAAGACATAAATGTTAAGCTTTGCCCCGCATCTCGCCCAGCACTATTCCAAACCATTTTGGTTGCAGGATTTTTTTGGTGTTTAGCACTGTGAGAATTTGCATTGTGAGCATTGTGAGCATTGCAGAACTTCCCAAGGCACTGGCATGTAGGGAAAACAAAAACGACCACTTGTCCAGTCCATTACGGTTTCAGAAGTATTTGCTGGGGCATTCTGGATATGTGGAAAATACATCAAAAGGAAAGTGGCTATGTGCAGTGTAGCATCTCTTAGACCACCTGCCAATTTGCACCATCCAAAGCTGGCCTGTGGGTACCACATAAAGCTGAATTCCTATGACTTGCTTTGACTGTTACTAAGCCAAGCAAATAGATTGTCCCCCTTCCTTTTCACTCTGCTGGTATAACTGCACATATAATCACTCCTTGACCCAGTTCAGTCAAAAAGATCCAGGTTAGCTTACACACTTTAAATAGTAGGGTTTTTTTTTTAATTTTTTTTTTCCCCTAACCTGTTTCATTTTGATTGAACTGGGTTAGGAAACAATTATGAGCACATATCAGAGGAGGAGCATGGAGAACAAGGGGGATAACCTTCAGAAAAGAAAGGGAGAAGCAACTGGGATTGGAAACCTTTTTGATCCAGGTGAGTTGAAACCAGACATGCAGCAACAACTGAATACTGGCACAGAAGCAAATTCTTATGGGATTGGGTCTTCAGCTGGTGTGAAACGTTCTAATTCCTTTGAAGTTGAGAGCGATAAGTTCATTTACAGAAGTGGAGACAGTGTCTCCTGTGTATTTCTGCAGGGCTGCAAAGTGTTTTACAACCATTCAGACTGGCTGTCAGTAGTGAATTGCATCAGCTATTGGAAATATCTGCAAACAGAAAAGATTCATCGCAGAAAGAGATCCCACCGGTGGGTCCCTGTAGGCTCACATTTTTCACTCATCGACAAATTCTACTGGCAAGGTTTCTTCATTGAAAGCAGATAAGCTCAGCTTTCCAGGCTGCACTATTCTTCATTAACTAAGAAAGACAAAAAAGAAATACAATAAAGGAAGACCAAACAAAACCCAGGAATGCTTTTGAACGCCAAGGAATTCAATCCTCCATGTTTGCTTCTTCCTTATCTCTTTTTCCACAAAGTCCCCAGTATAAGTCAGTTAAAGCCATGTGTTAATGGCTACAGATATTGACTGCATATCTGTCCGCTGTTGAACATGCGCTGGCCAAAAAAAAAAATCAACAGAAAAATGAAAGAAATAGCATATGACAGCTTATATTTATACATGAATGATTTAGCTAGCACAGTTTGACAATTCTTGCCTTTCTCACCAATGAAAAAAAGATATCCAGGCTCTGGATGTTTGTCCACTAAAGCAAATAGAGCCTCACTTTGTTGAATGCTCTAAGCCAGGCACGTCCCAACACTGGCCCACAGGCTGCATGCTGCCCCCTGCCCCACACCATCATGGTGGTGGCTCAGTCCCACTGAGTGGCCCAGACCAGCCCCAGGTGCAGAATCTACTTTATGCTTATGTTGCTTGATAGATATAACAATCAAGGATATAAATAATCAAGGAATTGATCATAGTGGAGAAGGATGGGCTAAGTTAATACAAAAACGAACAGAGTAAAGCTTTTTCAAATTCCCAATGTTTCACATGACTGAAGTCATCTGAGTTGCTCTCTTATGCTAATATCCTTGATGTAATTAGCTTTTGGTGAGCATGGAAGGACTACTGAGCTAGGAGCTTTGCTGGAGTGTGAAAGGTCTGAATGAAAGGAGAGGCAGAGAGAAGAGAATAAATTTTTAGCTTTCTTGTAGAAGAGCAGGTGTAGAGGGAGAGAGGGGCAACATGAACTGCACTAATGTATTTGGAGATAAAAAGCACTGACGTTAGAAAAACTGGTGAATAGTTTGTGAGGGAGTTGTGAGAGATACTGCTGTACAGAAGTGTTATGGAAAACGCGGGACTCCTAGCAAGAATTTGTGCAATGAAGCTACTGGGGACTGGAGGTAAGAGACTGATGAATGGTACGTCTCTGCTGAGGAAGGCTGTCCTTTTGCAACTTCAGGAGAGGGAGGAAGGGAACACCCACCTAGCCAGTCAGATCAGCTGAATCAACCCTGGCAATCAGTGGAGTGACAGATGTTGCAGATTGCCCCCACATCCATGCTGACTGTGTAAAAAGAATAAGAGAATTGTGTTTTGTCATGAGACTCATTTGGGAAGCAACAATCAAAGCCACATTTCATACAGACATGAACAGAGATAATTTTTTTTTTTTCTGTGGGGCACATAGAAAAGAGTAATGAACTTTCAAAAGAGATTCTATATAATGGAAGGGACAGGATAAAAGGCATGCAGGTAGGACAATGGAGACTTGTCAGATCTAGAGGCAGCATCCACACCCTCCTTATTTTTTCACATTAAGAAACTGTCAGGTCCAGCCCAGCCTGCTCTCTATCATTAACTGATCTCATTAATACATATTGCTGATGGTATGAGTTTTTATTTTGTCAACAAATCCCAGAGCAGAGGTGGTCAGGGATCTCAGAATTACTCAGTGCGCATTCATCATGCTACAAGGAAACACTGCTGTAAGGAGTTACAGAGACAACTGGATCAGGCATGCTGCACTGAGGGATAATCCCAAGTTTCTCTCCTTGGCTTTTTGCAAAGGTCACCACAACCTCATGTTTGCAGTGCTGACACAAGAATTTAGACGTGCATGGCCCCAGGCTTCTCCTCTAAATACAGTCTAAGTATAATTAGGTGTGCTCAGCTTATAATTACATCTCTGATACCAACTTTCTTTTATTGATTGCCTTAGTGAGTCACTTAATTTCTCTGTCTTTCTGTCTTTCATGTTTAGAAACAGATATGATAAATATAAGTGGCTATTCAGAAAACTCTTTGAGGATGAAAATATTAGGTACAGGCTAAATAATAGTTCCCTGGGTGCAATGTAACAGACAAGTCTGACTGCTGACTACTCATATTCATTTGTACAGCATTATAATTTAACTGCTCACGCACTATAGATAAGGTTGTATATAAGATGATATATATAGATATAGATATATAACGGTAGTCAGAGAACATAGAATCATTATTTTAGATAGATTATCCTGAGTTGGAAGGGACCACATGGATCACCAAGTCCAACTCCTGGCTACGCATAGGACTGCCCCAAAATCAGATCCTATGTCTGAGAGCACTGTCCAGACTCTTCTGGAACTCTGACAAGCATCTTGCCATGCCCACTGCCCTGGGCAGCCCGTTCCAGTGCCCAACCACTCTCTGGTGCAGACCCTGTCCCTGACCCCCAGCTGCCCTCCCCTGGCACAGCTCCATGCCGTTCCCTCGGGCCGGGTCACTGTCACACAAAGCAGAGCTCAGCGCTGCCCTCCGCTCCCTGTGAGGAGCTGCAGCCGCCATCAGGGCTCCCCTCAGCTCCTCTGCTCTGTGCTGAGCAAACCAAGGGGCCTCAGCTGCTCCTTCAACACTTCACCATCTTTGTAGCCCTCCTTTAGACACTTTCTAGTAGTTTTATGTCCTTTCTGTGCTGTGCTGCAAAAATGTAGAATACTCACCTTGCAACTTTGCCACAGTTAAACTGCCATCTTTAAATGAATACTTGAAATATTTCTTACAGAGGCGCAGAAGTTTTTCTTCTCTTCTCTGTAGTTATAAGGCAGAAACAGGATTTTTGTCTTCAAAATCTCAATCCATTAAGGAAAGCCCAATTACTTCTTTAAGACACTATTCTGTGTTGGTGGTGGCAGTGAGCAGATACATAGGGAAGAGCAGACACAGGGCAGGCATTTGCAGGACTCATCCTCCCACCCCTCAGCCTCTGACCACTTTCAGTTCTGGGACCACCAAGAGTAGATTTCGTTGCCTGACTTTGAAGGCTTGTTGCTCTCCTCGGGCTCTGTTAGCACACCATTGCTTTTGCTGAGTTATTGTCCCAGTGACAATCCAGCCACAACTGTATTGGTTTTCCCCATCAACATTACCTAAACAGAGAGCTTTCAAAAGAAAAAAAAAAACCAACAAACTACATAGAGAGGAATTCACCAATACATATGTTTCTCTACATATATTTTAATATTTTTTTCTATTAGAAGAGTTGAAAGGAGTGACAGCATGCAACAGATATCTCTGTGGTTTTGTTTGAAAAATTCTTCTCATAAAATCATTTCTTTCCTTCTTTCCTGCCTGCCTTCCCTTTTTATAAAGAGAAATTTATATTGTAGGGAATAATTTTATTCACCTTGGCACTCATCAAAAATCCCATATTTTATAAGATTCTAACTTCAGTAAAACAATTGAATTTGACAAATAATGCTTGTATTGGGATCCTAAACTGAATGAAAGAATAATATAAAGCACTACAAAAGAACACAATCATAAATTCATATAATTTCATAACCTATTAAAAAGAAATAGGCCTGGATTTTTCAGTTATTTGCTGTACCACTCTCACACACCAGTTTCAGTAATAGAGACAGCAACTCATGTGTTCTGTTGTCTGAGTAAAAACAAACAAGTACTCTGATAAAGGCTTCCAAACCAGTTCCTATATGCTTTTCTTTCACTAATTCATTGAGTTATTAGTGCAATACTAATTAAATCCATTTATATCCTGTGCTGTCCAAACAGTTGCCTGAGCCTTTCACATGCTATTCTGCTATGTATCTATGAGATTAACTGCATATTAATCAGTGATATTTGCCACCTGCAAAGCACACAGCAGGGAGCTTCCAGTTTGTAACCAGCCACAGAGTATAGCCAAGCCACAACTGCTGTGAGACTTTCACCTCCCCTATCTTACTGAAAATAAAGCTTAGAGAACGTGAAAAATGAAGAGAAAAGGATGTCCAGAGACTATGGATACCTAGAAATTATTATTCAATGTATCTTCTCATATTTTATGTCTTTATAAACAATGTAAAAAACTCCAGCAGAACATGATCATATTTTTTGACAGGGATAAATTATCTGATTTGACTTATTGGAAGCACGGAATATTTTGACTGTGGCATGTATTGAAAAACATGCATTTTAATTCTTTCTTACCCAGTTCTGCTGTTCTGCAGACAGATTGGAATTTGCATCACCCAGGTCCTGAATCCACACTTTTACAACAGTTGTGTAGAGTCGTTGCTAGTTGAATCCAGTATGCTTAATTTAAGTGATTTCCTCTACTTCCGTCCAGATGGAAGATGTCCAAATTTCAGGAATTTGGACAACTTTGAGGAAAGATTCAGGTTGCTGCAACCTATCTAGGTTGCAGTCTACTCCTTGTTTTTTGGGGGGCAGGTAATGTGAATGGAGCTACATTATAGCAATTATCTTTAGCCCAACGGTTAATGAAAGTGCTCGTAAAGCAGAATAACCTAAGTGAGGTGTCTGTGCTCAACCAGTCAGAGGATGACTGAGTCTTCCAGAACACATGAACTCAGGAAACTCATGGTCTGGAAATTAGAACATCCTCCATCTCTTTGAGAAAGCTGAGCCCTATGCTGCTGGGAGCAAAGACAAATGAAAGCCATCAAGCAAAAGGCTGACTCTGACCTTATGTTTATAGCACATACCTATGAGATAAGACCTCACTCTTAACCTTCAGATCATTTCTGTCTAGCAGCAGTCCTCTGTAAAATCAGTTTTTTCTTGGGAAACCCAGAATCTCAGTGGCAGGAGGAAGCAAACTGTTTTCCCCACCAGGTGAATTGCTTTGTATCACCCACAGCCTCATGATCCTGGCTGTGTTTCTCAGATGGGCAAGCAGTTCCTCACCACACCTACCAGCCAATGCCCAGCCAGTCCCCGAACAGTGGCTGCATGCCCGGTCAGCTCCCCATTGCTTTTCAAGTTTTTTTTTTCCCTTTGGCCAGTTTAGGTCAGCTGCCCTGGTTCTGTCCCACCCAGCTCCTTGTGTCCCCTCAGACCCCTCACTAGCAGAACAGTACGAGAAGCTGAAATGTCCCTGGATCTGTGTAGCTCTGCTCAGCAACACCTAAAACATCTCTTTAGTCTGTGTGGGTACATGAGAAAACACACACCAGTTCGGCTCTGATTGTCCCAATGTAGGTTAAAGCCATGTTTTAGTGTTGGCCAAAGGACCTGTTCACTATTAGCAGTCTCACTCTGATTAGCCTCTCTGCTTCTGAACTCAGCTATTATTTAGGTGAGCTTAGCAAACAGATACGCTAAGCTGATTTTAGTGACTATTCTGTGAGCAGATACTTGGCCAACACTAAATGAAACTGAGAAACAATTTAGCAACAACTGAAATTAAAACTGCAGCTAAAGAATATTTTGAACGTGTTTTTCCATTACTTCTGTATTTTTCATTACCTTTCTTTGTGATATTTTCAGTTGTCTTAATAAGTTCAGAGGCTTTTCATGCATATGGTGCTTGAAAGTCAACTGCTGTGAAGTCGATACTTATAAAAAAAATTTGTTAAATTTGATGAAGCAGGTTTAAGTGTCTTTCTTTGAATTTTCTGGGGAACTCTTTGGCATAGATGTTCAACACAGTATAGTTGTTCCTGTAATATAAAAACTCTTCTGTTAGAGAATACAATTGTAGTTTTGGCTTAATAGGATTGTTTGAAGATAATTCATTGTCTTTTCCTGAAAAGACCGTCCCTCTCTACATAAAATATTTAACTGTTGTCAAGTTTTCATCTGAAGAGTATCATTCCTAATGTGTTCAGGCTAAAATCTACAGAGGAAGCTTTGTGTGTCTGCCCACCTGTTGGCAGTTGAAGGTAATTCTCATTCTTATTATGTTTTTAAGATATTATTTCAGATGTGCTTCTTGAATTGCAGTCTTGTTACTCTGCCTGGTAAGGGACCTATTATATGAACACATCCATTAAAGCTTTTCCCTGCAGTTTTTCATTCTGCTGTTGTAACACCAGTGGTGATTTCCTTCACCAATTCAGAATTTACATTTTGAGCCTGAAAACTTTTAGAGTTTTAATGAATGTGCCTTGAAGTCCCATGACTGAAACTTTTCTTTAAATTTAAAATGGTAGTTGTACCCAATTCTCCTCCTGCCCAAGGTGTCCCTTCAAGCAAGTCTTTTGGCTGCTTCCAGGCTTTGTTTCATTTGAGTCAGAGACTTTCTGGATTTCAACAATCCTTCCTAGGAGGTTTTTCCCATGCCTTCTGAGAGCTGGCTGGGTGCTCACCACACCACATAAGCTCTATGGTTTTTCTTCTGCCACGTGCTGCTGTCTTGAGCATTCAGTGTTCATATATGTAAAAGTTATGACCTGCAGTAATGTTTATTGTTCATAATTTATTTTCCAGCTTGTTCTTTTGCTCTCTCTTTAGAGCACTGATATGAAGAAAAGGCAGTAAAGAGGAGGCAATAGGGAATGAATAGTTTTTATCTTTTTTCAACAGTAGGAAGGTATGTGAATGATTATGTTCATTAGAAGTTAAATATCTAAATAAAAGTTATCACCCACAAGTTTTAGGAGGACATGAGGAATTGAGATAAAATCAGAAGAAAAATGAATTGAGGTGAAACTCATGGTTTTCAGGGGATTTAGACTCTTCATCCTTAATCAGTTTAGGTTATCCACTTGTATAGTAGTGGAGTCTCACAGTCAGCAACAGTTTGTAACCTTAAAATATAGTTTTCTCACCTTTGATCACATTTATTTGAAATTATGTCATTTTTGTGCTTTAGATGCAGAAGGGACTTCATTCTAATCTATGGGATAGGATGGCAGCAGGACTTACAAGCAAAAGCCTGTAAGTAGAAGAGTATTGGGCAGCTCTCTGATTCCTGGGCCCAGAATAATCAGAGTTAAAGAATGCAAAAGTAACACCAAATAATTTCTGCCTTTAGGATGACTGATCTTAATCCCTTTTTGTGACAACAGCACTGGCAGGAAGCATCAAGTGGAAATAAAGGACAATAATAAATAATAAAGGAGAGAGAGCTGTCAGAAGATTTGCAGTGGCTGAATGTTTCCTAAGACTGCAAATATGGGATCATAAGGCATCCAGAACACTCCATGAAGAGAACTGAAAGCTATAGAAGTGATAAACCACGAGTGAACTTCACTCTTGAGAATAGAATTGTCATTATGGGGAGGCCATGGTGGCTAAAAAAGGAAATACTTTCAACTCATTTGTGATTAGGATTGAAAGCTGAAAACAAATTTCCAGTTTTGGAGAAATATAGACAGAAGGCTATGAATTAGTGAGGTGTTGTTTTTGCTGTAATGGTGAATTCACATGAAGATAGTAGTTAGAAATTCTGCTTTTAACTCCTCCTCTTTCAAAGGCCTAAGGAACATTGGAACCAAATATACTTAAGAGTATGTTTTGAAATTTGTCCTGTGTCGTTTTCCTGTCAGGGAATTGACCTGGAGTAAAATTAGGCAGGTTTCTGTATAGAGCATTTTCTTGGGGAGGGGCATATGAAGGGGTTCGCTTCCATTTGATAGTTAGGATTGTTTGTTTTAGTTCTGGCTTAGTTGTCATTACATTAAACTTGATGCAAGCCAGTAGTGTGCACTTGCAGCCTCAAAGGCCAGCTGTATCCTGGGCTGTATCAAAAGAGGACTGGCCAGCATAGCATGGGAGGAGATTGTTCCCCTCTGTTCTGCCCTCGTGAGGCTCATCCTTCACATCTGAAAAATGTGAAGCTGTTGGAATGGATCCAGAGGAGGATTAGGGGGCTGGAGCTGGGCTTGTTCAGCCTGGAGAAGGTTCCAGGGAGACCTCACTGTGGTTTTCCAGTACTTACAGGGAGCTTATTGAGCTTATAAACAGGAGGGAGATCAACTTTTTAGACAAGTAGTCAGTGAATAGGGCAAGAAGGAGTATTTTTACACTGAAAGAGGGGATATTTGAATTAGATATTATTATTAGATATAATAGATATTATTATTAGAGGAAATTTTTTACTCAGAGGGAGGTGAGACACTGCCACAGGCTGCCCGGAGAAGCTGTGGATGCCCCATCCCTGGAGGCACTCAAGACCAGGTTTGATGGGGCCCTTGGGCATCCTGAGCTGTGGGTAGCAGCCCTGCCCATGGCAGGAATTGGAACTAGCTGATCTTTAAGATCCCTTCTTAACCAACTCATTTTGAGATACTATGATTTCATGAATGTTAGTTCCGTGATACTGTGTACTCACTCTACAGCCACACAAGGTGAGGGGTGCTGAAGGCAGTTAATGATGGTTGATAGCATGGCTGACCTGCACTGTACTGAAGTGCTCTTGAACCTTCTTGAAGCTTCGTGGTGCAATTTTGGATCTAAATGCCTTATTTCTGGGAAGGAAACAATTCCTTTTCTTAACTTTGCTGTATTGGTTGGCATTAGAAAACATTACAAAACTGGAAGTTTATTCGTACGTTACTATTTGATTAAAAAAAAAAAAAAGTCAGTAAAAGGGAGTTAACCACATTCCCTTCAGTGCTTGCTAGAACTTGATCCCGTATACAAAGAGAAACATGAGACTAGATTGAAACAAAATGATAACCTGAAGGTCTATGCTCGTCACTACAGATGAACAAAATGAACAAACACTGCCAGCAGCAAGGATCCAAAACTGTATTTTTCAGACTGATTTACTTTTAATAATGTAGCTTTATTCGTAATGTTGTAAATTTTATGTTATGTAAATGTAATGTAAATGTTGTTAATGCTAATTTTTCATTGAGCATCCGTTTAACATACCCCTTAAGATTATGATAAGAAAAAAAATTCAGGCTTGGAGCTTTCTTCTGACACCTCAGTGTTTTTAATAAAACAATCGCTGTGATAAGATATTCATGTTTGGCATAAAATCAGTTTGACAAGACCTCGTTCTGTACATTGTCTAATGCACAGTCTAATTGTTTCAGATATAAAAGCAGTTCTGACTGAATTTCATACACAATGAATGGAGGAGTTAGTGACTTAAAATTCAGATTCATCTGATGCCAAGCATGGGGATATCATAGGGAAACCCACAGGACAATTTACGCTTGAAGTTTTACCTCTCTTCAGTATCTGTTAAAGACTGCAGTTATTATAAAATCTCCACATTGTCTATCAGCACATTTAAGTGCCTCTTTCATGCCAGCTGTAATACTTTTGTACCTTGCAAATATTCCAGTGGTCACAGCACTCCTGTGAGCATGGGAGACTTGTCTTTCATGCCTTCCATAGGCTCCTGAAGAGACCCACGCATCAAAATCCCAGATAAGTTCCTCAACCATCAAGCTGTGGGCAAGGCTGGTATCTCCCACGCTGAGTGTGGGACACAGCTGAGGAGAGTCCAAGTCATTTAAGTGCAATGGGCATGGCAAGAATTTGCTTGGGAAAGGGATCTGGAGACTGAATCACTGTTAGCTTATTAGTGGACCTGTACAGTAACAATGTCAGTTGAAAACAGGAAAATTTGAAGCATTGAACTGTATGTATAGATAAATATAGTATGTAAGTTGAGCAGTGTTTGCATGTTACAATACTTTGTTCTGCTGTTCTTCTTCCCTTACAATTAAGGTGTATAGTGTATAATCTTGAAAGCAAAAGTATTCTACACTTGGGCAAAATCTGAATAGAAACAGTGAAGTTGCCTCAAATAATTTTTCTGTGTAAACAGGCTATAAATGTACCAAGAACAGTCCCTTGACTGATGCAAGCTGACTAATTCCATATGTTCTTATAGCTGTTGTTATTTCTGAGCCAATTGCCTAATGCAAGAAGGGTAATCAAGTCTGAATGCTAAGTACCTATACTATCGAGTTGTTAAGGCAAATATTTTCAGCCACGTACTGTAGCTTTTTTTTAGCATGCAAAAGTGTGTTAGGTGTTATACAGATAAAGGATATAGTCACTGCTCTAAGGGTTGTTATGGTTTGATTCACAGTAGATAAGGCAAAAATCAAAAGAATGGGAAGAGCAAAGGAAAGCAAGCCTAAAACTGAATGTGTTAATGTGTTAACTATTCCTTATCTTCAGGAGTCTTATTTGTTTAGGCTTTGTGTATAGCTATGTTTTTATTTTTTGAAGTAAATACGTAAATAATTGAAATTAAGATAGAAGAAAAAGTATGTTAGGGCAAGAGTGCACATGTCTGCACAGGGGAAAGCATTAGGGAAAAAAAAGAAAAAAGGAAATGCAAAGCAAAATGGGAAGCAAGAAAGAAAGATCAATGAGCAAAACAAGGAAAGATTAAAGAACTAATGTTAGGATGTATGTCTGACTGTACAAAATAAGTAGCAGTGAGGGAATGGTGGGAAGTGGTCAGTTACAAGAAAGTCTGTTTTGTTAAGTATTCTCAGCATTGGAGCTCAAAGAGATTGGAGTTATTACTGTTGGTGGCTAAGCTCAGAACAAACTGTATTCTGACAATGCAGCTGATAACAGGTAAATGGAAGGTCTACGTAATACCATCATACAACTAAGGCCTGGATGGGACCAAGTTGTGAAATCCTTTCTCCTGCTGAAGGCTCGTCACTCCAAAATTAGTATATGTAAAAGAAATTGAGAGTTTGCACTGTGAAGCAGGATGGGAGCTGTAGAATATGGAGTTTCATCAGCTAGTCAGAGCAGAATAGAACCAGACTGATAGTTCAGAAGTTTATCCTAATGCTGTGAAATCCATAAAGAATTGGAAGCAACAGGCACCAGTGTCTGGGCATGGCTTCTCAATAATAGCAGAGGACCTGATGGATCTTGCTCCTGGTTCATTCCCCAGTAATTTATTATCATAATGCATAAGAACCTACATTTACCAGCAGTTACTTCTAAATTAGTGATAACAATATTTTTAGCTAAATATTTTCTACTTGACATAACGTTCCTAATAGCTCCCCTTCCTCCTTTCCTGGGCAAACATTCAGCACAATCTAGACCTTGGAAATATGCTCTTATCCTCCCCAGACTAATTACCACAACTCTTATTAAATATTGAGCACAGCTGCCATATGCTATTTTTGATGATGTGCTCCCCACATGCACAGAAAATAGCCATCTCTTCATTTAGTTGCTGCACTTTTCTTACACAACAAAACTGCTTTTGCAGTGGAGTCAGCCAGTTGGCATGCAAATACCTGTCCTGTCAGAACAGTTCAGCACATGAAGTTCAAATAACCAATTAATCACTGCATCTGCTTGAAACTCCCCTTAGAGGCTTGCATTGTCTGAGCCAATTGCCCTTTAAGTGTTTCTCTTTATCCCGAAGCACTTATGATTTCATTTGATCTGAATCTAATTAGACACAGAAGAATGTGGAAAGCAAGTCAATAAGACAATGGAACACAATTCTCAACACTGAAGTTGATAGCAGCACCCACAACCAAATTACTCAGGGAATTTCAAAGACAATGAAAAACCCCACATGCTGTGTGACAGGGATCATATTTTCAAAGCAAAGCATGCATGCAGGTAAGTGGAAATTTCTGATGTCTCGCCTACCTGGTTGTAGAAAGATGTTTGGATGTAAGGATGTTGGACAGACGAATTTCATACTGAAGTCTGAAATAAAAACAGAAGATGTATTGCTATTTTGGGCTGACTGTCCCAGTTCCTTACTGGGATTTCAAGAAAAGAGCTGGGTGTATGAGCAACAGCTTGGTTTCTGCCATGGGCCACTTTTCTAGTTGCAAAGAACTTCCATTTGTGTCAGCATAGGGTCTGCCCCTGAAAACATTATAGACTGCATATTTAGAAGAGAGTGTAGTATGCCTACCTGCCATGGCTGCTGTCAGGTTTCTCCTTTATTCTCCTTATATCTTTTATCTTGAAAATAATTATATGAATATCAAAACAGAGTGTACACGATTCAAAATATTCTTCATATACGAGAACTAAGCAGTACATGCATTTAGACTAGTAGATACCTTGGGTAGACACTCTCCTACCTGCAAGACTCTTTGTACTGATGAGATGCCTACAAAGTGAAAAATACTTTTCTGTAAGCGCTGCTTCACCCTTTCATACTGACCATGAAGAATTTAATCCAATTCAGGTTTTTGAAAAAATATTTTTGAACTTATTTGTGGTCTTTTAATTCTGATGACTGCTCTCTTCTAATCATTTACTGAGAAAGCAGAATTTAAAGTGTCTGATTTGATAGAACTTCTGCAGAACTCATCAACTAATGTTCCATGTAACCTTTGAAAATGTTGGATATTTGAGAGTGTCTAAGCATTCCAATCTGTAAACCATCAGGCTGAAAATTGATGGTTTTATTTTCCAGTCCATTAAATTATTCCTGTCATCGCTGAGCCAAAACACATCTTAAAAGACAGTCAAATCCAGAGTGACACAACATAAAATTCAAAAAATCAAACATCAAATGTTAATAACTTTGTCTAAAATGACAGTAGTTTTTAATAGTTAAGGTAAAATCTAGTCCAATGCCTTTCCCAAGACCACCAGGCCTTCGGATTGAGAAGCTTCAATTCATTGAGGTTCTTTCAAGCCTCTCAGATGGACACAGCAGTTGTGATGGAAATCATACATTTGTGTATACATGTGAGAAAGGGGGAAAGGAAGTAGAGGGAGACTGGTGACTAGACTAGTGATCTAGTTTTAAGTAAGATTTTTGTATCATTCTTTGGGTTCATATAACACCCCTTTTTTCAGAACTAATGTTATACCACTAATGCTAGAATAACCTTCATCATTAACTCCAGAGCAAGCAGCAGCAAATTCCAAAACAACCAGAAACAAATGCACCCATCACTTTATGGGCTACAGCTGAGCTGGAGCCATAAGCACTCTGGTAAAACTGATGGATGTAACTCACTGGAAACATGGAGGAAAGAGAGGCAGTCTGCCTTCTGTGTTTTGAAACAGCTGAAATTTATGAACAGTTTTGAAATGCACATCATAGCACAATGCCGTCGCTGTCAGGAGAACACAGAGTAGCACATGTGTCTTTGCTCTCTCATGTATACAAAACGAGACATTCAAAGGCTACATTCATACTTTCCCTGTCTGATGGGAAGAGTTTGAGCTGGATATACCCATCCTGACCAGAAAGACAAAACCAATGTGTGAGTCAGATCTAGCCTGAACATGAGTTTTCTTGCCTGGAAAGCTAGATGTCTCATTCCAGATGTGCGTCAGAACATGAAGTGGTGTGTGGGCTATATGTTGGGAAACCTGCACTTGTGTGAGGGATTGGGCCATGAACTAGGATGACAGTACAGTTAGACAGTTAGCTCAGAATTGAGTTTCCTATATTTAATGTTGTTCCTAATCCTTGCAGAAATGCCTTTAGTCCTATTCACAAGAATACATGATTCCTATAAAACTGAACATCTCTCAGCCATAGAAACAACTCACGTTACAGCCGAGGGAGCAAGGGATCAAGGCAGATATAGTAGACCCCATAAATCCATGATCCAGAAAGGGTAACAAGCTCAGCTACTCATAAATCAGTTTCTTATGAATAATGTGCCAGTGGAGATGTCCATAAAATCTGAATAAAACTGGAGGGACCACAAATTCATAAACCATGGTAACAGAAGGTAATTTTAGGCTTTTTCCCATTTTTGAAGTTGTTTCTACTACAGCTTCTTAAAAACATGATTTGCAGAATGCAGAAATATTCAGCACAGAAATTAAAAAAAGAGTGCAGGAGATATTCAGCCTTATGCATGCAAAACCTCTGCAAATTTCAGGGATTAAAATCAGTAGTATTCCACAGCTTCCCAGTATATAAAGCCAACTACTTGCTATGTTGAAACACAATGTATTTCTACACATGAGAGTAGTCTAGTTCTGTTTTCCCAATGCTGTGCACACTGGAGTCAACTTTTGTATCATAAGTCTCATCACGAAGGGCAGGAAGAGTTTATGCTGAGTAGATTGCTGAAAGTCTTATCCTCAGTTTTCCTTTCACTTAAGCTCAGTTATACAGATTGAACTTGCCCATTTATGATGAAGTATAGGGTCAATTTACAGTGGCAAACAAGTGAATTCTTGTTATTTGTGCTTACACAAGCCAAGTAAATGTTGTATTGTGCAGATTGAGAAGAGTTGAACTTTTTTCACCCGAATTTGCACTGCAGAGGGAAACACTGCAGACAGTTGTGCTCTAAGGTCTATGGAAAAACAAAGCCACTGGAATCTGAGGTATGAAGTTATTAACATGTGCATGTAAATTTTATGACATTTTGAGCATAATCATCGTGCTACGGTGGGTTTCATCTTCTCTCTGCAAACTTTGATCCTTATCCTGTAGAGAAGTCTATAGCGCATCTCCTTGTTGGGTCAGGATCTTTGTAGCACTAACTGCTGGCAGAAAAAAGTACCACACGTTTGATTTCAGTATCTCTCTCCTTCTTTTTTTTTTTTTTTTTTTTTTTTTTCTTCAGATTTTATTTTTGTGTATTTGAATATTTTCAATTGATCTGAAGGATGAAGGAAGACTGTCCTAGAGAACTCGTGCACTTTGAGGATACTGGAGGACACTGGCGGAACCTGTGGGAGTTGGTTCAGCTCCGGCTACGGCTGGACCCTTGTAGATACACCAGCAGAGCCCTCTTGTGGACATCCAACGTGTAGCAGCAGCAGGAGGGAGGTTGGTTTGTTCTTTATTTGTTTGTTTTTTAATCATGTGGCTTGCATCATTTTCCTCAAAGTGCCAAATTAAGTCAAAAAAATCCCAACTCTTCACTTGAAAGATCTACATGAGATATTTGGTAGTATAATCAAATTGCTTAGAGAGGATGCTGTCTTAGCTGCTACACTGCTGGCAAAAGCATGTATACACACAGCTTAAGATTCTCAAGTTACACCAACAGAAGGTTCTGTACTAAATATGCCATCAAAGGGAGTGTGAAAAAATTATAAGCTATGCTTCACATGCTTATACATGCAAAACCAGTTTTGTAGGTGGCAACGAGCTGATGGAGGAGTGCAGTGTGAACATCACAAGGAATGAAGGTCTGCCTCAACAAGGGAAAACCTCTTTATACCCACACTGCCTGTGCTTCCCTCAGGTAGAAGAGTCAGAAACAGTTCTGACATATGGGTCAAGTGCAAGTGTTCTGAACAACAGAAAACTAAAACTAAGTGCCTTAATTGCTTGGGCTGTGCCAGTGGAGTCTTAGGGTAAGTCTATGCCATCAGTATTAAGTGGTAAGGATATCTGCCAGTTTCTCCAGCAGCCTCAGTACTTTGCACATTCTGGATTGGAAGAGTAAAACCAGCTTTCATAAGGAAATACAGCTATGTTGGTAGAAAGGCAGCTATGAAAGTGTAGCTGATTTTGCATAAGAGTTTCTGCCACATGGCAGGCAGTTCTGAGGTTTAGACTTAGTCCTTGACTGTAATCTTTTAGTTTTCTTTTTCATTTTTTTATTTGCTGCCTAAGGAAGAATGGCACTAATTAAATTATTGACATTTGCATTTATCACTCTCTGATTACACTTTAATGCCACTTACTTTTTTCTTCTTTCTTGTTTTAATTCAAGTATGTACTAAAAAGTCAATAGCTACTTCCATCAGAACACCCCTAGTCCTTGCTAGCATTATTTTCCCCAGCATTCCTGCCAAAACCTAACCTAGTCTCTGAACACTACTGTTTTCTACAGGCTCAACTGCATTATATTAAACATTTAGACCTTAGTAGTTTGGAAAACACCAATGAAGCTCAAGTAAACACCTTGCTAACAGATTTCAGATTAGAAGGAAAGTGAGCTATAGGCCTGTTACTGTTGTGCCTTTTGCACCTTCTTTTGCTGCCATCTCTCACTAGGACTTAGTTTTTGTGATGAGTAACCCCTCTGCTAGCCTATAAATCTGCCTGATCTTTTGAACTTTCATCTCCCCTTTCTTAACACTGGTTCCTATTAACAAGGATGTCTCCTACAGCTTATGGAAGGGCAATACCACAGCACTTGTAGAAAAGAAGCCTAAAGAGACCATATGGCATCTAAGCCTCCTCAGTCACTAGAAGAAGTGATCTTATTAAAGCTGTATTTGATTGGCACTAGTCCAGCCTTGTGAGCTGTGACAGTAATGTTTCTGTGGCTGTCAATGCAGAAGAATTAGATGTGAGGTCTGCAGGAAGTTGCCCATAGCACATACCTCACAGTATGGAAGATTTCAGAGATCCACCAGAGAAAGGAAAGAAGAAGGCAGAAACTGACATAGCTGATCTCTTAACTAGATTCTTATAGTCCCTGGAGATGTTGTAATATGAAGGGGAAAAAAGAAGAAAAAAGCAGGAAAAAACGAACAAGGAAGTAATAGAAAATGTGAGCAACCAATCTCTTAACAGTTCCATTGATAACTGATGTTTGTTTCCTAATATAGTATCGTACAGGATGCTAAAGATGATCTTTGTGCATTGTACGTTTCACTGACACCTGCCACATAGTTTTCCTGGTTGCTGCTACAGTGGAATTTCAGATAGGGTAGAAGATTCTAAGAGAGTCTGAGGTTTAAGGAATCTTAAAGTAACGTAATTTCAGGCACAAATGGTCATAATTCTTTGCATTTGTATTTTACTGTTTGTTTTCCACAGAGGAATGGAGGCCATAGCCAACAGCATGTATTAGAAGTGGAAAACAAATTCAAGTTTAGCTTTATTATTCCCCAGAGATTCTGCTTTGTATTGCACATACTAAATTTTCTTTGATCGTGTTGTTTACCACTTCTCTAATATTCTTCATCATAAAAGCACCTAATGTAATTGCTGCTGTCTGTCACATCTTCATTCAGCACAATTCTGTGCATAAGACCAGAGTATCTGCCAAAGGGTTTTTGTCAGTCGTGCTACTCCCCACTACTAGTTAATATCAGAAGTTCTCTGAAAACTCATTGCTTTACTCTTTTTATTGTTACCATGAAATGCCACCGGGCCAAATACCAGTCAATAATGGTTGATGTGTGTAGGAGTTTCTACCAGTAAAATCATAACTGATAGCAAAATTCTTGACATTTTGAATAGAAAAATGAGGAGCAACTGTCTTTCTTAACAGAGAAAAAGTTACAACTGATGGATTTTTGGACCTATTAATAAAATTTCATTACAGAATTCCAAAAAGATCATAGAAACACATTAGAAGGTTGTTATCATCCTTCTATGGCTTAGGAATACAGTCCAAGGTGCCATCTAGTCCTTTAAATTAACTCCATCTAATTCTTTTTGCTTCCCAAAGGGCCAATTAACAGTTTAGAGAATTGTGTACCTCTTTCCTAGAGCATGACATTAAGCTCACGAGTAATCATAGATGAATCATTTAATTATCATGGTGATCGCTATAATTTTTATAATGCATGATGTTTAAAGCTCTAATTGTGTAAGAACTATAGTTTAATGAATGGCCCAATTTCACTATAAGCAGCACTACTAATGATGCCTGTGATTCACACTAGAATCTTTGATTCTGTGATTCTTTATTCAATTGCCAACTCCAAAGTATTTAAGCATGAGTATGTCCAGTCCTGATGTCTACTAAAAATGATTATTTTTAATTTCAGTTTGAAGGATCCAGTCATTTCCAAAAGTGAGTTCAGAAAATGATAACGTCATTTTACAGCTATTTAAAAATCCTCTTCCCAAAGCTTTGGGACAAATAATCAAAACTGGAGGCTCAGCCACTGTTGGGATGTGCCCGTGAAGTTGCCGTGAAAATCTGCCTACAGGTCCACAAACTTCGAGAGCTCATGACAAGGGTTGAGATTCTCAGCCCATACATAACTGATATGAGATAATTTTTCGTACAAAGAAAAGTTCACAGCCAGGCTTATTGTCTACACAAGGCAATAACAGTAGAGGTAGGGATGCAGTTAAAGTGTTAACAGAGAAGAGAAGGAATTTAAGTAATACAGCTATTTTCTCATCCTGTAAACCTTACAAGTGCTAAGGTACTGTAGCATTATTTCTCTGGAATATCTATGGTTAGAAGGTCAAGGGAAGTGATCCTCCCCCTCTACTCTGCCATGATGAGGCCATGTATAGAATACTGTGTCCAGTTCTGGGTTCCTCAGTTTAAGAAAGACAAGAAAATTCTAGAAACAGTCCAGGCTGCAAAGATGATGAAGGGCCTGGCACATCTGCCTTACAAAAAAAAGGGTGAGTGACCTGGGGCTGTTCAGCCTGTAAAAGAGTGTCGGGACCTTATCAATGCTTATAATATCTGAAGGGTGAGAGTCAAATGGATGTTACCAGTATTTTTTCAGTAGTGGCCATTGGCAGAACAAGGGGTAATGGGGACAGATTGGAACACAGGAAGTTCCATACAAACGTGAGGAAAAGCTTCTTCACTTTGAGGATGACAGAGCACTAGGATAGGCTACCCAGAGATGTTGTTGCATCTTCTTCCCTGGAGATATTAAAAACCCACCTGGACACTTTCCTGTGTAAGCTGCTGTAGGGAACCTGCTTTAGCAAGGAGTTGGAGTGGATCATCTCTGGTGGTACTTGCCAACTCCTAAGATCCTGTGATTTCCTCCGATGAGGATCTCTACTAGGAAGTTTAGGTAGCACAACCCAAATGTAATTGATTAAAAGGGCCCTTCAGTAGTGTGACAAATTCTTTCCCTTCCAATCTCATGATTCAAGCAACATGACTTACTCCATTCACATTGAACTAATTTGTAATGCTTAGAAGACTCTGATCCTTAATTAGTAAAAAAAAAAAAAAATATTAATCTGTACCTCCTGCTGTCCATGCTAAACTACTTTGTACTAATCAGAACATACTAATAATACTAAATACAGGTTATTATCTCCTGTGTGGGTGCACTTCTACTGTAAGATAATGTAGGTGGAAGACAAGGGAAGGCAAAGCTGCACAGTGTGTTCAGTACTTCCTTTCCCCTGACCCTTAGAAACCAGAAGTATACTGAAGGAGCAGGATGCTCCACGGTCACTACTGAATTTTTCCCTTTTGAATACACACTGATAATGTGCACTTCAAAAACCTTTCTTCCTAAGCCAACCAACCAAATCCCTGATTTTCTGTTTTCAGTGCAGAAAGTAAATACATAGGGACAATTGCTTGGAAGATTATAAATGTTAGGAGCATACCATGCAACTTCCTAATTATAGTTTCATTTCCCCAGTGTTCACTCAATACTCCATTTAACATGGATGCTATAAGAAGCCTTTCTTATTTATCTTGCTTTTGCTGTCTCTCAAGTTTTTTAATACTGCCCTCCTCATACTTTCTGATATTTCATCTCTTTAAACGAGTGGGAATTTCTTTCCCTCACAGTGCATGCAGTGTTAGAATGTGGGTTGCTGGAACAAATTCTGATAAAACATTGTAAGATGTTGGGAGAACCTGCAGGTGCAGTAAAAGCAGACTCTTCCATATAAAATGAGTTTAATTCAGCAGTGCTAAGAACCTTAAAAAAGCCTTCAAATTCTTAATAAATACTGAAATCAGTCTTCATGTTCACACGACTGTACAACACAATGCTAAATGTTAAAAGCTAGCCATACATGGAGTTACTTTTTTCTTTGATAGTTGAACAGTATGAGATTTGAAACCAGAAAGTAAGAGATAATTCCATATGCTGTTGAAATTTCTTCAACACGTCAAAGCTTGAAGTTCATTCCAATTGCTAACATCAGTGGTTCTTCTGCGTAGAAGGAAAACTGAAAGCCTCTTAGTTTATATTTGCTGTGACAGTTTTTAATTACATTAACATTGGTGCTTTCATGGTTGGATGAGCACACTGGTCTGTGGGCTGGGGTTTATTTCCTCACATCTGAAACTGCAAATTTGACAGAACCAATTGCTTGGTGTTACTTCATACCAAAATGAGGATGTGACTGCTTAAATAGTCATTAAATAATTGCATTTAAAATATATCAGGGAAAATTGAGCAGAGAAACCACTGCTCTTAAAGCAATAAGAACAAATTTCTGAAAATATTGCACAAGATCATGTGCCCTGGAGGCCGATACCAATACTTACATAAACTAGTAGCTGTAGTTGATAAGGCAGATGATTGTGCTGTTGTTCAAAGGAGCCTTGACAGGCTGGAGAAATGGGTTGACAGGAATATCATGAAGGGAAGGGAAAATCTGAAGTGCTGTATCTAGGGAGGAATAACTCCTTACAGCAGTATAGGCTGAGGGTTGACCAGAGGAAAAGCATCTCTGCAAAGAAGATCCTGGCATACTCCACGTGGAATATGAACCAGAAAAATGTCTTTAAAGCACAGAAAGGCTTCAAGTGTCTCCTGTGCTGTGTCACGAGCATCATCAGCTGCAGATCAAGACACTGAAGCACTCTTAAGTGTTTTTTGCATTTTGAATCCATCTTTTCTGAAGACGGAAGGACCAGAAAATGGATGAGCTTTTAGCATTGTTAGTAATGGCATATTTCCTTAGCTCTGTAAGATTTATTCTTCTTGAGACATAGACTCATTTGCCTTCAGATACTAGTATCATGTTGGTGAATCACAGTTTCAATTTATATTATTCTTTCTTCACATTAATAATTTCTAGTAATTAAGCTTCCCAGAAGAAAATCTCACTTGTTCCCAAGCAATATTCCAGCTTAGATCTCGTGCCTTATCATTTCTTTTGTTTGCTCTAGTTTTTTAGAAGCATCCATTAAGGAGGAAATACTGAATGTAGGACCACAGGTCACATTTGGGATGTGTGAATTAGAGGGATTGGGATATCTACTGCTGTGTATTTTATGTTATTAAAACTGATCTTTTCCTTTTTGTCCAGCTGTCAAGGTTATCTAAATTATGTATGTACACAGTTTTGATTTCCTTCTGTATTGCTCTTATCTTCCTGGCTCATGTTATCACGAAACTTCATTAAAGAAGTGTTTTGTTTTTTTTATATATATTATTAAAGACGATGTGGAAAACTCACTGCCAATGATGACCTTAAGAACCTTTGTTACTAACCTTTCTGAACTCAACAATTCCATCCTTACTGCAACCTACAGATTAGATCTGTTCCTGCTCACTGTAATTAAGTAGAAGTAGTTATCTTAGGGTCATTACACTTCTGAAGTTTTATTTCTCCCTTTATTGTGGTTCTTTGCACGTTAATAATCTTGCCTTCAGTGACAAAACTGACTTTATTCCTAAAAAGAAAGGCAATTAAGTTGGAACATGGTAAGTTTTAATTCAGTATAACCATTTTTATTTTTTTTTTAAATGGTAAGAGTTGTTCAAGGCTGGTTATTTTGAGATGCTGTGAAATGTCTTCCTTGGAGGTGTTCAAGAACCAATGGGCCACGTTCCTCAGCAATCTGCTCTTTACATGAGTGTCACTTTTTTCATGAAGATATGCAGAAACACTTCTGTACAAAACAATAATAGTTATTTACATCTATCTCTGGTCTCTGCCCAGAAAATACTAAGGAAGCAAGTCTTACAAGATATTGCTCTTATCAAATCCTGAAGTTTTTTTCCAGAAACTTTGACTGTCTGCAATTCTGCAGATGGCAGAGGGAGCAGAAATGACAGGCGAATATATAATTAATGTATTCTCCTTGTAATTTTCCTTGTTTCTAGAAGTGCACAATAAACTTGGAAGGTATTGGAACAGTCTGAAACCATACATGACAATTATTTCTATTATCCTGGCAAGAAGTCTCAGTATACAGCTGAGCTTTCAGAATCAATGAAAAACATCAATGCAAAACATTGCCTTCTCTTGGAAATCACTTACTGTAATCAATTCCCCAAACAACTTCCTCCTCTGTTTGCTTATTTGGTTTTTGTTTGTTTTGTTTGTTTTGGGATTTCTTTGCTAGCAAAATCCTGCCTTGGAAGATTTGCCCCTGAATCCCATTAAACTTCAAGTCTCACCAAGTAGACTTAAAACAGCTTATTTGGAGATATCTTTGCTTTTGCATGACAGTTACAGGCCCCAGGAACTCTAATTTTTGCCACTTCTTGAAACTTTAATTTTTTGATGGATTGTACCATGCCTTCTGACTCAGATGCTTATGGATATCCAGCAGTGCAGATAGATAACCAGCTTTTGATCAGCTCTTTTCACAACTTCATTGCCTTGAGTGGTATTTTGATCCATTGCAGACAGATTTGGATCTCCATTCCAATGACCTAACACATACATGCACTGTAAATTATCCTGTTGTTCTGTATTAAGTGAAAGACCCACTTCATGGAAGCTGTTAGTATTCTCCAACAGTTTCAGACAACATCAGATATTACTGTTAGAATTAACTTATTCAAAATGTATCTTTACCTGGTACAGCATATGGCAGTTTTTCTGCCCTCGCTAGGTTATCCAAACCTCTGTAAACAGGAAGATAGAATGAGTCACACCAGTTTAATCCCTTCTGTGAAGTTCTGCACTTCTGTTTTGAATAATTTATTTCAGCTCTCTTTGTGCCAATACACAGCTACCAATATTCCAATGGATATTGAATTTCACTGCAAATTAAAAAGAATTTGCATTGTAAAAAGTCACTGTGTGTCTCTGATAAAATAATCCAGATTCTGATTCAGAAAAAAGGTAAAAGAGGATAATTTCTTACCTATCCCGTGTAAATATCTTATGCATGTAGACTAACCAGAGTTCAGCAATTAATCCAAATATGCTTTACTGGTTATGCATTTCTTTTCTTCAGTTGCACCGGGTATATTTTTCCTAGTTGTTCCACAGCATAATATATAATTCATAGTATTTATATAAACATCACTCTAAAAAATGTTCATCTAACTCAACATCATTACTGTGGGCTTTATCCTAACCACATCTTGATGTCTGATGGCCAGGATTTATTCATAAGATAGTAAGACTGTCATTTCAAGACATATCAAGACTGTCAGTGAAAAAGCTCCCCCTCGGGAATCTGAGACCCTGGAGATTAGTGAGAGGATCTGGGGAATGGAAGACCCCCCTTCTGTCAGGGAAGAGGTGGTCCGGGAGCGCCTAGGCAACATCAATGTTCAGAAATCCATGGGACCCGATGGGATTCATCCACGGGTGCTGAGGGAGCTGGCAGAGGTGATTGCTGAACCGCTTTCGGTCATCTTTGAGAAGTCATGGAAGACGGGGAAGGTGCCTGAAGACTGGAAGATAGCCAACGTCACCCCAGTCTTCAAAAAAGGCAAGAAGGAAGACCCAGGCAATTATAGGCCAGTCAGCCTCACCTCTGTCCCTGGAAAGGTGATGGAACAGCTTGTACTGGATGTCATCTCCAGACAACTGGAAGAAGAGGAGGTTATCAGGAGTAGTCAGCACGGGTTCACAAGGGGGAGGTCGTGCTTGACCAACCTGGTAGCCTTCTATGATGTTGTCTCTGGCTGGGTGGATAGGGGGAGAGCAGTGGATGTAGTCTACCTTGATTTCAGCAAGGCATTTGATACTGTCCCCCATGACATCCTTATAACAAAGCTGAGGAAGTGTGGGATAGATGAGTGGACAGTGAGGTGGGTTGAGAACTGGCTGACTGGCAGAGCACAGAGGGTCGTTGGTGGTGGTGCAGAGTCCGGTTGGAGGCCTGTAACTAGCGGTGTTCCTCAGGGGTCTGTGCTGGGTCCGGTCTTGTTCAACATCTTCATCAATGACCTTGATGAGGGGATAATGGCCACCCTCAGCAAGTTTGCCGATGATACGAAGTTGGGAGGATTGGCTGACACGCCTGAAGGCTGTGTTGCCATTCAGCAAGACCTGGATAGGCTGGAGAGCTGGGCAGAAAAAAACCAGATGAGGTTTAACAAAAGCAAGTGTAGAGTCTTGCATCTGGGGAGGAATAATTCCATGCACCAGTACAGGTTGGGGGATGAGCTGCTGGAGGGGAGCTCTGCGGAAAGGGACCTGGGTGTCCTGGTGGATGACAGGTTGGCCATGAGCCAGCAGTGTGCCCTTGTGGCCAAAAAGGCCAATGGCTTACTGGGGTGCATTAAAAAGAGCGTGGCCAGCAGGTCAAAGGAGGTGATCCTCCCCCTCTATTCTGCCCTGGTAAGACCTCATCTGGAGTACTGCGTCCAGTTCTGGGCTCCCCAGTACAAAAAAGACAGGGATCTCTTGGAAAGAGTCCAGCGGAGGGCCACGAAGATGGTGAAGGGCCTGGAGCATCTCCCCTATGAGGAAAGGCTGAGTGAACTGGGTCTGTTCAGCCTTGAGAAAAGGAGACTGAGAGGGGACCTGATCCAGGTCTATAAATATCTAAGGTGTGGGGGGCAGAATGGCGAGGCCGGACTGTTTTCAGTGGTGAGTGGAGACAGGACAAGGGGAAATGGCCAGAAACTGGAGCATAGGAAGTTCCGCACAAACATGCGCAAGAACTTCTTTACAGTGAGGTGACGGAGCACTGGAACAGGCTGCCCAGGGAGGTGGTGGAGTCTCCTTCTCTGGAGATGTTCAAGACCTGCCTGGATGCCTACCTGTGCTACCTGGTGTAGGGAACCTGCTTTGGCAGGGGGGTTGGACTCGATGATCTCAGGAGGTCCCTTCCAACCCCTACAGTTCTGTGATTCTGTGATTTTTATTTTAAATGTGATTTTCAGAACAATGGATGATTTCCTCATATTTCAACTATTTATCATGAAAATATCATTACACATCTTTATTAGTTTGTATAGATTTAGATTCTTTCCTTTCCTTTTCCCATTGGCCAACTTGGTTCTATCACAGAAGCTCTAGAACCCATGAGGATTTTTAGAAAAAAAGTATATCTAGGAATGTGTAAATAGTGGCTGTCTTACATTCAATGGATCAGAAAAGTCACTTATTTATTGAAATATTATTCCTGGAAATAGAAAAAATAGCAATACATTTTTTTCTCCATAATGCCCTCAATATCATAAGCGTGTTACAATGGCGCTGAGAAATTGTGGTAGGTGCTAAATTGCAGTCCCGTGTGCAACCTTTTAAATGCAACTGCACAGTAAAGTCATGGGCTGTAGAAGCTGCAGTCAAGAGAAAAAAGGTGTTAATGCTGAAAAGGTTTTACCAGAGGCAGCACAAAGTTCCTAGGGAATAGATTGAATACATCCATCCCGGCATACAATATGGAATAGCTAATTCCATTCTGCATTTATTGCCTGTAATGATTTTTGTGATTCTGAGCTGTACTGGTTTATGTTGGATGGTTAGAAGAATATTCCTCTAAAGAGCACTGGATGGCAATGTCATATGGTCGCAGTATGTCCTCTAGTTACCATTGCAATTGGCAAGCTAGACTTGTAGTACTAGACCTTTGTACCTCCGATCTATAGAAGCTTGTCATGACCAGAAGGGCATGTTCACTCACTTCCAGACCCAGAAGCAGCTTTTTTTCTGTAGAAGGTGACAGCTGTGGGATGGAGCAGCCAAATGGTGGAGAGAGGGGCTGGCTTATGTATTAGGGTTGTTTCAAAAGTAAAGTCTCCTGTTTAATATTACTGGCCTACAGTGTCAGAAGCAGATGGTGGTATGGCAGTAGAGGTTGAAACTTCCCACCACTATTCTGTTATATATTAATTCCATCACAGCTGCTTTCTGATGGTCTTTCCTGCTCACACTTTTTCCCTGCTCAGTATGGGCTTCCCATGGTCTGCGGTTCATCGGGACAAACTTATTCCACTCTGGGTTCTCCATTGGCAGCAGTTACTTCAGGAAACATTTATCATGGAACACTTCATAGGCTGGAGGGAATACACCCTCTTCCAGGAGCACTTCCTCCTTCTCCTCTGACTGTGGTATTCCCTCTGCTGTTTCCTCACTGCATTTTATTCCCTCCTCCTCTCTCTGTTTGGCATTTGATCCCTTTTTTAACTGTTTCCCCAGCGTGTCACCATGTTGCCTGCTTGGTCCAGGTGGTCCCTGGGGCAGGGTGGAATCATTTCTGTTCGGCATGGGGCAGCTGTTGGCACCTGTGCACCAACACACAACGTGTAGATCCCCAGAGGTGCAGCATAGGAGCACCATTTCTAGTGAGAAAAGACCACCAGACTCCTTGGAGCTCATATCTCCAAACAGAAAGAATGGTTTATAGGTCTCTCTGCAACATTACATGACAATAGGAATATGTTGTCACTGTGGACTACAGCTTTTACACGAACCTAGGACCCTGATAAATGTTGTACTGTTGTCACATGGAGCAGCAGTTTCAGAGGCCAGATGTTGGGTGGAAAGTGAAATCACTCATCCCTGAACTGCTTTAGCACAATACTGTTGCTGACATTCACATATTAGCAGAAAATGAGATGCATTCACTATATCAAAATCATACAGTGAAGAACCACCAAACCTTTAACCTCAATTAATATAACACTCTTGCCTGTCCCACTTTCCTGATAAGCAAGATTAATTTGAAGCTTTTACTCAAGAATGACATTTTTTAATTTGCATTTTAGTAATTTAAAATCACAGTCCTGGAATATTGAGGTCCCACTTGGTTCCTATACAATTTTCTTCCCTGAAGACTGGGTAAACTCTGAGTACAGAGAAGTTATTCTAAAAACAGGCGTATAATCACTTTCAGAGCATGAAATTTTAATGATTCCATGGTGAGTTTTCGGGTCACTACTGGGAATGGAGACCTTTCTGTTTGCGTTGGTGTGATGCAGGCAGGACACCAACCTCATGCTTCCTCCCTGCAAGAGTTTTATTAGCATGGAATCAAAACTGGTCTGTATATAAGCCAAAGCTTCAGCAACAACTCAATTTATGCATCAAAATGTGGCCATTAATTTTCCCTACAAAGCTCTGCTGCAAAGTTATAAGGAAAAAAAAGATTTTAAAGCTCTTTTTCCTATTGACCGCTCTCACGGCAGATTAAAATGCAGCCAGGCAAAGAGTTGGTTTGACATTCAGCTGCAGATCTCAGAGACCTGACAGTAATGACAGAATTTCCCCTCTCTTGTTCTACTCTGCTTAATTTCCAGAAACCTCTGTCCTCTCAGCTGTGCCAAATGAAATGGCCATGTTCTAGTCGATGGGACAGGAACAAGGTATAGGGGCAAAGGAGGAGGATGGAAATTGCTTAAAGCAGCACTGCAAAGATTTTCTAATTATCACTGTAAAAGCATCAATCAGAAATAGGTTCTTACTTAACAATCCTGAAGAAGGCCCAAATACCTATTCATCAAAAATATAAAAATAAAATTTCTATTGTCTCCCTGAATTAAGGTAACATTTGCCCTATGTATAAAATATGAACAAGACTCAGACCTAGATGGCTCAAGGAATGGATTTCTGAATAATGCATGGAAGAGCCCATATACACTAAACAAAATAGGTCTGTTCGTGGTCATCCAAATGGTTTCATTCCTCAGTGTTCCTGGGAACAATTGTGATTCTAAATGCTGTGCACAAGACTAAAATGGGCCAGAACTATTCTGAAGGGGATTTATAAATGAGAACACCTTGACTATGGAAAGAAAGGGGACAACTGTTCAGTTCTATGGATTTTAGCAGCACTATGACACTTGTTCTCAGGGCCAAAGAATGGTTCCTCAGTCTTCAGGACTGCAATTTCAGTACCATGGAATGAAAGTATTTCTATGCTCTGCTTTCTATAATAAATGGCATCTCATATCGATGCCATTTTGAATAGATTTCTTTACTCCATAAGAAGTTCATTATTTTCAGTGTTTTTTGAAATGCCATTTGGGTAGCGACCAAAGTGCACTTTAGATGAGCAGACTGCTTAGCTTTATGTTCATCAAATCATTTATTACAAGGATTTTTGTGATGTTGCTAAATAATTATCTCAAATTCAAGCTTAAAGGATGAGGGGAAATGGCCTCAAGTTGCACCAGGAGAGGTTTAGGTTGAATAAAATATCAGGAAAAGGAGGCCAAGGAGGTGGTTGAGTCACCATCCCGGAATGTGTTTAAAAACCTTCTGGATGTGGTGCTCAGGGACATGATTTAGCAGAGAGTTGTTAGAGTCAGGGTAGTATGGTTAGATTGCAGTTGGACTTGAAGATCTTTAAGGTCTTTTCTAACCTGAGCAATTCCACAATTCTATTTACCTTTTTTTTTTTTTTAAGTCCCAAAAATAGTATTAATGTTACCGTGCATCTTATTTATGTTTTAGGACACAAAGTTTCACTTATTATCCACCAGCTGCAAACTTTTTTATCCAATATTGACCATTATAAACATATAACAGTGAAGAAGTCTTGCATCATTCAATTAATAGTATTTATTTTCAATTCTAATAATTTTATTTTCATTAAAAAGTCCTGAAATAGTCTGCATCCTTCTGAACAGCCTTCTTTCTATTCCACGCATATGAATATTAGAATCACCGAATCATAGAATCATAGAATGGCCTGGGTTGAAAAGGACCACAATGATCATCCAGTTTCAACCCCCTGCTATGTGCAGGGTCACCAACCAGCAGACCAGGCTGCCCAGAGTCACATCCAGCCTGGCCTTGAATGCCTCCAGGGATGGGAAGCTGTGGATGCACAACCTCCTTGGGCAACCTGTTCCAGTGCTTCACCACCCTCCGTGTGAAAAACTTCATGCTAATATCTAACCTAAGCCTCCCCTGTCTCAGTTTAAAACCATTCCCCCTTGTCCTCTCACCATCCATCCTTCTAAATAGCTGTTCTCCCTCCTGTTTATATGCTCCTTTATGCATCACATAGGCCTAAAGCCTTCTCTGCTTCTATTATGTGTTACATTATTTTTCTTTGTCATTTCATGACTATTTCTGAGTGGTAGAATTATATGCTAGAAATTTATCATGGCAGCTCCTTAAATCTTGCTGTAAAGACACAAGAAAGAAAATTCTTATACATATTTTCCTATGAAAAAGATCGGGAGTCATTTCCCACTTTAACAGAGAAGTGCCAGCTGATCAGTAAATTAAAAAGTTCACTATGTGTCTGGCCCTCTTTGAGTCTACATCTGTACGAGCAAAACAAAGGTAGGCCTTGGGATACCAGTGGTGCCATAGAAGTGCTCATACTATGCAGCCAATAACGTGTGTTCAGAAGCAGTTTTGAACTGAGCTTGCTGCTTTCTCAGAGGACAATGCAGGCCTTATGGTGCTGCTGGCAATCAGGAGGAAATGTCCCCCTGGTCTTGAGAGCATCCATTACTTTTACTCACAGCTACTTAAGTTTGTGTCTAGCTTTATCCTAAATAAGGAATTACTCCAAAGTTTTCTTTAACGCTGATCCCTGAAATGAAATTAAATACACCTCTTTTCAGTAGCTCCTAATCCCCATCAGAGAGCTGTATGGGAAGTGACAGCAGCATATGTCTAACTTACTGACACATTTAGTCACTGATATCCTTTCCTTCATCCTTCCCTCTCTTATCTTTGTGGATCTCAATTCAGTACTGAAGATGAAATTCTGTCTCTTCCCCTTTGCCACGCGTACATACTAAGATTTCAATTAGAGATTGAGAGATTCATTAGGAAAGAAGCAGAAGCTATTCTGGTACAGCATGCATTGAAGCTGCTAACATAAAAGCAACTAAATAAAGCAGTGTTGACACTGAATTGTTTTGTCTTAAATATTTAAAAGAGAACTTATTTGCAATATATTTTTCATTTATGTTTGATAGGGGATCTACTTCAACAAAACACATATTGAAGAAAAATAGAGAGACATGAAAAGAGTTTAAGACAGTTACTTCACATGTCCTGAACTGTTTTGACCACCCAATTTTCAGCCTATGAGATCATTTGGTTTTTAATGGCACTTCTGCTCTTGTATTTTTTGTTTCCTGGAGAGGTTTTCTCCTTCATTCCTCATCTGGAAATACTAGCTCCAAATGGAAATATGAGCGTCACTCTGTGCCCCAGGAAGGTTTTTGTGATGGCATTCATTCATCAAGCAACCACTTACAGTGCTCACATGCAGCAAAGACCTCTTATTTTATCTCTGCAAGGAAGCTTTAATCCCCTCCTGTTTTAGTGTAACAGTTGTAGTTATTTATAGAACCACTCTAGCAATGGGTGGGCATTGCAGATGGTCCCATCTCACCACAGAGCTAAATTAAATAATTTGCTTCTGAAGGGGCGGTTTATTTATTGACCTCAATAAAGTTAATCTTGCTTTTGCCTAGGGCTCAAAACACAAGTATAATCCAGTGGGTTTATTTCACTCTGTGAATTTTTTGCCCTTAAATGCATGATTTAGTTTCTCTTTACATCCTTTACGGTTCTAACGTACACTTATTTCAGGCCCCACTCCTCCAGCTGTATCTAAAGGGGTCATTTTCTGCAGTGTTTTTATTAGGCAGCTGCTGAGCAGCCCGCACACAACCATAAACACACCGCAAAGCCAAAATTGCATGCAAATCAGGGAGACTGTCTTGCAGCTGAGCTTCCCTCACAAGGCCTTGCTGGGTTACATTGCGCCAGGGCAGCCCTTCTGCTCTCAGAACACCTGGCAGTGCTCTCTCCCACTTCGCATGGCTCCTTCCTCTCACAGAGCCCAGCAATGGCTTTGGCCGTCTCCTTGGCTCCTGACTCAGAGTCATCCAACTGCAGTAGAAGTGATGCACTCCCTTCACAGGTAAAAACCCACACTTCTGCATTTCTGTTGCTAATAAAGGTGATAAGAATTTGGATGCTGCAGCCATTGGCACTTAAATGACTGAACACTGCTGATGCCAGAGCAGGCATATCACACCTTCCCAACAGCGTCCTCTTCCTGACCTTTGACTCCTGCTGTTAATAGATCTGCCCTGCTGGCTCACAGGGGTTCTTTTCATCTGTTATCTCTAGGATAGAAAAACACATATAATTCCTGACATCACAACTGGAGTAGCACAATTTCTTATCATATCACATCATGAGCTACAAATGCACTTTAAAAAAACAAACACCGTTGAAATTCCTTATAGCATGGATCCCCTAAGCTACAGCCAAATCACCTGGTGGGCTGCAGTTTTTCTGTATCCCATATAACAGCAGCTCAGCTGAAATGAATCCACCCTGATGAAACAGCAGGGCCTCACTGGTGGCAGATGTCTGTACGTTCTTGACATGACCATGACAAGCTCACAAACCCAGATCATGTGGATTGCAATTGCTTTTACAATAAATGTAAAAGTGAATTGCATATCTCAATAGAGCTACCAGAAGTAGTACATTTTTCAATAAAATAAATTTCACTGAAAATTTTATTGCAGATTATTCTTAAACCGTGAGATGTATCTGTGTCAGGCAGACACTTTAGCCCCCGTCTGGTCTGCTAACAAAACAATGCATTTAGTCAGTGCCTGGAGAAACTGATTTTTATAGGCAATTTCCCCGTCCTCATTTATGTACATGTGCAGAGGGAAATCAAATGCTTTGTTTCACATATTAATTTTAGTCATATCCATGCTGCCACTGAAACAATGACAGTCAGTGTCACTTACATTGTGATTTTTTAAGAGGATGCCCTTCAGACTGCCAGTGCTTTTTAGTCATGGTCTAATATTGTAGTGTAAATTCCCTGAAAAGTGAAATGTTGTTTCTGTCATTTGTTACCAGCATAGATTTTTCTTCTAAATTTTGGATACCCACAGAAGATTCCTCAAATAGAATGTATATACTTGAAGACTTGTAAAATTTTGTAGATTTATTAGGTTCAAGAATATGAAAGGGAGATGACAGATCAAACATTTTAGAAGAAAACACCAGTGCTAGGGCTGGCAATCAGCTACATATATATTTCGGCTGTTTTTCCTAATGACACTCTTCTCAAAACTCGCATTAAATACATCCAAATACTGCAAAATGAGGTAATCCTTCTTTTCTTCCAAAAGTCAGTAAATGAATCCCTCAGTGGGGTCTAAGAGAACAGCACGTCTGTCTCATAGAAATGACCCAGCCCTTCATACAGTCTAATCCCTAAGGATTTTGATGGTTCCACAAACACCATTCTTAGGGTTGCGCTTGAGCTGCAGAAACTGCTGCAAACCTGAACAGCCTTGAGTGCTTGCATGGAGACTCTCTGTCACTGTCTGTTCACTGCTGTTTGCTCCTGATTGCCATGAAGAAGACTTTTCTGCTGAAGATGAAAAGGACACCAGGCTACTGACCAACAGATGTCATTCACATTTTCTGAATACCAAAATATGGATAAGTAGGTTGTGCCTAGCAGGTATTAATTAAATTCCTGCAGTGGGTGCCATGGTTTTACCAAGTGCTTTGTTCTATGTGTATTTATTTACTTGTTCTGAACTTCATAGTCAAGCCTCAGACACTTTCCCTATAATTCTCATGTGTGAATTACATACAAATAGACCATTCCAGCGCAAAATTCCAGTCCCACGGATTTCGCTTGCAAAGATTAAGTCAATTGCCACTACTGCCAATGAGACAAGTTGAAACAGCCTGAGCTTTGAGCTTCTGGCATGCCTTTGGATATACTTTGAACATCTAAATACATACGTACTTCCCAACATAACCAGCATCAAATAATAACTGAACCCAATCCAAATTTTCCTGTGCAGGTGTGAGACTCAAGGAGCACCCAGCAATTTGAAATGTACTCAGACCCACACATCAGGGCTGCCACAGTTCCTTCACAGCTGATGCTCTTGGAAGAAAATTTGAGAAAGTAGAGGCAACGGAGAAATTGAAGGATTTTCCATGGAGTTTTCACCTTCTTATGCTGGATTTGATATCTAATTCTTCATATCTTAACATCAAAAACTTGTTCATACAAGCTTTAGAGGATAAATGAGTTCCCAGAAGTGAAGAAATGTAACAGTACTGGTTATTTAAATAGAGCTAATTTTTCCTTAAAGACTGGGAACTATGAGCCATTGTCAAATTATTTATATACTCATTAACTTTGTATGATTGTTTATCTGATGATTGCAAGGCTTAAACTGAAAAACAAAAAAGGCTTGGATTTATTTATTGGTGATAGGCGTTATAGAATAATTTTAAAAAGCAGCTTCCTGGTAGATCGTTTACATCATTCAAATACTAGATAATGGGTTGTAGCACTCCTGATTAATCATTTCCATGTCTGTTGTTTGCGGCTGAGATATGAATCCACGCACCATGCTCTACCTATAAAAACACTGTGAAATGGAACCATCCTTCTCAATAATAAGAAAATCACAATCAGTTACGTTGTTATGGAAACTTATACATACAAACCCTCTCCCCCCTAAAGATTAATATATGCTTTATCTCTTCTCCAAAATTGATGTTTATAGGGTATATTAAAAGATTATGTCCCCATAATCCACGGCAAACAATTTTCCTGCAAGCCCCCTCTCCTGTCAGAGGCATGATAATCCCTCTTTCACTTTATCAAATATAATCCTACTTCTGCATCAGATACCAAAACACAGCTGGTGCTGCTAGGACACGGCTTCCTTCCCCCACCCACTCCACGTCTAGCACAAAGAAGCCGTCCTTCAGCTATGGCATAGGTTAACTCAGCAGTGCACACTGCATATCTATCAGTTGGAACAACTCCAACCAGAACAGATGAAGGTGCTGACATACATGTTTTCATTTTAATAGACCAAAGCTAAGACTCTCTGTTATTACCGTCCCAGTGTTACTACTTTGGAGTTCTGCAGAGCAATCCACGTCTTAGTGTACTATTTGTGTTTTCAATTTCTTTTTCTTGCTAAAAGTTACAGTAAAGAGTGCATGGCTGAAAAATATGACCTACCATAATTTAGTATCAGACATTTCTTGTCATTCACAAACCACTTAAGTTGAATTCACTGTATTAGCAGGTCATCAAAACTCCTGATATTGCATTACCATACAGTATTCAATTGCCTGTCTTGCACAATTCTGTATTAAGATATGAAGCAAATCACTGTACACCAAGAATCTCGCCAGGCAGAAAGTTAAATTAAACGCAGAAGGCACAGGTTTGGCTGAACCAATACCAGTGCTTGCCTCATTTCTTCTCTGGTTAGTAGAGACATTTGTCAGCAGACCTGTCTCACCTTCTCTTGTAACTTGCAGTTCAAAATGTTCTCAGCTGCTCAGTCAGGATCTGAAACACATCTGCATTTCAAAGACATCTGTTTTTCTTTTGCTTATGACCACCTGCAAGAATCCTGTGCTGCATTAAATTTATACAGAAATGGTGGTTGTCTTCAGTACTATCAAAAAGAATCAATTAGATATTCCAGGTCTGACTCAACACATGGCAATAATCAAAGGGTTTCTTATTAGTTAACTACTAGCATTTCCTGCAGAGGTTCCTATTAGGTCCTCTGTTTGCAAAATTTCTCCTGCACAAGAATAATGACATATTTTTACCAGCTTGAAGCGGTTTTATATCTCAAGAAAACTTGACTATTAACCAGAACTTGATGCAATCAAAACAATTTGCTTTAATCAGTGTAATGATTTTATCATATCTGTTCCTCTAGACTTTAGACATCATAGACTGGACAGTGCCTTATGATTTAGTAGTGGGCCTTGTAAATACTAAAAACCAGTCATTCAACATGCCTAATGTTAAGAGGGAAACCAGGACCTGGGCAACAGTTGGCTCACAGATGCGATGTGACAGCAGTAGAAGAATCTCTCTCTGTCCCTTGAGGTCAAAGGACATCCACCAAAGAGAAGTCCATGTCAGGAAAGGCAGCAAAAAAGCACAGAGGGAACTCTGAGACTAAAGTGCAGCCAGGATTAGAAACTGTCTGCATCAAGTAGACACAGGACACTACTGCAAGGAGTAGAGACTGAGTGCAGACAAGATTCAGAGGTGATGGAAACTGAGTAGAAATTTTGATTATAGTAGGTCGGGGGTCTGTTCAGTCATGAATGGCATGGGAAGGGGATTAGGATTGATTGCTCACTCTCCCAGAATAACAGGTAGACGATGTCAATGAAAATCTGAAGTTCAAAACAAATGAAAGATGCTGTTTTCTTTTTCTCACATCATGTAGATAAGCTGTAATCCTCTTTGCTGAAGGACAGGAATGTTAAATGTTTGTATTCGTTCAAAGGAAGGCTTGAATTTTCAGAGAACAAATCTATTGAGTGTTGAATGAATATTGGGAATATAGAAAGTCTCTGAATTTTGATAGAGGTCAAAAAGTACTTCAGGAACAGATTCATATGTTTGTCTTGCTCTTATTGTCCTTCCTAGACATCCAGTTCTGGTCATTATCAGTGAGAGGCTACTGGATTTACATGAACATTTCTACCAGCAGAGCTATAACCATTTTCTGAATACAAACCTCGTGAGTGTTTATCAGGTATTTCAAAAATCGAGCAAGAAGCAGAATAATGAAATTTAATTCATCCCAAGCAATGAACTCACAAAAGCTTACTTACCTGATGTGCCAGTCATTTCGGAAAGCAATCAAACTCAATATGATTGAATTTAATGAGTTTCCTTCTAAAATTACTTTTGAAATGTTGGCTTCTTTATCAGCTGTTGAAAAAAATCTATCTTATGCAAGTGATGCAAGGCCTAGCTTGGCTGTTGTGATTGGTTGTGGTAGGTTGAAATTTAATTAGAAAGCTTAACTGCATTTGGTAAATTCCTGAGCTACACCAGATATTTCATAGGCCAAGTCTACTACTGAGTCATGCAGATGAAAGGACAGTTACACCCCACAGCTGCATGAACGTTCTCTGAAATGGCCCATCTCATTTCAGGCATGCTGAGGTATCTATGAGAGTTCAGGAGCCCTGCAAATTAAATGGACTGCCCTCAGTGCTTGTGCTCATCCTCCTTAGAGACTGTCAGCTGAGAAAGTCACATTTGTGGTACTCACTATCACAACATATTTGGATAAATATGTGCACTGGGCACACCTTTAAGTACAGAAAGGCAACACAAGGATGGCACCACACTATCACAATGCTAAACACCAGGGAAATGGATGTTACCATGATATCACAGTTCCCACAACTATTCTCATGCTCTAGTTTTCACAGTCTGCTCTTTACAGCATCTTTCTCTGACCACAAAGGAAGTGAATAACCTGTCAGTAGACCACTTTGGGACACAGTGAAGTAAGGAGAGAGAACAGGCTCCTTTGACATAGAGGGCTGGAGAGAAAGCAATGCTGCACCTTCTGCTGCAACAGGAGGTGAAATTCCCAAAGGGAAGCTGGCAGGGGTAGAGAGGTCAGCAGAGCAGGAGAGGCACTTGATCCCCATCCATAGCTCCAAGAAACCCCCTGCTTCAAAAATGCTAACAGTTCTGTTGTACCTGGCAGTAAACATGATCCCCTTCAGTGTCATTTGCTGTGACATATCCTGAAGATACTGTCTGTCATAAGTGCAAGTACAGTTTAATGTTAACCATATTTTAGGATAGATTCTCCCCTAATCCCCTCTTACTCCTCTTGAATCCTCTTGAATTGAAGAGTTGTGAAAGACAAGCCAGTCTTTCTGAAAGTTTGACCTAGATTCTTACTAGCTTTAAAGGCCAAGGCAGAGCCTATGACACTGATATGGGACTGGAGCCATCTGATGTCCATACTGCTGCTCGCTGCGTGACCTCAAGGCAATTCAAGCACTAAATTTTGTTTCAATTTCTACTTGGCCTTCATCACATATTGCAATGAGAAAGACCACATCTGAGAGGAATGAATGCAGTCCTCTTGCATCAGAGAGAAAAGAGACTTTTTTGAGTCATGGCTGTTGTGTCAGATGCTTGAAGTGGAAAGTTCATCAGATGGAATTTTTTGGTTTGGTTGTCACAGGGGAGATTTGCTGAACAATCTGAAATGCTTCTCCTGTTTGCTTTAGGACTTTGAGTCCCACTTTATCTAAAACTTGGCTACTCTTGGCATGTGATGCTGCAGGTGAAATTTAGGTCTAAAACACGAATAATTATTCTAAATCACAACACACACACCTGTCAAAGGTAGCTTCTGCAAAGGCAGAATGTGAATGATGATTTGCAGTGTTAATTACTTTTAGTGCTAATTTTTACAAAGACTGTTAACACAAACTTGCTTTATGTTAACACTGAGCATCAACTTAGGCTGTGGCTCTCCTTCTCTCAGGATTTCTGGTAGGTGAAAGATGCAAAAATATCAGGTAAACACCTGCTCTGACATTTTGTTCTCTACAATACCGTGACCCTTACCAATCAATGAATCTTAGGTGATCTATGGGGACTGGTGATGTTGACATTTTCGGCACATTTCCTATGTTAAGCAGCCCTCTCTCCTATACAGTATTCTTGAAATGATTTCCTCTTCGCAGCCACATTTATGCAACTGGGATGAAATGCAGCATAAATAAAAGTATGCTTTTTACCCAGGATCCCAAACAGTACAGTTTGCACAGATTTTATAAAGTGTGTGTCTACATGAAGGCATTCTGATATCCTCAATGCAGCCGCCTGCCCTGCAGGAGCCAGGCACCCAAACAGCCACAGGAATGTGCTGGGGCAGCTTCCCATGGCTCAGATCCCAGGCTTTGGGCAAGGGCTCCATCACTTCTGGTGCCTGCAGGGGCAGACAAAACCTGGGTCACCAGCACACGGCATACAGCATTTTTTTACCAGTCTTCCAAATATCAGCTTTTCCACGTGCTTGGTACTCATGCTTGAGTGTAATTATCCTCTGTATTTGGACTGTGTGTACTGCTGAGAGAAAAATTTGCTCCTTGTATGTGTTTCATTATCAGTTAGTGAAGGATTATTTATATCAAATTGTCTGAAGATAACACTGTAAAACAATTACATGCATATCAGAAAAGATCTGGTTTACATCCAGACACTGCAACACTATAGAACAGATTGATAAAGTACTTTTATATTCTGCCAAAGATGTTGATATAAATTTAATTTTCCCTTTCCAAAATTAAAGAGTTTTGGAAACCCATGTCAGAATTCAGAGAGACACTCAGACAGGGAAGAATACAGAAACACTGGCCATTATATACTTTAAAAACAGGCCTTGAACATCACCCGTGAAAAGTCTGTAACCTCAGGCTTATTCTGGGCTGAATGTGGATAAAAAGTTTTTACTTATCATTTGGACATCAGAATTTTCTCTGAGGACTTTTTCTTCAGCAATATTTTTAACAGTGCAACTCTCTCGTCTCTAAAGACAGAATATTTATGTGCTACAGGATAGAAAAGGAAATGGGGAGGAATAAGGAGCCCAGAAAAGATGCAGGGCCAGAACAGCAGGACAGAGGTTCTCGGGAGGCTGCTAACAGACCAACAGTCATATCTACCTCTAGCTTAAATTTTGGATAGTTCATACATGACAAATTCAGTCATTTCGATTGATTTTTGCATTTCCTTTTAGTTGGAGTTGCCACTTTTTCAGCCTGCTGTATTCCTACCCCGCTCTCCCATCAGAGGTGCCTGCATTTCGAAGTTCAAGTAAATAAATCAGTACACTGAAGAGTTGTTAATATGAAAAATATAAATTAGGAGAATTCTTATTGTACGTATCATAATGGGTATGAAAGAAAACAGCTGTTGTTGCTATTCTACCGAAACACCACTAGATGGCAATGAAAGCCCCAACAATTCTAGGTTACAGGACATTCATTACACCAAATGCAGTAGGCTTAGTCTTGCCGATATTTCATTAAGATTTATAAGAATTCTTTATGAAAGCAAAGCACTTTAGAACACTCATTTATCACACTATGTCACATATGCACTTCTGATGGATACCGATTTCTAATTTTCTCAAGCATCAATATTGTAAATATATAACTCATAAGCTGAGAGGATGCATATCATCCTTGCACTTATTGAGGGTTGGGTATAGTTTTCAAGTGCATCCTTTGATATCTCTGGTTATAAGTTGGTTTTGTACCTATATAAATGGTAAGATGGTAGATTTATTCATAGGAAAATTTAACAGAGATGGGATTAAACTTAAACATAGGACCAAAAAAAAAAAAAAAAAAAAAAAAAAGCTGAGATCTAAATGGCATCTTTGAATCTTCTCCTGCACTCAGTGTGCCAGCTGCCAAGGACCCAGCTAGGGGACTCTGAGCAGAAAACAGATCCAGACTGTTTATCTCCAATCCACATGCAGTCACCACAAGAGATGTTGTGACCTTGGAACCTTTTATCTGAATCTCTCTGTGACTGCAGTGATCAGATAAACCAAAACTGAGGTGCAGTCTGCTTTTTTCACTTCTTTAATTTTCTCAAGGCAGAAGCTCACTCAGTTTTTGCTCATCTCTTGCAAATTATGCCCCAGAATTTTGTTGTCTGGATCTAAGATATTCAGGCAGAATTCTTGTCCATTAAATAGTAAGAAATACTGCTCGAGGAAAGGTTCACGACATATCTAGGTGTCGTAAATATAAGGCTGGTAAACAGATATTTGTTGATACTCAGTTTTCAATTATTTTTTGAATAGGTAACTAGCGAGTGAATCTGGGAAGCATTCTGACAGTTCAGTCATAGGACTTAAGAATGGGAAATGATTTCCCTTAAACCAGAGAATATGAGGAAGGTTTGTGTGATGGAAAATGGGAGCATATCATAAAATCATAGAATCATAGAACTGCCTGGGTTGAGAAGAACCACAATAATCATCTAGTTTCAAGCCCCCTGCTATGTGCAGGTTGCCAACCAGCAGACCAGGCTGCCCAGAGCCACATCCAGCCTGGCTTTGAATGCCTCCAGGGATGGGGCATCCACAGCCTCCTTGAGCAACCTGTTCCACTGTATTACCACCCTTTATCCTGAGGTCCTAGCAAATTCCCTGATATTCTCATGGCCTTAGTCTCTCATATTCTCCTCCTGTGTGTTTTTATTATGCCTCTAGCTTATTTAATTAAATATTTTAAATCGGACTGTTTTAGGCAGTGCTGTGCAGTTCCTGATAGGCCGCAGACATATTTTGGGTCTCCTGAACATTTCTGAGTCCATGACAATCGTCTGGGGACCTCTGTGATTGTTGTCATTGAATGATAACCTGCAATCACAAGGTACAATCTTTGAAGATTATTTGTAAGTCTCTAATCCTACGTTGACTTCTTATAGTTAATAATAAAAATTATTATGATACAACGCTAGGAGCTGTTGTTAAAAATAGTAATAATTTCTCCCTCACAAATGACACAAAACTCCTTTTTGCTAAAAACACAATCCCCACATCTCCCAAACTGGAATGACTAAGCTATGATTCAAAGATCACCACAACATCTTGACTGGGATGAGGGGAGAGAGGGAAATTTCATAATGTAGGATTTCTTACTTTAAAAAGAAGTGGTTTCATTTCAAATGTAGTTTCTTCATTGTATTTTTTACCAAAATGTCACTTTTTTTTTTTTTTCCCAGTGTGTGTAGATTCGAAAGAGAATATGCATGACATTGGTGCTCTGATGGTGTAACTGAGCTCATGGCCCACTCCAAGCAGGCAGAGTCAGACCCACCAGGTGCTGAGCAAAATCAGAAACCTCAGTCACAGGAATCTGAGGGGACAGAATGGGTTGCAACTAGAGGTAACGGGAAAGGATGACATTGTTATGCCAATAAAGATTCCAATGCATATTCTCAAAAAACAAACAAACAAACAAACAAAAACACCAATTATCCTTGAAAAAGAAAAGCAAAATAAAACAACACACACAAAAAAGCACTGATTCCTAAAGAGGGTTTTTTTTTTTTTCTGCTGGAAAAGTCAAACCAAACCTCCTACCAGGTGTCTGGTGGAAACAATATTGAATGATTTGTGCTTATTTTATTGAAATAATTAATGTTACTAAAGTAGGAAAGTGACTTTGCCCTGGAAGGCACTGTTGAAAAACAGAGACCTACTAAAGCAAATTTTACACTACATTTTGAATATAATAGTGTCTGCAAAGCTTTCAGTCTCTTAATCCTGAAGATTTTTTCTGGATGTGGAGTGGAACAGCAGTGATTCTCAGCACTTTGGGTAGAAGATGTTTACTTCCCTCTAGCTGTAGAGGATGCACTGACTAACTCTCCCTGTTGTACCTTCCCTGCAGAAGCAACAGCAGAATTCAGTTTACAATTAGTTTAAATTCAGCTCACAATTAGAAGAGTCACTGTATGCACAACATACACAGCCACATACTTGGCAACAGGTATCACACTGTAGATGACAAATTAAGCATTAATAAAATGAAAATGCCCTGCTCACACATAGCTCTCACACAACTGTAACATCTGCAAGAGAAGAAAAGAAAAAAGAACTTCAAAATCCCAAAAGTCACAGTAATTACAAGGAAAAATCTTAAAATGTCTTTTCATTACTTGTTCTATAGCATGCCAAACACGTGTTAGCTCCATAATGCGGCCTCTACAGGAGCCCAATGAATCTGGCATTCTGAAGTGTTCAGTGTCTCAGCGTAGCACCTTGCTGAGACTGTATGAGAAACAGGGCCTTCCACTGTATCAAGATCTTATACAGCTTAGAGTGGGTGTCATTTGCAAAGTTGCAAGTGGATATAATTAGATTGGAACGTGCATTGCACAGTTCTTGAAGTCAGACTTGCAGCACTAACCTTTAGTTAAATTTTATTGCTGAAGTCATAAAAATTAATAGAAAATCATACATGCATTTGTATGAAAATCTCAAATCCTAAGGTTTATTTTGTTAAAACGTACCCTATCCCCCTTTCTCTATGTAATTTTTTGATCTGATTATGAATAAAATACAATATCATTGGTGCAATGCTGAAGACTAAACAGCTCTTTCGTTTCCTTTCTTCCTTTCTTCCTTTCTTCCTTCCTCTCTCTGTTTCTCTCTTTTTTCTTTTTCTGTGTTAAGGGTTCATTCTCTTCACTAACAAATTGATTTCTGGTAGAATTTGGTGGAACTTTTCCCAGTTTCTTCATTGAGACTGTGATTCTACCCAGCATATTTTTCTCTGTTGCATACTGAAGAAAACAAAACCAAAAACCATTAAAATCACTGTTTCACTGAAGTAAGTAGTAAAATTCCAAATTATTTCTGTGGGGACAGGACATCAGCCCACAAACTTGTTTCTTTTTGTTATAGTTGGCTTTTTTCCAGGATCAGACTTGCAAATATGACAGTAGACAGCAAACACAGGGATCAATTTCTTTGTTTATGCTGTTTTCTTTTTATCTTTTTATCTGCTCATATCTTTGTATTTGGATGTTTGTATTAGCTGGAATACTATTTACAGTCCCGAGAAATAGTACTTTGTGCTTCTGAACTATCCAGTTCTTCTACTCAAAAAATGAACAGTATGTCCATCACTCTTTTTCTTTCCAGTTTTTGCATTACCAGACAGGTTTATACTTTCCATAATTAAGAGAAGCATTTACAAAAAATACTATAACAGTAAGAGCTTCATGCAAGCTGAATCCATTGCTGTAATGCAAGAGAGTAGTCTACGATCTGGAGAAATGAACAGTGAACAGGTAGCCAGCTTGGGCAGTCCTGGAAGAGACTTCACTCCTGAAATTTAGATACCATTTTCAGTGTATCACTAAAGTCTTTCAGCTTGTCCTGGCTTCACAGCCTTCTTTGGGAAGCAACCTTGAGTGGGAAGGGGATGCTGACATCTTCATTATTCTTCTCTTTGAAGGGATTAATTCTCCATCATAGATGCTGAAATTTATAACTTATATCCTGGACTGTACCTGTTAGAATTTGCCAGATCCAGTAGCCCATTTGAATCAATGCTGACATAATCTCATCTCTTCAGTTCTGGCTAGTGGTGAGGCTGAACATATGCTCTCAATAGGCATGGACACACATATTTGGTACATAGATCAAGCTATGTATATGCATGATTGGTCATAACATAGACAGAAAACAGAACATTAAGCAAATTCAACACAAGTGAACTTATCCTGTCCTCCTCTCTTGCTAGTCAGGTTGAAAATCTGTTGATGAAACATATGTGCATAATACATATGCTTATGTCCATAGGTCCCCTTGCATCCCAGTGTCCCCAGATGTTAGCACTTGGACATGGAACTCCCAAGGCTGCAATCCCACTTCAGTTGCCAGTACTCTGCACACGCATACACACAGACATAACTGTGATAATCCTTGCACACTCTATCTGTTCAGTAGCTGGCCCTAGACCCCTGTTCAGACACATACACACACATACAAATGGGTTCCTCCAGTAGCTGGTTCTGATCAAAGGCCCTTCCAGCAGCCAAATCTCAGACCCCACAGTGTCTCCAGTAGCCATTATGGACCCTGTGGCCCCTCTGGTCCCCATCTCTCTCTCCAGGATCTGGCCAATACAGGCAGTGGAGACCCCTGGTACCCCTGCAACAGCAGCACTCAGGTCCAGACAGGCACACCTGCAGCAAGGAAAGGAATTGGAAACAGAGTTTAGTAACCAGTTAGGGCAAAAGTGGGGATTAGATGCAGGGCATGACCAGACAAGTGTACCAACCAGTAAATTCTTTGCACTTGACCAGGGTTTTTTACCTCCTCTCTTCTCTGTTTTTCCATACTTGCTCCCTTTCAAACAACTTTGATCCCTCCCTTTGCTTCAGCTTTGGTATCTTTAAATATTCCCAAACAAGTTTTTTACACACCTGAAATATACGTTGTAACACAACATAATGGCTCTCATACCCTTGCAGGCAGAAGCTCCCCTAACCTCTCTGTAAGGTGGAGTTTGGGTAGTGGAGCTGATTGTCTTCCTGTGGGAGCCCAGGGAGCTGGTGCTTGACTGGCACTGGTCAGATCACCAAATTCTTCTGCTTCAACATTTTTACAGAGATTAGCCTTAAATCACATAACCTGAAATTCCTGTTTTGCACAGAAAACATCATGCCCCAGCCTGAAGTGAATATTAGTCAAAGGTCTCGCTGTTACCCAGCAGAAACCTGTGTCTATTGGCACCATGGCTTTGCCAGATAAAACATCATCCTAACAATAGCATCCCAAGCTTTAATTCTTGCAGATAACTGTGGTGCCTTCAGAACTTTACAGACAAGGAGGGCTGTTTCTGCCCTCATCAATACACTGACGATGGATCAGAGCACAATCAGAAGCCACATCTCCTTACAGGTGCCTGAATAATCAGAACACTAAGCCATTCTCATGTCTGTAATCTCGATTGCTCCCACTGCTCTGATAAGCCCACAACTTCCAGTACAACATGCACAGCTGTGCACACAGAAAGTCTGGATGCTATTCTGAGAATTTAGGCTTGCCCCTTCAATCCCCTTCAATAGAAGAGGTAGAACCCAAATTCTTTCATCTTGAAGGCTAACCCCTAAAAAGATGTTCGCACAAGAGGAAGAAAAGAAGCAGTTAGCAACACTCTCTTGAGTCATGCATTTGGGAGCCATCTATCTATTCATTACAGTATAAATTCTTACCAGGTTGAGTCCCAGGCTGAGAAACACCCCTTACAGGTCACTACATGGCTTAATGTGAAATAATTGCTGAAGTTTTTTTAGCTGACATAATATCCAGGGTAAAACTTCAAGCATCCAGGTAATTTTTTTACATTGGAAACATGAACATTTGTGGACTTCAATGATCTTGAGGATTAGATGGCAATTTTTTTTTAAGAGCTGGATTTTGAACATCTAACTACAAAGAGAATTTGGAATGAAGTGACTAAGACAGCCTACCTTCTGTATCTGTGAAGCCTATGTTGTATCTACCTCGTAATCTTGATGGTTCCCCGAACATACAGACTAAACATAGGCTCCCAAGCAGATGCAGAAATGCTCTCAGCAGACTGTAAGCTTTCACACCCCCATCCAGCACATGTGCAGATACATCTCCAAAGAGTGCAGATAAGAGTACTTGCATCTGGCATCCATTCCAAGAAGCAAACACAGCTTCTGATAGTGAGTCATGCAGTGAGTCATCAGCTGAACACAGATATTACCTGGGTTTCTAGAACTTCACCATAAGGAATATATTTCTTTGTTCACTTTACTACGAGAAAAATACATCCAACACTTCCAACTAAAACTGTCACCTTTTCTTCTTATGCTTTGCAAGTGCATCCCATGGCTCTTTCTAAATCATAATTATTCCTTAGGGGAAAAAAAGTAAGAAAAGTTGTCTTATCTTGATTAATTTGCAGATGTACTCTATTTAGTTTATAGTTATGAAAGAGATTGTGAAAGAAAAGTTTCATTTGGGATAGCAAATCAGTATTTCTGTTTCCAAAAGAAAAATATCTTGGTGTCTCTATGGAAAGACTGTTATCCTTGTTCTACCACAAGAGGTTGACTCTAAAAATATCCCCAACTAATATGAGCACTGTAATAATTTATATTATTTTTGTTAACCAAGGTCTTAGTGCTCTTCATAGATTCTATTGAGAAGTTTTCTTGCAGCCTTGTGTATGAGACGAACACCACTTTCCCCATTTTCTGTGTAAATATACAAGCTCAAGCAAGGTTAAATGACAGCTGATTTGAGGAAAGTCTCAATCCTAAATTGCTGTTGTATCGCACCACAGGAAGAAAGGGCTGATATCAGAAAATCCCAATGCTATTTTATAGTAAAAATGTACAAAATTACCTACATGTGGATTAGCTATTCACTTACAGAGTCATCCTCCCTCCTTCAGACAGAATCCCTATGCAATCAGCCTGGAGTTCATGTATCATGCATTTTTAAGAACCAGAAGGTAGATGTACTTCCCTCTTTCCCATTAATCAAACTGTCCTAGGAAAGTTACATGGGGTGGTTTTGTAGTTTAATGAGTTCTTGGTAATTGATTGGAGGTTCTCATTGCAAACATGATGCGAAATGAGCCAACTCAGGCTTCAGTGTGGGTTAATAAAAGAAAAAATATTTTCCCTGGCACTTGCTGGGAAAAGAGCGAGCACCTATGCAATCACTTCCTTCAGCTGATGTTAAGATTCAGAAATCAGAGTGCCTAAGCCATTTGAGAAAAAACTAACTCCCCTCATTAGGATGCAGCTGTGGTGGCTGCCCTTCAGGAGTAATGGCATGTGTAGTGCTGGCTGCGTTCTGTTTCACAGAGGAGGGAGGGTGATTATGCAGAGTCACGAGCTCACTTTGCAGATGAAGAAGTAATATTAATGATGGGGCTCTTGGAAACAGAGAAGCACTTTCAAAGATTTCCTTGTAGGATAGCAGATTATACTGTCAGATCTGAATAAAAGCTTGTTATGTACTAAGAGGTTTTGATTTTAGCGGGTATTTTTTATGTCTTTACCTGCATTATGTTGTACCTACTATAATGAGTTATAAGAACCTACATCACATCTATTTTGTAATTGCCTTTCTCTTCAGAAAATAAGTCCTGGCACTGTGCTGGCATTAGGTGGATCCCATGGTTGCCATCTCATTTCAGGGCTGCTTTGAGGCATAGGTGAATGGGCAGATGTGTAGGGCAGGAGGTCAGGGGCCAGTTGCAGGATGCATGACCCCATATATGCCGTAACCACCCCACAGTCACCCTCCATCACCCAAGATGTGCACAGACTGCAAGTCCTGCTTCACTGGTTTCTGTCCTCAGCTATTTATCCCGTCCAATAAACTTCTTCGCCTTCTTTGTAAAAGAAGGTAAAAAAATTCAGGGTTGTTTGCCCTGATGAGGAACCTGAGATGAATCTGCATGACCCTCTGTGCTGCTTGCTTTCTTCTCAGTTGCTCTGACCAGCTATCCTGGTTTGCAGACATTCCTGCATTGAACTAGTCAACAGGGTGAAAGAGGCTTCAGACTCCTCTGCATTTTGCTTTGATATCTGGAAACAGAAAAATACTTTATTTTGGCTTCTGCTACAGATAATCAGCTGATAAATCCAAGGGCAAAGACAAACACTATAGTAAAGGAGAAACAATGGCTCAACTTCATGTTCTTTTTCTTGTATTGTATGGGAATTGCTGAATCACAGCCTGGAAGTCTGATCACCTGAAGCAAGCAATGAGTCAGCCAGTCAGCCATGGGAGCACAGATGAATTGCCTTCACCTGTGCTGCCGGCAGGTGAAGTCAGGCTCCACCCCTCCTAGACCCATTTAAGAGCTGACTACAAGGGGGGAAGGATCTCTTCTGGTGATCCTTCCTATGGAGTTTCATAGTGAGCTCAGGATATGGGTAAGTATTCTATCCATTCTCTTTTGGTATAATAGCTGCTTAGCTAAACTCTCTGGTGTATTTTATTATTATAACATCTGTACATTCATTGATTATACATGTATAAAACAACAGAAGTTGTTCTAAGTTTGCAAGAGCGGATCAAGAAGCTTCTGAGAAGCTGAACACCTTGAGGATCTGCAGCCTCACAATTGAAAACCAATCTTGATTAAGCTAGTATTGCACCAGCCCTTGGGTTCTTCTACAGGTACAGGAGAGGGAAGTGCCAGTAAGCTTCATCCTAGACTGATTCTTGTGGAATAGAACTAGAAGTAGGCAGGAGTCCTAAAAATTATTATAGGACTTTCTGAAACCTCCTTCCTCAGTTCACATTTTTTCCTCTTTTGAGGGATTTTTTATTATTGCAGGTGATGTTCTATTTTGTATTAGCATATATAAATATATATATATATATATATATATATATATATTTATATATATATTTCCTGGTGGAGGGCTCTGTTATAGACTACCTAACTAGGATGAAGAGACAGATAAGGCACTCTACAAGCAGTTGGCAGAAGTTGCGCGATTGCCAGCCCTTGTTTTTATGGGGGACTTCAACTTCTTCAATACATGATGAAATACATACATGAAATTCAGTACAGACTAGAAGAAGCAGTCTAGGAGGCTTCTAGAGTGTATGGAAGATAACTTTATGTCATAGCAGGTAAGGGAGTCTATCAGCAGAGGTGCCCTGGTAGACCTGCTATTCATAAACAGAGAAGGACTGGTGGAAGATGTGAAGGCTGGGAGCTGTCTTGGATAGAGTAACCATGAAATGATTTCTCAATCCTTGGTGAAGTCAGGAGTGGGGCAGTAAAGCTGCTACCTTGGACTTCCAGAGGGCAGATTTGGAGCTGTTCAGGCTGTTGGTAGGGAGAGTAGTTTGGGATTCAGTCCTGAAGGGGTAAAGAGGTGTAGGAAGACTGGTTGCTTGGAAGTCGTAAAAGTGCAGCAGTAGGCTGTCAGTCTGTGCTGCAAGATGACCCAGTGGAGAAGACCAGCATGGATGAACCAGGAGCTTTTCCTGAGGCTCCAGGAGAAAAAGAGAATCTTTCTCCTGCGCAAGAAGGGATGGGCAATTTGGGGACACAGAAGTTGCCAAGATGAAATTAGGTGAAAACCCAGGTTGAAATTGACTGTTGGGGTAAAAAAGATCAAAAAAACATTTTTACAAATGCATTAACAGTATGTCGAGGGTTAAGGAGAATCTCTGTGCTTTAATGGATGCAGCAGGGAATGTGACCATTGAGGATAAGGAAAATGCTGAGGTTCACAGTGCTTTCTTTATATCTCTTTTTAGAAGTCAGACCAGTTATCCTTAGGGTGCTCTACCCCTGAGTTGGAAGTCTCAGATGGGAGCAGAATAAAACCCCCATGATTAAAATGGAAACAGTTAGAGACTTACTGCTCCACCTGGACTGCCACAAGTCCATGGGGCTGAATGGGATCCACCCAAGGGTGCTAAAAGAGCTTGGCAAAGGTGACAGCCAAGCCACTTCCCACCATCTATCAGAGTTCCTGTTCAGTCAGAGAGATCCCAGAGTATTGGAGACTTGCCAGCGAGACTCTCATCTACAAGAGAAGTCATAAAAAGGATCTGGGGATCTCCAGGCTTGTCAGCCTGACTTCAGTGCCAGGGAAGGTTATGGAGCAGGTCATGTTGAGGGAGATCACATGGCGTGTGCACGACAACAGGGGGATCAGGCCTAGCCAGCATGGATTCATGAAAGGCTGGTCCTGCTTGACCAAGCTGCCCTCCTTCTCTGATAGCGTGACCTGCCAGCTGGATGAGGGAAAGGCTGTTTTCGTAGTCTATCTAAACTTCAGCAAAGCCTTCAACACTGTCTCCTACAGAGTTCTCCTGAAGAAGCTGGTAGCCTGTGGCTTGGACACATATGCTCTTTGACAGGTAAAGAACTGGCCGGATGGCTGGGCCCAGAGAGTGGTGGTGAATGGAGTTGAATCCAACTGGTGTTTGGTCACAAATGGTGTTTCCCTGGGTCAGTACTGAGGCCTGTCCTGTTCAATATCGTAATTGATGACTTGGATGAGGGCAGTGAGTGCACCCTTAGGAATTTTGGAGATGACATTAGGGAGTGTTGATCTGCCTGGGGATAGCGAGGCCCTACAGAGGGGTCTGGACAGGTTGGATTACTGGGCTGAGACCAATGGGATGAAGCTCAACAAGATCAAGTGCCAGGTCCTGCACTTTAGCCGCAACAATCCCAGGCAACACTACAGGCTTGGGGCAGAGTGGCTGGAAGACTGTGGAGGAACCAGACCTGGCCCCCGTTGGCTCTGGGGTATTGGCTCGATTAAATATTAGCCAGCATTTTGCCCAGGTGGCCAAAAAAGCCGGTGGCATCCTGGCTTACATTAGAAATAGTGTTGCCAGTAGGTGCAGGGAAGTGATCTTCCCTCTGTACTCAGTTCTGGTGGTGCTGCATCTTGAATACTGTGTTCAGTTCTGGACCTCTCACTACAAGAAAGATATCAAGGTGCTGGAGTGTGTTTAGGAAAGGGCAATGAAGCAGGTGAGGCATCTGGAGCACAAATCTTATGAGGAGTGACTGAGGGAACTGGGGTTATTTAGTGTGGAGAAGAGGAGGCTCAGGGGAGGTCTTACTCTCTGCAGCTGCCTGAAGGGAGCTTGTGATGAGATGGGGATTGATCTCTTCTCCCATGTAACAAGCAATAAGATGACAGAATGGCACCAAGTTGCAAGAGAGGAGTTTCAGACTGGACGCTAGGGAATACTACTTCTCTGAAAGAGTGGTCAGGTGCTAGAATGGGCTGTCCAGGGAGGGTCACTGTCCCTGAAGGCATTCAAGAAATGTTTAGATGTTATACTGCGCAATGGTTTAGTGGGAAATGTTGGTGATAGGTGGACAGTTGGAGTGGATGATCTTGGAGGCGCTTTCCAACCTTGGTGATTCTATGTTTCTATACATGTAGTTAAAGTGGACTACTACTACGAAGATCAATAATCATTTGTCCAAACGTGTCCGACTGAATTCTGCTTCATTCAAGTGTTTGGTCTCCCATTGATAGTAATCTAAGTAATCTAAGAATCCAGGAACAGAGTAAAACTATCAGTTGTTGGAACTCTGTTTTCTTCAGGCAAAAGTTAGATCATAAGCCTTTCTCCATTCATCTTTTTCCTCTTCCCTCTTGACTAAAACAGAACTCAGAAGGTATATATCATTATGTCTCATAGGGAGCAACAAGTGGATGAAAGTATTTTATTAGGTTTCAGAAGTATCATTGAACTAGAAGCAAGAAGATGCAGGTGAAGTACAGAAATTCACACTGAATTTAAAGGAAAACTCCTTAATCTCAGATCTTCATAGCTAATATTGTACAAACTAAAATAAAGTAAACCAAATAAATGTCTCATATATGGAAAGAAAAAGAAAGCCAGGCACAGAGGTAAGAAAAAAGTAGCCCTGTGAAGGCATCTACCTTCAGTTTCAAAACTGTTGCTTCCCTCAGGATTTTACTAGTTAGTTTTCAAACAGGAATTATGCAGAATTTTTTTGGCTTTGTATCCTCCTGGGTCATCTGTAATATGAATATAACTCTAGAAGCTGCTGCAATTATGACCAGTTATTCCTTGTCCATATTTGCACTATTTCTTGTTCATCGTGCTCTTGCTAACTGTGAACTTTAGCAAAGAATACTGTGTGTATGTGTATCAGGCTGTGGTGCATAGATCTTGTCAACAATTTTGAAAAGGACATTTAGTTGGAGCAAGCAATTGCCAAGAAAGAGAATGATTAGTATGCCAACCAGAGCACTCTGGAAAAGCAGGTTTCCAAAACAAATCTGGCCTGACTTTCAGTATTAGGACATGGTTTTGCTCTGAGCCATGTTTGCAGAAGTCAGTCTGTTCCCTCTGGAAAATGCATGAGCCAGGGTTTTTTTAGGGGAAGAAATATAGGAAGTGATGCCATGCTCAGTTCTTCCCTGCAGGGTAGTCACATTCCCAGGACTATTTGCCTGTGAGACACAGAGATGCTTTGTCTGGGATGTGCCACCCTAAATAAACAAGTATATTAGCCCACAGTTTTTCCAGCACTCATCTCATGGCTGCTGGCAGGGATTATTATTTATTTCCAGCTTAGAAATATGTAGTTAGAAATAAGTCCCCTTGCCTTCACACACTCACTCTCATAAATGCACTGTCAGGGCAATTGTTCACACCTACAGAAAGTGTTTTCACCTGGGCACTCTGCAGGGCTGCCTCTGCTCCCTGCTCTGAAGGACTGGCTGAGACATTCAATCTGTATTTACTGGATAAATGGGTTTGCAGTGCATTGTAACAGCAGGTTCATTTTGCTTTGACTTCTGCTACAACTGCCCCTTGATTAAATAGGCAATTGAGCCAGGCTGTCCTGGAGTCATCTTTTCCTGGATAGAACCCTCTATTGCTCTCCAACTTGCACTCTTTGATGCAATCCAGAGAATGATAATTTTCTGAATTTGAATCCCTTTGATTACTGAGAGCCATGTTTTGCAAAGGGAAGGCAAAATAGAACGTTATAGAAGGTAATAAATTTATGATAAAAACTCATGGTTTTTACTTAGAAGGAATCCTTTGGCTTGTGATTGAATGATTTTGGATACTGATCTGCTAAAAATAGTATGGTGTCTTGAATTTTAGTGACAGGTTTGTTATTACAAAGACAATGCTTCAGGTTGCCTGAGATAATGTGGTTTAGTAGGTCGTGCCCTAGAGGGCTTTTTAAATGGGAAATAACTTCTATTAAACCACAAATAAGTTAATGAAATACTAATTTCTCATTCTCTTTGGCAGAAAGAACACCAAAGGCACTCTGACGTCAATCTTTTTATTCTATGAGCAGAATTTTGCCTCACACTTAAGTGTAAATTAGTCCGTGACATCTTCCAGATCTTATTTTGTAGTCATTATCTGTGTGATCTTGTGTTCCAAGGGAGGCAAGTGCCTCCTGCCACAGGTTTCCCCTGCAGCACCTGGGCTCTGTAGCCTTATCCTGACAATCAACACCTCTCACTGGTGACATACTCTGTTTTTTGCTGCAATGGGATCAACCAGTTCCACTGCAAACAACAGAAGTGAACAGGTCTGTGATACTCCCCCAAAAAAGTCACACGTGAGAATTGTCCAAGACAGAAAAATGCAAAAATATCATTAGTTCTAAGATCACAGATAATGAGCTTTCTGATACTACCTACAAAGGGTACACGAGAAGGAATGAGGTGCTTCTGTGCAGCTTCTGCATGATTGAAGGCTCCAGGAAAAGCATTGTGGGGTTTGGATAGAATTCCCTGAATTTCTGACTTAATGATTGTGAGCTCACTTGTCTGTGCCAGTGTGTTCTGACTGCAACATGTAGTCGATTCTGGCATACTGGGAACATTCAATCTTCTCTCAGGAGACAGAAAAGCCATTTGAGGGTGAATGATGCTTGAACAGACAGAACCTCCTGCACAGGCTGTGAGCAAGCTGCCACAGCAAAGCTTTGCAGCAGCACTGCCTTCCCCCATTTCCTCCTGCCCACTGACTGTAGCAGCAGAACTCCCTGAACAGTGATGGCACTTCTTATGGTTGCCAGAACTGAAACTGAACAGCTTCCAGAAGGTGAGAATGGTTGGAGGAAGAAGAAAAAGATGCGAAAAAATGGTGATCCATGCTGTCACTTGAGTGAACATGCTCTGAGTGAACACACTGCTTTATCTAAAGTCTCAGTTCAGGGACTCAGCCTAGGGCAAGACTTGAGGGGAAGGGTAAAGGCAGGCATGTCCAACCTGCAGGCTGCATGTGGCACAGCCCATCTTATGGCCGCTCCCTGCCATGCAAATCGTTATGGTGGTGGTTCTTCCTAGTTGAGTGGACCAGTGCAGCCCTGGGTGTACACTCATTGTTCACACTGGCACTGGTTGGGTTGAAACCAGGACGTGGGGAGGGTGCAGAGCTAACTGAAGTTATGGCAAATAACTGTATGCATTCTGATACATTGGCTAAATGCAGTCCTGTGAACAGCAAGAAACATGCAACTGTGCTTTCCATTTTGATAAAAGAATTCAAGAATAGGTTTCAAGATTTCTGAAAAAAAAAAATCTTTTTTTGTGTGTGTTTTTGTGGCTCCATTGTCAGTTGACATAAATACATTACTTGTGAATTTTCAAATGGAATGTACAGAATTACAATCAGATATTCAACTCAAAAATCAGAATGTGTCTCTTTACCAGACCTTCATAAGTCCCATTTTACCAAAGAGAAATACAGTTCACTTCACAGTCACCCCTTACTCACATCACTGCTTTTGGCAGTACACACGTTTGTGAACAATTATTTTCAAGGATGAAGCAAAGGAGGAATAAAATTTCATCAAAAATCTCTGATGAGTACCTTGAGAGCTCACTGAGAATGGTAACCACTGCCATCAAACCAGCCTAGCGCTGTAGTTTCACAAAAACAGTCACATCCCACTGTTTCTGTGGTTTTGTTGCTCTCTCTTGTATGTGTTTTAACTAAAAAAAAAATTAAAGTAAGTTTTGTAACTTGTACACATTAATTATATATGTTACAAGGGCTGCTCCAAAAGTAATGCTTCCATTTCTATTATGTCAGCCCACAACAACGTCAAAGGCAGATCTTGGTGGTATGGCAGTAGAGGCTGAACCTTTCTGTCAATATTCCATTACATTTCATTACCATGTGACATTTTCTGTGTAGAAAAAATGGCACCCATTGACATTCATCAATACTTGCTGAACATTTTGGAGACCAAACAGCAGATGTAAGCGCAGTGAGTGCACAGTGCGTTTCAGTAGCAGTGACAGTGGGTCACCTCCACTGGTGCAGATTATTACAAGCCTAGCATGCAGGCTCTCGTTCACCACTAGCAAAAATGCACAGCTAACAGTTGTGTCTGTGTCAAAGAATACTGTTTTAGAGTTGAGAATTTGCTTTATCAAATAGCATAATTGTGTTCTTTCTACCTGCTGTAATTTCCTTGGAAATAAATGGGAGGCATTACTTTTGGAGTGATCTATGTATCTGTGGCCCAAGACAATTCCTCTTCCCCCAGCAAAGCTCAGGCAAGCCAAAAGTTTATGTGCCCATGAGTAAAGTGTCCCTGGTGCACAGACTTTTCTCTAGTGTCCTCACTGAGCTGAAACTCGGGCTGTGGGTTAAGGGTTTGTTCTCTCCAGAGAGCAGCCTGGCTGTGCAGCAGCATCCTGCCTACAGCACACCTTGCCCTGGGAAATGGCAGGGCTTCCATGCAGCCTGTGAGCAGCTGGAACAGGGAAAGCATTGCCCAGAGAGCTGAAATTGCTGGGGCAAATAAAGGAATCTCTGCCAAGTTGAATGAACACAGAAGTGTGACACCAGCACATAAAGATAAGGCTGAAACACTATCACTTCTGCAGGCAGTACTACAGCCCCTTGAGGACAGGAGCTTCCCCACGGCTCCATTAAAAAGAAGTCTGCTGAAAAAATATCTGCCTGAAAACAGCTCTAGGCCCAGGAACTTTACTAAGCCCTGACAGAAGTCTGAGGGGAAAAAGAATAATTCAGAGGTCAAAGGAATCCTTGCAGGTAGGAATGAGTAGTTCACTATTCACATGTGCTAACTGTTTCAATTCTTTTTAAGCTTTCCCTCAGTAAATAAGGCTTTTCTTTCACTTTGGCAGAGTGCTTGTCAGTGATGTGTTTTCCATTAAACCCGGTTAGAGAGGCATTTGTCTATCTCAGGTTGTAGGGTGAGGTTTGATTCAGTTTTGGTTTATAATTCCACCAAGGCTTTGAAACCAAGGCTCTCATCCATGGCATTCAAAGTCTAGGACTGTTTCAGAATAACGTGAGATAACAATATTTCCTACATAAAAATAGATGAATAAACAAATAAATACACATACATATATATATATACACAAGAATTATTCATATCATTGTTTGCCATTTGCTCTTCTCCACCTTCCTGGATTCAGATTAGCAGATTAGTCAGTATCATACAATGGGGCATAGAACAGCCTCATTCATATACTCTCAAGCCAAAAGCAAACCTATTACTTACTAGGAAATTCCTGTGAGTATTCTTCATCTGATTTACTCACATGAAAGAGACATAGGAAACATGAAAACATCACTTTTTGTGTTTTCTAAGATTACAGATGGAGAAAAGTTATGGCTGGAGAGTTGTTTTTCTAGTAGTATGCATTTGGCCACTTCATAAATGCTCTTAGAGAATGCTACAACATTTGTGGAAAAATGTCAGGTCGCAGTGTTTACTTTCCAAAGAGATCATGTACTTGTGTTCTTTCAGAATGGCTATTTCTGTTGTACAAGATGGCTGATGGAGCATTATCAGTTTATCTGATAGTCTCTGCGTGTTACAGCGACATTTTCTCATGCTATTGCTATTGATCTGTTACTATCCATTAGCTTACAAAATTGACTTATGGAGCACTTTAGACATAGAAAAATCAGTTGCTACACAAAAGTGCCCTCTATTTTTATTAATACACTGGAGCTTAATTCCCAAGGGTTAGCTTGACATCACTGATCTACAAGAAATTGTAGCCTGTCTGCCACTTACCTTGTAGGTTTATAGCTGTCTGCGTCTCACAAAGGAGTTAGTACTGTTGGACACCATGTCTCTCCACTGAATATTACAGATTGTCTTTCTGCATGATTATGAAAAGAAACTGTGGAATGTAAGTACAGTATAGTCTAACTTAAGCAACATTGAGAGTTATCAGAAGGTGCTTTTATTATTGCCAGCAAGAACCCCTGTCCGCTGCCAGTTCCTGCTCCAGCAGTCACAAGGATGAAGACTGTCCAGCAAAGAATTTTTTTTACACAGGCTATTTCATTGCAAGGAATGAAAGAATAAAAGGAAAGAAAGAATGTGAAAACAAAACAAAACAAAGCATAGCGGCTCAGAAATTTTCCATGTGCTTTTGTTGCTGTTTGCTTCCCTGGCCTTGCTCAGGGCCCAATTCTTCAGGCTGGGAAAAGCAGCCACCCTCACAGGAGGTTTATCAAGTGCTGAGATAAGAAGCAACATTCAATATTTCTCTTGTCATTGGCATGATACTGCCTGAGTATGGCTTGGCATAGGAGATGGGAGGTGGAAGAGGGGCAGACACTTGATCTGGACACGGAAGCAGCAGAACCATGAATGCCTTTGCTGAAAATGGGATTTGTTCGGCCTCAGGGCCCCAAGCTGTTCATGGAAGATGACATGTTAGTGAGCAGCTTTGCTGCTACCATGAAATTGATTTTTGTGACTCAGGATGAGGACAAAATAATTTAATCTTCATCTGTGGGGCAGAAAAAAGCATTTGCTTGCTTTGCTGAGGACACTGGGCATTCCTTGTTCACCAGAACTAGAAAAAATGAATCAGCCTTCTTCTGCAACCAAGGCCATATTAATATCAATGCAGTTAACTGCTAACAAGTCAATTTAGGCCCATTTCAACCCAAAGGAGAAAAACTGATATGTGACCGAAACTTCTGTTATTGGGTTTGTATAATCAAAGAATTTTAGGATGTTATAATCACAAAATAAACAAGAGAGTTACGCAGAGCAGACTAGGATAACAAATGAGAATAAATGGAAGGCTTACTCCTATCCTGGGCTCACTCACAAAACACCAGCAGAGGCAATCTCCAGAAGAGATCCTTCCCCACTGGTAGCCAGCTCTTCAATAGGTCTAGGAGGGGTGCAGCCAGGCTCCCCCCCTTCCAGCAGCACAGGTGAATTGCCTTCAGCTGTGCTCCACTGGCTGACTCATGGCTCGCCTCAGGTGATCAGTCAGAGGTTCAGGCTGTGACTCAGCAGTTCCCATACACTCCACCCCTTCACAGCATGAACCAATGATCAGATTAATTAAAAGGTAAGCTTTCCCTAATACAGAGATCCAGTATATCGCGACGCTTATACAATTTTATCGCGACGTGTGTTGGTACAATTCAAGATGAGTGATGATCAGTGGATGTCCATATTCTTCTATGGGCCAGTGCTTGATGATGTGACTGGAGGCACGAGGTCCTGAGGTGCAGGTCCATTCTGTGTTCCATCAGTCCCATGCAGACCATCACTGGGTGTTGTATGTAATCTGACAGCAACACTGGAACGCTTGATGGCATTTTGTTCCTTCCGGTGGTCCTGAAGGCTCACAGACTCACAGGGAGTAATACAGATGTTTCAGAGGTACCAGGAGGGGAAGGTCTGCTCTCCAGGGCAAGATACAGGCCGTATTTCTATCCTGGGCCAACACTTCCGCCTGTACTGGGGCACGTCCTGGCCGCCTGTACCACACCTTCTGGCCGGATGTCTGCGGCTGCATAACGATATCAGGCACCAATGGAGGTGTCCTGATCTGCCACAGGGACACGATGGGGGTCCCTTTAGCAATAAAGATTGGAGTGTTGACCACAATATCAGTAGGCCATGTACCTATTACTGGAGGGACTACTGAGCCTCCCACCTCCAATAGTCTCCCCCAAGGTGCAAGTAGGCCACACCACTTGGGTCCTACCCGCACCTTCCGGGGCCATTTTATTTTATGGGTACCTGGCTCTAAATTTTCAGGGGCAGGGAGCAGAAGATTATTTTCATTACCAATCTGGGGTCTTACCTGATGATCAGTGCCCGTAATTTGGATCCTAAGCAGGGTGGCCCATGTCGTCTGCAACATTCTCAGGGCACTGGGTCTGCCGTCTCGAGGTCTTTCTTTCAGGTCCCGCCGGGTTTCGTACAGTCTTTTCGTCCACCCCTGCAAGGACTGGGAGTCTGTCTTCATGGTAGCCTTAAGAATACCGTTATAACGTTCGATGAGGCCTGCCCCCGTTGGATTATATGGCAGGTGGAATCGCCATTCGATATTATTTTCTTCTGCCCAGCGCTGTATTGTTGCACCAGTAAAATGAGTCCTTGGTCGCTCTTGATGACTTGAGGTGTCCCGTAGGCAGACATCAGTTTAGTGAATGCCTTGATGATATATGCCTGGATTGCTTTCAGTACTGGATGGGCCTGCAGTAGCCCACTTGCAGTGTCAATGCAGGTCAGGGCGTATCTTGCCCCCTCAAAGTGAGGAAGGGGCCCGATGTAATCGACCTGGCTTTGCTGGAGAGGATTATGTCCCCTAGCAAGATGGGCTGTTGTTTCGGGCAATGATCTCAATCTCATGTTGAAGCAAGCATCACAGTCTCAGCGTGCCTGGGTGATGTCAGGTAGCTGTATGGGCAGTCCCCACATTGTAGCAGCTGCCCACAGTGTCTTTCGTCCTCGTGCCGTAGCTTCTGATGTAACCAACAGGCGACATTCTCATGGTAAATTCTCAATCCATTAAACTCGGGCCAGCGTGTCGGCTTTGTCGTTTCCCAGTGCCTGTAGGGGTTGGTGACCAGAGACATGGTAGACACGTACAGTCCTGTGTTTAAGCACATTCCATATGTCTAACCACACATCTCTGCCCCAGATCGGTTGGGCGTGGATAGTCCATTCCTGGGTGGCCCACTGTGCAATGCAAAGAGTGAGCCCCCGTACACAGCCCAACTATCTGTTGGATGTTCAGGATCCCATCACCGGGTTCCTTGGTTATAACCATGCACGCAGCTCGCAGTTCTGCCCATTGGCTGCTCTGACCATCCCCCTCGTCAAACCAGATTGTCTCGGTGGAGGGATGGGATGCTATTGCTCTCACTTTCTCGGGTTGCCCTTGCTGGACCCATCTGTGTACCAGGCATCTTAAGGAATGGGACTTGATTCTCCAGTGGAGCGACCAATGTTTCTAGTAATGCATCATTGTGTTACTCACTGGGCCTAGGATCTTCTGAAGTTCTTCTTCCAATGGGGATGTGAACAGACTACTCTGAGAACGGAAATGTGGAGGGGAGAAGTCTAGAAGTCAGCTAGAAAGGACAGAAGGTCTTCAAAGCTCTTTGTCATCGTGGAATGCTCTGCCAATGAAGCATGGAGAAATGACAGTCCAGAAGGAAGGGATGCCATGCAGAGAACCTGGGCAGGATGGAGAGGCGGGCCCATACCAACCTCGTGGAGTTCAACAAGGCCAAGTGCAAGGTCCTGCAGCTGGGTGGGGGCAATCCTACGCACAAACAGAGGTTGGGCAGAGAATAGTTTAAGAGCAGCCCTGAGGAGAAGGATTTGGGGGTGTTGGTGGATGGAAACATCAATGTGAGCTGGAAATATGCGCCAGCAGCCAAGAAGGCAAACGGTATCCTGGGCTGCATGGAGAGAAGTGTGAGCAGCAGGGCGAGGGAGATTATTCTACCCTCTGCTCTGCTATGGGAGGTGTGCCAGCTTACAGCAGGGGGTTGGGACAGAGTGATCTTCAAGGTCCTTCCAACACAAACCATTCTGTGATACCATGATATACAGGTGTATAAATAGGAGGAGATGGAGAAAATAAGGAAACCTCCCCAAAAGTGTGCGCTGTGGATGCCATGAGATGGAAGAAGCACCACGGGTGTAAGGAATGAGACAGTTTATTTTGAAGGTTTTACAATTAGTCTTTAATTCAGTGTTATCTTCTGGGTGGTCGTCTGGGGGTTGAGGCAGGAAGGCTGACAGTCTCTGTGGCTCCTAAACTTCCATGCCGGCCTCAGCAGCGCTCGGTTACACTGCTTCCTTTTCTTCTGGATGTGGTGTCTGTGGTATTTCTGAGTTGGGCCCATCCATCCCTTTTAGCCTCTTTTTCTGTCCTCATCTTTGGAGTTCTGTTTCACACAATCCATGTGGTTCCTGGAGGCGCTGATGTGTGCAGCACTGAAGGTCCTGACTGGGCTGTCCATCTGCAAGTCAGAAGGGGAGGAAGGATGAAAGGACCAGCCTCCTGCCCTGCTTCCCTGTGTTGCTCTCCCCTGCACAGCCCTGCTCACCAGGTTGCTGCTCTGCCAGCCATATCCATGGACGTGGGGCTGCCTGTGTCCCAAGGACTGCAAGGAAAGGGCCACCGCAACCAGCAGGTGTGGTGCCAGCACCTGGAGTGGGGTCAGGACTCAGCAAAGCAGCACCAAATGTTGGAGTGAGAGCAGGGGGATTTTTGGGAGCTTCCATGGTCCTGTCGGAGCACGGCCGGATCCAGTTTGGGGCTGACTTATCTTTTTTGTAGGACAACAGTTTGGAGGAATGAGCTCCAGCACTTGGGGTCATCCGGTGCCATTTGTGTTGGGCTGTCCATCTGCAAGGCAGAGGGGAAGTACAAGAGGAGCAGCCTCCTGCCCTGCTGCCCTGTGCTGCCCTCCCCTGCACAGCCCTGCTCACCGGGTTGCTGCTCTGAAAATGGTATCCTTGTCCATTTAGGTCACTAATGCCATGTTGACACGAGCACTGCAATCAGCAGGTCCGGTGCCAGCACCTGGAGTGAGGTCAGGACTTAGCAAATCAGCACCAAAAGTTGGGGTGAGGTCAGGTGGATTTTTGGGAGTTGCCATGGTGCTGTAGGAGCACAACAGCCTCCAGTTTGGAGCAGACTTATCTTTTTTGTAGGACACCCGTTTGGAGGGCTGAGCTGAGGCCCTTTTGGTCATCTGGAGCCAATTGTGCTGGGCTATCCATCTGCAAGGCAGAGGGGAAGCACAGGGGGGGAGCAGCCTCCTGCCATGTGTGAGGGGCTGCATGCCTGCAGCATCGCCTCTCAGCTGCAGGCCACATCCAAAATGGCCATGGTATGTGGACCCAAGAAGGGGTGGGGTGATCTCTGTGCGTAGGCTTCTGCAGAACCCTGTGCTGCTCCCAGCCTCTCACACTGTTTCCCAAATGAGCTGTTACCCTGAGTCCTCTTTTCCCAGTGCAAGAAGCAGGAGGCTCTGAGCTATGTCTGGCCTTCAGGCACCCAGTGCAAGGAGCTGACTCCATGATGTGCGTTTGTGTGTGTGAGTGCACTTGCATGCATGTGTGATTGTGGCTGCTGGGAGGTAGGCTTTGCACGTAAGCAAACACCATGGGTGCAGAAGCTGAGAGAAGGCTCAGCCGCCTTCCGTATAAACATCAGGGTGCAGACAGCGGGAGCGCTGTGATTGCTGCCTGAATGAGCGGCACGCCGCTGAGCTAAGAATGCCCTCAAGGCTGCTTTCTGTTCTGAAGAGCTGCAGCAGAGCAGTGATGGGATCTCTCCCGCTTCTCATTTCTCTGCAGATCGTGTGCAGAAACTTCCCCCTAGAGCGCACCGTTGACTTCATGACTGCCATCAAGGAGACCATCCGGAAAGCCAACGGAGTGCGCGTGCGTGCTGCTGGGAAGTGGATGACCACCTTCCTGCAGGTGCACGGGAAGGACATCTGTTGGAACGTAAGAGACTTTCTTTCACGTGTCTTGGACTTTTGCTGGCTGTTGCACACTGACTTGTGCCCTTTGCCCCTTGTGCTCAGGGTGTGGAGACCAGGGTAGCTGGCATGAAATTCAGGCTTTGGACTTGGCAGCATGTCAAGGGAGCAGGCACTGCTCATGCGCTGAATGTCCCTGGTTGGGAGTCCAGGGTGCAGCAAGTCATTCTTTCTCTTCTTCTCTCAGGTGCCTCCGATCCTCTACATCCTGCGCAGCATCACATCGTTTGCGCAGCAGAGCACGTTCCTGCCCTTCCTGTGCCAGGCGGTGGTCATCCTCACCCGCTGTCACACTGAGGCCGTGATGCACAACTTCTCCCGGCCGCTTGGGCCAACGGACAGGTACTGGCACTCCCGCCTTTGCTGTTGCTGCAGAGGGACGTAGGGAGGAGGCAGCTTTTCTTTGTTGTGAATAGTCTCAAGTTGCGACTCTACTTTTTCTAGTGAGACATGGAGGAGAATAAGAGAATTTTGTCTTCAGCGATGGAGCCAATAGAAAGAAGAAGAAAGGATAAGAAAGGAAGGGAGGAGAGGAAAGGAGCAGGGAAGGAAAAAGGGAATGAAAAGGGAAATTTGAAAGGAGAAAAGGAGAAAAGGAGAAAAGGAGAAAAGGAGAAAAGAAGAGAAGAGAACGAGAAAAGAGAAGATGAGCTTAAAAATTGTATTATTTATTATACATAAATAAATAAATTCATACATAAATAAATAGTTTTTTTTTTTTTTTTTTTTTTTTTTTTTTACCACGTCTTTATTTCAATAGCTGCTGTCTCTTCTCCATACCAGTTACAGAATCACAGTCAACAAATGTCGGGGATTGGAAGAAACCTCAAAAGCTCATCTAATCTAATCCCCCTGCTGGGAACACCTACATTAGGTCAGACACGAATGTGTCCAGGCAGGTTCTGAACGTCTCCAGAGAGGGAGACCCCACAGCCTCTCTGGGCAGCCCGTTCCGCTGTTCTGCTACATTCACCATAAAGAAGTTTTTTTTTCTCGTATGAATGTATTCATTTTTGATCAGATGCGGTGGAGTCTCCTTAACATCTCTGACACGTGCCCCCAGTAGACAGCCAAGCTCTCTGGAGAGGTTGTCTGGGCAGCAGATGGGGGCCTCAGTGCCTCCCGGCATGGAGTCCCCAGTCACTAAGACAACGCCGGGCAACGGTGCCCAGCAGCTGCTCCCTGGCAGGGGCTCTCCATCACCCGCTGAGGTCATTCCCTGCGTCAGCATGGAACCGGAACCCCAGAGCCGATTGCGTCACACAAACGTGCTGTGTTTGAGAGCCTGCAGGGTTGCCCTGGGGACCTGTGTGGTCCCCAGCCCGGGCTGTGTCACTCATTCTCTGTGAGGCAACACTGCAGTGTGGTGTCACAGTGGCTGCCTCATACACCCTTGTGGAGCGGTGGGAGCGGTGGCTCAGTCCGCTTGTGGGACCCGCAGGAAGTGGAACCAGAGAGAGCTTTGCGTCTATCTGGAGGCATCCTGCTATCATGGAGAGGCTGAGAGCCCTTCGAGGTGAGTCCCTCCACCTCTCCGGACCCCGTGACGCTGCCCGAGCACACGTGTGCCTCCAGTGTGTGTTTAGGACGTGCCAGCAGCACTGTCCTTGCTCTGCCGAGTGCAGCTGCTCACCGTGGTTTCCCCAGGACCCCAGCAAGGGGAAAGCTCCCTCCCCTGCCCCCACCAACCACACGCAGCCTCGCGCTGTGGAGCTGGAGGAGCGTTCCTCCCACAGCTGGCCGGATGCTAGGCCCTGGCTCCAAGCAACACCTGCAGCAGCTGCTCTGCTCTTTCCTTCCAGGTCTCTTTGCTTGTGTGGGCTGCGTGCCCAGGCGTACGCTTCGCAGGGAGAGAAGCAGGGTGTCAAGCCCTGTCCCTACCTGCGCCGCGACCTTACTGCTTCAGCGCCTGCAAGATCGGGAGGTGAGCTGGGGACATCCAACCACCAACCCTTGCCCTCCTGGCCCGGGGCCACGGTGCCGTGGGTGCCAGGCCCGGCAGCACATCCACAGAGCGATGGGTGGCAGCGGGCAAAGCGAGCGTGACTGATCCTTGTCCCCAGGGTGACCGAGCGCAGGCGTACTGTGAGCTGGAGAGCGCCCTGTGCCAAGACAGCAGCCGCCCGCCGTGCGGAGTGGTGAACCGGCTGCTGGCAGAGGTGTCCCGGGACCTGACGGCAGCCCAGGTGAGGGCTCACTCCCAAAGGCAAAGGGAACCGCCTGCCCACGCTGGTGTTCTGCTGGCGCATGGTGGTGCCTTAGCTCTTCCAAGGGCCTCAGGCAGTCTCCTGGGCCGCGTGTCACCAGTGACTCTCTTCCAGGGCGTGACCAGCAATGTCAAGACAGCTGCCAGCAATGTCCTGGTGGCTCTGGCTCGGACGCACTTCACCTTGGTGATGGCTGAGCTCCAGAGCCACCTGAAGGCCACGGGGGACATGTGCAAGGAGTTGGTGCTCATCACCCTGAGCAAACTCTTCAGCACCTATGGTAGAGTACCCTCAACCTCCTGACATCTAGAACAACCGGGAAAGGGGTCTCTGCCCTCTGAGTGTGATCTGCACTGAGCTGGGGGCCGCAGGGCTGCTGTCCACCTACCTTGCTGCCGGGGCTCTGACTGTGGCCCTCTCCTTCCTTTCCGCAGCTCCACAGTGCATCCCCTTTGTGTGGCTGATGCTGGCAGGCCTGCGCAGTGTGGTGGGCCAGGTGAAGAGTGGCCAGGTCCTGCGCATCGCTTGTGCTGGTGAGTGCCGGCCCCAGAGCAGCCCTGCTGCAGACTCTCACAGGCTCCGTTTTCTCTCACTCTCTTAAACAAACAAACAAACAAACAAACAAACAAACAAACAAACAAATAAATATTGTTTTTTAATTATTTTTATTTTGTTTTTTCAGTTTTGAAACAGTGGCTGGATGGAGTCAAGAATTACTTGTCCTCAGGAATGCAATGCCCCTGGACTGCCATGGAGAAAGAGCAGAGCTATGAGAACCTTCACGAGCTGCTCTTCTCTGTGGTGTGGAACTGGCAAGACTGCCAGGAGGAAAAGGTGAGCCCTGCTGCATTCCCAGCCCAGGATGGCAGCAGGGGCACCCATGTCGGCAGCTCTGTCTGTGCCCAGTGGGCTGAGAGCTGATGGGTGATGAGAGGGAGTGGGCTGGCTCTGCAAAGGGCCCTGAAGTGGCTCTGTGCCAGGGAGCAGCTGCATGTCACAGCACTGTGGCAGGAGGAGCTGGGGATGAGGGTATGGGGAAAAGCTGCCTGCCCTCCAGAGCAAGCCCATCTCCTGCCGGGCGTGGGGGTGTGGGGGTGTGGGGAAGGGGAAGGGGAAGGGAAAGGGAAAGCCCTCTGCGTAGGAAGGGCAGACCTTCAGTCTTTGATGCCGGGCCTCTGCCATCCTCTCCAGGACAAACAGGCCGTCCTTGGGGCTGTGGCTGCCATGTTGGAGGTTCTCCTGCAAGAGGAGCAGCACCAAGAGCAGGTCTGGGAGCAGCTCCTCTGGCTCGTTCACCCGTGTCAGGAGATCCAAGACACCTGCAGGGTGGCCAAGGTGAGAGACATTGCGCAGGGCTCAGGGTAGACGTGGGGCCCGTGCAAATGCCACCAGGGGTCAGGGGGATGCAGGGAGGAGGTGGGGAGCCCTTGGAGAAAGAAGGAATGGGTGTTCAAGGGAGCTCTGAGGCTTCCTGAGCTCTTCAGTCAGAGAAGGAACAACCCGGACAGGAGCCAGGAGGGAACCAAGAATCACTGGGGCTCATCTCCTGGGGATGGGGATGGGATCTCGTGGGGCTTCACCACCACTGTGGGGCTCTGAGTGCCTGAGGAGCTCTATGCTAACAATTGGGAGGACCACATCCAGTTGCATCTGATGGGGGAGAAGTGGGCTGCTGGGTGGGCAATGCCTGCAAATGATGCCCAAACACGGCATGCTCGATTGAGAGCAGAGAGACTCTCTTGGTGCCGCTGGGAGGTGGGGGATAAACAAGAACGCCTGTGCAGGAGCTTCTCCCTGCAGAGAAACAGTTGGGAATTGGGAAACAGTTTCTCCACTCCTGGCTGGTGGCTAGATGTGGCTTCATCCCTTTCTTCCTCTCCCGCTCTCTTGCAGAGCCTCACTATCTTCCTGGAGGCCTTAGGGGGCATTGAGTCTGCAATCCCAGGGGACAAGTTTCTGGACGTCACCACGGCCGTGTTTTACCAGGTAAGGGGAGCCTATCCTTGCGCCCACAGCAGTTTCCCTTGTGGCTAAGTCGACTGCAAAGCTGCGAGCCCCGGAATAAGGAGGCTCAGCCTTAGCTCCTGCATGCTCAAGGCTGTTCCAGAGCCATGCATGTACTCTCGGGGATGCTGCGGGGTGGGCTGGGCTGGGTTTTGCCTGCCTGTCCTCTTCCCGAGAGTGCCCAGGGAGACGAGAGCGGGCAGCACAGTGTCTTTTCCGTCCTCAGTGCTGATGTGATTGTATCAAATGGACCTTGTTCCCACAGCTCTATGACGACAGCAAGCAGCACAGCGAGGCTGATCGTGCACAGCTGACCCACTGCATCATGCTGCAGGGTAAGGAGAGGGGCTTGGGCGATGCTTGGCGCTGCCCTGGCCAAAACCTCTCTCACAAAGCTCAGGAATGGGCGTGAGGTTCTTGCTAACATAGCGTGGGATTTCCTCCCTGCAGCCCGGATCTGCCCAGAGGAAACCATCCTGTTTCTGCAGTCGCAGCTGGGCGATGACTGGGAGCCTGGATGCGTGGCAGCCCTGGGTCTGCTGGGTGCTCTGGCTCGCTCTGATGGTCAGTACCACGGGTTGGTCAGTACCACGCCTTGGGACTGCCAGGGCTCCCTTCTGCCATCTGCGCTGTGGCTCCGCTCATGCTTCTGTGCATCTCTTGCAGAGCCCATGATGACGGAGATGCTGCCCCAGGTCGTCGAGGCTGTGCAGCGTCTGTGCAGCGACCCCAGCATCCGGGTGAGCTGGTTTGGGAAAAGAAAGCGCTGTCGGGGTGGTGATGCTGCTGCCAGCACGGGCAGGGCTGGGGTGACTAGAGAGGTGCTGGGCCATTGACCAGGCGGTCACGATGGCTCCTGTGGGGAGAGCAGGCAGAGTGGAGCGGGCGGGTCCCTGTGCTGTGCATGGAAAGTGCACAGCCTGGTGCTAAGGCCTGGCCCTCACCTCAGTAGCTAAAGCCTCTCCACTGCTCTTGCTGTCTCTGCTCATGCCCAAAGGGCTGCCCCGATGAGCAGGTGGCTTCCCTTTGCCTTCTGACCAGGAAAATCACACCCAGAATTGACCCCTTGCAGGTGAGGACGGCTATTCTGTATTTCATCAAGGATCTGCTCAGTTCTAACACCCGGAGCTGCTCAGCCTGGGATGTGGTAGGGCACCTCTTCAGGGAGTTCAGCCGCGCCACAGGAAGAAGGGTAAGGACAGTGGGCAGCATCTTCTTTTGGAAGACCCGTGCTGCTCAGAGGCTGCTATACAGAAGCACCGCTGGGGCCACACCTGAGCCTCCTGAGAGGCTCCTGAGAACTGAGCATAAGCAGTGTTTCAACACCATTCTGGTGCAGGCAACCGGAAACCTTTCTGCCCGGGAAGCCCAGGAAGAAGGAGCTCTCCAGGAGCTTTGCATGGACATCCTGGCATCACTGGACGTCTCTGTGAGAGGGATGTCCAAAGTAAGTCACGCTCTGCCCTGCTGCTGCTCCCTGCCTTTGCGCCACGTGTTCCTCGTCCCATTCCAAGACCCCAGGTCTCTCCTCCAATGTGCTCTGAAGCACACAGGACTCAGGGAAATTCACAGAGTCCTCTTCATCTCTGAGCGGAAGCGGGAATGCTGACCTGCTCAACTGCCTCGTTCCCTACAGCTCCTGTGGCCGCGGCTGCTGTTGTTTGTGGTGCCAGCGCAGTACACGGGTATGCTGATCCCAGTCTCCCGCTGTGTCTGTGCCCTGGCTGAGAGAGAGGAGCTGACAGGACGGCCGATAGAACATCTGGATCGCCATTTCGTCAGCTCCATGTTTCAAGGTAGGAGCAAAAACTCCCCCAGTGAGCTCTGCTGACCTGTGGTAGCAGCCAGAAGGGACAGCGGAGGTGCGTGTGGCTGGGCACGCAGTGTCTGGGAGTCTTACTCAGCACTTTTTGTCTCTTTGCAGGCCCACTGCTGACGCCCCAGACACTGCTGGCACGACTGCTGGTGAGTAGATGCTCCAGAGGCCGGTTCTACGAGCACCCAGGAGGAAGCAGCATGGCCATGGGCAAAGCTGTTGGCTGCTCACTGCCTGCCAGAGCAGAGCCGAGCTGCTTCCATCCTGGGGGGAAGCCGTTGCTCTTGCTGCAGAAGCGACCCTGCTTTTTCTTGCTCTCACTCAGGTGGTGGCAGGCAGCCCTGTTGCAGGCAGCCAACTCCAAGCTGCTGCCTTACTGCTGATGAAAAACCTCCACAGCAGGTTCCACAGAGCTGTGGGGGCCATGTGGGCTACTGAAATCCCCCTGCTGCTGCAGTGTCTTGAAGGTACAGCACTGGAGGGGAAGAAGAGGCAGAGGCAGGGAAGGGAAGGGAAGGGAAGGGAAGGGGGGGAAGGGAAGGGAAGGGAAGGGAAGGGAAGGGAAGGGAAGGGAAGGGAAGGGAAGGGAAGGGAAGGGAAGGGAAGGGAAGGGAAGGGAAGGGAAGGGAAGGGAAGGGAAGGGAAGGGAAGGGAAGGGAAGGGAAGGGAAGGGAAGGGAAGGGAAGGGAAGGGAAGGGAAGGGAAGGGAAGGGAAGGGAAGGGAAGGGAAGGGAAGGGAAGGGAAGGGAAGGGGGGGAGTGAAAATGCAGCTCTGTAGCATGGCAGAGGGGAAGCACTGCCTGCAGCCCAATTCTTGCTCTGCTGCTGCCGTTCCCATTCCTGGGAGTCAGCACTGAGGCCCAGGGACCTATCCCACCAGAGATCTGCCCATTCCAGGACAGGGATGGGCCCTTCACGTCCCCTCAGACAGCAGCCTTGGAGCACTTAGTTCCGTGTTCCTGCGGAGGCAGTGTCTGTGGGGAGGGACAGGTCATTGTGGAGGAGGTGCGGGTCCCAGCTTGGCAGTGTCAAGTGCCCAGGCCAAGCCAGGTTTGCAGCAGCTCTTCTTCTGTGCCTTGATCCCAAGTCAGGGTCTTTTTCTTCCTATTGCTGTGCAGGGAGAAATGAGAGCTTCCCGGACACTGCCGAGTTTGAGCGCCGTCTGCTAAAGGTACAGCATTGCCGGGAGGCGCGGTGCAGAGAAGTGCTTGCCTGCCCCAAGGAGCCCCGCTCCCACATGAGCCGCTGTGGGACAGGAACAGCCTCTCAAGCGCTGCTGCGGAGCGGAGCGGAGCGGCCGCCCGCCTTTGTGGCGCTGCCTCTTCCGCTCTGTCCCAAGCCCAGGGGGGTCTGATGAGAAGAGCAGCAGGCGGCTTTGATGGAGGGAGGGAATGCTGGGGGAGCTGGGAGAGGGACTGTTCTTCCAGGCACCTCTCCCCAGAGGCCTGCAGCAACTTGGGAGTGAGGGAAGAGGCAAAGGGCAAGGGAACATTGTCTTCTCCTGTTCTCCAACAGTTCCTGAAGGCGTCGCTGGACACAATAGAGGAGAAGGCATGGATCGAGGCCCTGAGCTGTGAGCTGAGCCAGCGGCTGAGCAGCTCTGCCAGCAGCTCTGCAGAAAAGGTGAGTTCCCCCCGGCTCTACGCAGCGGTGCAGCTGCAGGTGTCCAGCGGGGGCTGGGGCTGCGGCTGGTGCTCTGCCCACGCGGGATGCTGATGCTGCTTCCCCAGTCTGTGCCCCCCGGAGGGCCTTTCCCTGCAATCTGCCCGGGGATGGCTAAAGCTCGGCCCCGCAGCTGCTCTCAGCAACCGCCAGGGAGCTTGGGTCCTCCCCACCTGGCCCTCCGCCAGCAGGTTAAGCTGCTGCCACATCTCAGCTTCTTCCTTCCCTTCCCATGCAGTCGTTCCTGTACAAGGCTCTGGGCACGGTGCTGGGATCCTGTAAGGGAGTCCTCCACGTCCAGGAGAAGCTGCTCCAGCACCTGGAGGAGGCAAATGCAGAGGAGCCATGTGAGGCCCAGGTGAGCTCTCCTCTCCTCCAGCTCCTGTCAGCATCCCCGCTCTGGCCCTGGGGCAGAGGCCTTCTCCTGGCCCTGCTCGGGGCCTTTCAACCTCCGCACTGCTGCCATTTTCCTCAGGAGAGGACCTGTAGATTCAGGCCTGTGCCAACGGCCCCTTGTTCTTTTGTGCAGGGAATCATCTCTCTTCTCAGCCATGCTGCTGAGAGTAACTTCCACACAGTCCTGGCCACGCTCACCCTGTTTGCGTCCAGGCTGTGCAAAGGCCGCAATGCCAGGATTTCCAGGCGCAAGAAGGTAAAGCGTTACGGGTTTCCATCTTGGCATTCTTCTGCCTTATTTTCCCTGCAGCTCCTGCCTTGGGAGCCCAGGTGCATCGCGGGGCACTGGGGGCCGTTAGCGAGTCTCTCAAGGCATTTCTTCCCACACAGATGGAGCTGGACGGCACGAGAGCTCATGCCACACGCAGCGCTCTCATGCTCGCCCACGGCAGCGTGGCACTGCGTGCCTCCCAAGAACAGCTGCTCGCCCACCTGGAGGGAGACATCGTGGGCAACATCCTGATGCTCTACAGCTGCAGCTGCCGGGTGAGAGCTCAAAGCGTGCCAGGGTGTCTGAGCGCCCAGCTGCAGCCCCTCCACATGGGGAGATGCTGAGATGGGCCTTCCCTTTCCAAAGGTCCCCCGGGGAACTGTTTGTGCCCAGATAAAGATCCAAGCCCTTCCCTTAGCCTTGTCCCCACGTGTCCCCCTTGCAGCCCCCTTGTGTCCCTTCCCGCAGTTCAAAGAATGTTCTTCTCTCTTGCTCCTCAGGACTTGCAGAACAACCTCGCGCTGGTGCAGAGCATCACCGACTGCAGCTCTGCCTTCCAAGCTGTGGGTGATTCTGCAAGCTTTAACCCCTCCCTGAAGGGAAAGCTTCTGGAAATCCTGATGGTGAGTGCCTAGAGACAGGGCTGTCTGCAGAGGAGTTCTGGGCTGCGCCACAAGGCTCGCTTCCCTGGGGGCATGCAGGTCTCCAGCAGCCACACGTCTCCAGCTGGTGGGGACTTTGGGTGCTGGCAGGCAGCGGCTGGGCAGCGGGCTAGGTGCACCAGCTGCTGCATCCTGCAGCGCTTCCATGGGAAAGTGATGGGGCTGGTGTGTGGCAGTTGTGCCTGTCTCGGGGCCGGGTGGAACAGCTCTTGTGTGCCCCTTGCCCACTTTGACACTGTCTCTCTGGGACTTGCAGGACCTGATGAAGAAGTATTACTCGGGCATCCCTGTCTCCCCAGTGCCTCTCAAGGTGGTTCTGGCCCTGGAGCAGTTGAGGTAAGGGCTGAGGTTGCAAGTCAGGATGGTGATCCCCATTTTGGGCAGCTCCTGAGGGCCTGGAGGGGTCGGGGGGGAGGAGCCCCATCTACAGCAGGAGAGACGGCTGGGCTGTTGTGCCCAGCAAAGCTGAGGTTCTGGCCAGGGAGAAAGGCCCTGGTGCTCCTGTCCCCTGGCAGGGAAGAGAGGGAGAGCTGGGGTCTCCTTCCCTCCAGAGCGGGAGGTGGTTCACTGCTGCCGGGGAGGAGGTGGGCGCTGCTGGAACTGAAGGCAGTGCTCAGCAGCAGGAGCTGGGTGGGGCTATTGGCTTTGTAGCTGTCCATTAGGAGAAACTCCGATGTTGTCTGAACCAGTCTGGAGAGGTAAAGACCCTTTCTGATTGTTCTTCCTGTTTTCCTCCTCTCAGCAAGCTGAAGCCCTCCTCTGAAAGCAAGGACCTGCGTGAGATGTTGGTCCTGTGCTGCAAGAACATCGTGACACACCCTTCAGCAGAGATGATGCTGAAGATCAGGAAGTCACAGCAAGCAGCACAGTACCTGCAGGTAACCTGCCGTAACTTTCCCAGCCACCTCTCGGTCAAAGCCTACCTCAGCACACACAACCTCTGCTCTGGCAGCAGCCGAGATGCTACACGTCACTCCCCTCTTCTGCTTTCAGCTTCAGCAAACATCACTGAAAGCTCTGGGCCGGCTCATGGTGGTCCTGCTGGAGACAGAGCCCAGCGGCGGCTTCTTTCAGAACATAGTCCATGTGAGTAGTCGTGGGGCAAGGGAGAAAGCATGGTGCCTGTCAATAGCGGGGGCAGAGATCTGGGGACTGAGAGGAGGATGAGAGGGGGAGAAATCTCCTGCTGACGTGCCAGCTCACTGCGAGCTCAGAAATGGGCCCTGCAGGGGGAAAGCAGGAGCCAGCCCCTGGCAGGCCACAGCCAAGGAAAAGCTCCTGGGTTGGGAGGCAGGAGTGACTGCAGAGAGCGGGGCGGCAGTGCCGGTGCTCTGTGAGGCAGGAGGCCACATGGAGCAACAGGGCAGGCCTTGAGGGAAAGTGCTGGGAAAGGAGGGACAGGGAGAGGGGTGGCAGGAAGGGAAAGAAAAGACATCCTCAGTGAGACAGATGCTCTACCCCAGGTGCTGCAGAAATCGATGGTCTCAAGCAACGTGTGGGAGCGCCAGAGGGCCCTGCAGACCTGCTCCCAGCTGCTGGCTGTTTGTGAAGAGCTTCAAGTGAGTAAAGAGCCCCACCGCATGCCCCCTGCTCCCTCCCCAGCGCCCCTGAGCTGGAAGGCGAGCTCTGCCCAGCTGTGCATGCTGTGTCATGGCATGGGAAGGCACAGATGGGAGAAGCTGGGGAGAGCTGGGGCCATCTACAGCTTTGTTCCTGCCTCTCACCCCTGCAGAGAAGAGATGCCTGTGAGCACTTTGGCTCCTTGGTGGGATTGCTGGCGCCTCTGACTTGTGACCCCATGCCCGCATCCCGCCAGCTGGCTGTCACCTGTCTGAGCTCCCTTCTGCGAATCCAGGGTGAGTGGAGCAGGCGTGCTCCAGCCCTCTGCCCTCCTCTGTAGCCCTACCAGAGCCCCACGGGCTAGGCCCTGTTTACAGGAGGGAGAGGCACCGTGCACAGCTCTCTTCTTGTCCCCACCCTGTCCTCTGTCTTTCTCCCGTGGAAAGCAGTTTCATTCCCAGAAGCATGACTTCCCTTTTCTCCCTGTGCTCTTTCCAGCCAAAGCGACCATCACAGAGATCGAGACGGGTGACATCGGGAGCCTGTGCGAGGGGCTGCATGCCTGCAGCATCGCCTCTCAGCTGCAGGCCACATCCAAAATGGCCATGGTATGTGGACCCAAGAAGGGGTGGGGTGATCTCTGTGCGTAGGCTTCTGCAGAACCCTGTGCTGCTCCCAGCCTCTCACACTGTTTCCCAAATGAGCTGTTACCCTGAGTCCTCTTTTCCCAGTGCAAGAAGCAGGAGGCTCTGAGCTATGTCTGGCCTTCAGGCACCCAGTGCAAGGAGCTGACTCCATGATGTGCGTTTGTGTGTGTGAGTGCACTTGCATGCATGTGTGATTGTGGCTGCTGGGAGGTAGGCTTTGCACGTAAGCAAACACCATGGGTGCAGAAGCTGAGAGAAGGCTCAGCCGCCTTCCGTATAAACATCAGGGTGCAGACAGCGGGAGCGCTGTGATTGCTGCCTGAATGAGCGGCACGCCGCTGAGCTAAGAATGCCCTCAAGGCTGCTTTCTGTTCCGAAGAGCTGCAGCAGAGCAGTGATGGGATCTCTCCCGCTTCTCATTTCTCTGCAGATCGTGTGCAGAAACTTCCCCCTAGAGCGCACCGTTGACTTCATGACTGCCATCAAGGAGACCATCCGGAAAGCCAACGGAGTGCGCGTGCGTGCTGCTGGGAAGTGGATGACCACCTTCCTGCAGATGCACGGGAAGGACATCTGTTGGAACGTAAGAGACTTTCTTTCACGTGTCTTGGACTTTTGCTGGCTGTTGCACTCTGACTTGTGCCCTTTGCCCCTTGTGCTCAGGGCGTGGAGACCAGGGTAGCTGGCATGAAATTCAGGCTTTGGACTTGGCAGCATGTCAAGGGAGCAGGCACTGCTCATGCGCTGAATGTCCCTGGTTGGGAGTCCAGGGTGCAGCAAGTCATTCTTTCTCCTCTTCTTCTCTCAGGTGCCTCCGATCCTCTACATCCTGCGCAGCATCACATCGTTTGCGCAGCAGAGCACGTTCCTGCCCTTCCTGTGCCAGGCGGTGGTCATCCTCACCCGCTGTCACACTGAGGCCGTGATGCACAACTTCTCCCGGCCGCTTGGGCCAACGGACAGGTACTGGCACTCCCGCCTTTGCTGTTGCTGCAGAGGGATGTAGGGAGGAGGCAGCTTTTCTTTGTTGTGAATAGTCTCAAGTTGCGACTCTACTTTTTCTAGTGAGACATGGAGGAGAATAAGAGAATTTTGTCTTCAGCGATGGAGCCAATAGAAAGAAGAAGAAAGGATAAGAAAGGAAGGGAGGAGAGGAAAGGAGCAGGGAAGGAAAAAGGGAATGAAAAGGGAAATTTGAAAGGAGAAAAGGAGAAAAGGAGAAAAGGAGAAAAGGAGAAAAGAAGAGAAGAGAACGAGAAAAGAGAATATGAGCTGAAAAATTGTATTATTTATTATAAATAAATATATCAATATATAAATATATCAATATATCAATATATCAATATATAAATATATAAACAGTACTTTTTTTTTTTTTTTTTTTTTTTTTTTTTTTTTTACCACGTCTTTATTTCAATAGCTGCTGTCTCTTCTCCATACCAGTTACAGAATCACAGTCACCAAATGTCAGGGATTGGAAGAAAGCTCAAAAGCTCATCTAATCTAATCCCCCTGCTGGGAACACCTAGATTAGGTCACACAGGAATGTGTCCAGGCAGGTTTTGAATGTCTCCAGAGAGGGAGACCCCACAACCTCTCTGGACAGCCCGTTCCAATATTCTGTTACCACCACCAGGAAGTTTTTTTTCTAGCATTAATGTGGAACCTCTCATGTTCCAGCTTGTACCCATTGCCCTTATCCTGACACTGGATGTCACTGAGAAAAGCCTGGCTCCATCCTCCTGACAGACATCCTTTACATTTTTATAAGCGTTCATTAGGTCACCTCTCAGTCTCCTCCAAGCCAAAGCTTCCTCAGACTTTCCTCGTAAGGGAGATGCTCTGGTCCCTTCATCATCTCTGTGGCTCTGTGCTGGACTCTCTCAAGCAGTTCCCTGTCCTTCTTGAACAGAGGGGCCCAGAACTGGACACAATACTCCAGATGCGGTCTCACCAGGGCAGAGTAGAGAAGCAGGAGAACCTCTTTTGACCTAGAAACCATGCCCCTTCCAGTATGTCCCAGGGTGCCATTGGCCTTCTTGGCCACAAGGGCAGAGTGCTGGCTCATGGTCACCCTGCTGTCCACCAGGACCCACAGGTCCCTTTCCCCTACGCTGCTCTCCAACAGGTCAGTCCCTAACCTATGCTGGTATGTGGGGTCATTCAGAGCAATTTAAATCCAGGCCATGACGGAGACCAGCTCAAGACGCCTGGGACAGACGGGCTTAGGCTCTGGTGGCACAAAAGCAATGTTTATTGAAGGCTCATTCTTTTTATAGACTGGATACACTACAAGATCGTAGATAATTAGCAAGTGTGAAACCAAGCACAAAGCAGAGGCTTGTGTGCAAGCAGCTGTTCTTGTACTCCCTTATCCTAGTTTCCAGTGTTCTGCTTACCGAAACCGAAGTTCTTTCTTCCTTTGCCAATCAGTCACTGTTGTTTTTGCTAGAAGTATCCATCCCTTTCAGGGTCACTGTTGTTTTTGCTAGAAGTATCCATCCCTTTCAGGATGAAACACTGTAACACGTGACTGACCCTTTCAGGCCAGTCACGTAGTCCGCACAACAACAGTTCCCTCCATTCCACCCTTTTTTATCTTTTAAAGTTAAGGGTGGTGGTGGCTTGTGTTTCATTTGTTCTAGCTTGACCCTTTCAATTTCTGTTTTTATTGCCTGTAATTGATGAATTACTGTTCGCAAAACACAGGGGACCAGGACAAGTCCTACTAGCAAAAGCACGATCATAAAGCATACTCCATAAAATCCTTTTTGAAAAGACGAGAAAGAGGGAAATGTAGCCTTCAGTGTTTGTACGAAATCTTGTGCTCGGGTTGCTAGGGTTGTATCAAGTTTGTGGGCGTTCATTATGTCTTGTATATGTTGCTGAAATTCCTTTAAATCGGGAGAGGTGTTTGCATTATCCCAAATTCCTTGTAAATGACTTTGAATCTTGTACCAGGGAAATTGAGAGCTATTGTACACTCCTGGTGTGACACATATGGATGTGTATTCTGCATGACAAGTTAGGGATTCCTTAATTTGCATAGTTTCCAGTTGACGTCCCAATATGTCAACTGTATCTTTCAATGAATTCAGCTTCATTTCCATTTTTTCATCCATGCGTTCCTAATTCTTTAAGGCTTTACTAATATTGACAGTGAGATCATTTACGTAATTAGCGGTTTGAATACTTTGTGACAAAGATACTGAGGCAACTGTCGTTATTGTGATAGCAGTGATCAGTGCGGCAATCCCTGCAATTGTAAGTCCTAGTACCCGCTTTTGTCTACTCGATAGTCGCTGCGTAACTATCTCTAACACCTCTGTTCCCCTCTCTGCATACCAATCATGGGTAAGATTTACTGGAATATACACATAGGAGGGTTGCCTAACTAGCAAAAAGGAATCACTAGACCTGTTTATGCAATTCATTATATTACACTCTGTACACGTTACATTTGTGCTATTTACAGAACAATTTCCTGTCAGGAATGCACAGGGTTCAGGAAGACATGCTCGCATATAGAACACAGTAGTGTTTTGTGATGCACGCATTGCCCATACTTTGTCTATCTGTTCCCATGTCACATTAACCTTTTTTGCTTTAATTGGTCCCAATGCTGCTACTGCTTTCCACAAGTTGGTATAATATGTTTGATTATTTTTGGTCCAAATGGCAGAAACTAAGTTAATCGGGCGTCCATTTTCATTTATGACACTCCAGTCACATAAAGAAGTACTTGAGCGGGTAGTTTCGTTTGCATGGCAAAGTCTCCATCCTGGTGCAAAATTTCCATTGGGAGTTATGGATTTTATTGTTCTACATGAACAAATATGAGGGGGCATTCTTCCTGAACCTTTAGTATGTTTTGTGAGATTTGGAGAATAAAAATCCGTTGCCCAGTGAATTCCCGTTGTAACATTTGTGTCCCAATTTTCTTGCAAAATAATTTGCTCACACAGTGGATTTGTCTGATTCACTTGAAAACATATAGGCAAACTATGTAATTGTCCTGTATAATTGATTTTTGCCGAGAACTGCTGTATGTGATCATCAGAATATTGTCCCATGAACAAGGTTTGATTATTATACACAGGAATGTCTGTTGCTTCTTCCCAAGTCACTGCATGGATCAATGGTGGGTTTGGTACAAATGCCCAGTATGTTTCTGCAGATCCCACATGACGTAACAACCGTAATGTACTTATCAGAAGAGTGAGCAGTTGAAACCGATGCTGCCAAATGGCCTCACGGTTGAGAGAAACCGAGAGGCGTTGCATCTTTCTCCAAAGCTTTCCCATCCGGGTTTTGGGCATGTCGTATAAGTCGCTCTGGGATCCACCGAGGTGATGGTTCGTCTGCGGGAAACACACAAGCATACCCTCGTCCCCACATTAATATCGGATCTGGCCCACGTAATTGCCCATTTAAAGGGTCCCGCCAGTATACTAGTGGTTTAGGTTTATTTGTTGGATTCCAATGTCTGTCTGCAGCTGTTAACCCATCACTATCAACTTGCAAAAAATTGAGGATAAATAAGGCGTGATTTATCAAGGAAGCAGGCGTATCCTTAAAACCCCATATTCCCCGTTCTGATTTTTCTAATTGTTGTTTAATTAGATGATTGTATTTTTCAATGATTCCCTGACCTTGTGGGTTATAAGGGATACCAGTTTTGTGGTGCGTAGAGAATTGTGTACAGAAACGCTTAAAAGTGGAACTAGTATACGCAGGGCCATTATCAGTTTCGATGGCTTTAGGAACGCCGAGTACTGAAAAACAATGTAGCAGATGTGTGCAAACATGGGATGCGCGTTCTCCTGCTAGTGGAGTCACTACTGCAAAATGTGAAAATGTATCTGTTGTTATGTGAACATAAGAAAGTCTACCAAACGAGGGCATGTGCGTTATGTCCATTTGCCATAAATCCCTTGGTTTAAGACCTTGTGGATTTACACCCAAGTGTGGAACAGGTAACAGGGGCGCACAAGCAGAGCAATTTCTGACTATCTGTCGGGCTTGGTCTCTGGTAAGGTGGCAAAGTTTTCTGAGGGTGCGAGCGGAAACATGATGTAATTTATGTAATTGTTCAGCCTTTTGAATATTGGCAACGTAAATTCTAGTATAGTGATCGGCCTTCCTATTGCCGTCGGCTGAGAGTCCGGGAAGATTCGTGTGACTGCGTATATGACCAATATACACAGGATGGTTTCGCATTAAAAGAAGGGATTGAATTAAACTAAGGTATTGTTGAAGAAAGGTTACCTTGGAGTTGATTCGTGGAACAGTTTCTAGCATTTTTAGTGCATTTGCAGTGTACACGCTATCAGTAATAATGTTAAGTTTCTGTTGAAATTTAAGAAGAGCCTGATATACTGCATAAAGTTCAGCCATCTGCGCTGACACTTCTGATAACTTCCAAGTAAAAGTTTCATCAGATGTAACTAACGCAGCTTGACCATTAGAGGAACCATCAGTAAAAACAGTTAATGCTGCCGACATTGGTTGGCATTTAACAACAGTTGGGAAAGTAATAAAATGGTAAGCGGCAAACTGAGTATTTTGTCCTTTGGATAATCATTGGAAATTTCTCCTGTATATCCTGCAAGAGCTAGAGTAAATTCATCAAGTACATTTAAGAGCCAAGTGATTTGATCAGATTGATAGGGTAATATAATTGTATTAGGTTCTTTCCCTAAATATGTAACACTAAGCCGACGACCTGTTTGAATGCGTTCAGCTATTAATATAGGATGTGAGCGTAAGGTACCAGAATGAGCGTGTCGTCCATGAATCCAATGTGAAACACCATTTTGATATAATACTCCCATGGGGGTTAAAGGTGTAGGAGGTGTTATTAATTGCCCTGGTTCGGTAATAGAGGCATAAGTAACTTGTGCTGTTTCAATTGCTTGTTCAACTTTCCTCAAGGCTTCTGCTGCCAATGTAGTTAACTGTCGTGGGGAAGTTGGGTCTGGGTCTCCTTCAAGTATCTGAAACAGCCATCCGTAAAAGATACTCTCCTCCTGTAAGTACTGCTTTTGCTATGCTACGCCAATCTGCAGGGGGAAGTACGTTAGAGGCTACTGTCTCTAGTACTGCAGCAGTGAACGGAGCTGTTGGTCCGTATTGCGAACTAGCAGCTTTAAGTTCTTTTTACTGTTTAAAAGGAATCGGTTCATAACCGTTCAAAATACCCCCATTTGCAAGCTGGCGCTGTGTCACCGGGTATGCCTGGGATGGGGGACACTGATCAAGAAATGAATTCATTGTTTCGCCTGCTCGTCTAGCATCTCTCAATGCTAATTGCATGGGAGACTGTTGCGTGAGTAACGTATCTACTCCTGGCAGGGGGGGCATTCGACCTGGTCTAAAGGCAGGCAGAATGACCGGAGGATTGGACACATTATCAGTCGCTGTTAGCGTCTGAACTGCAGCATCAGCAATTTGCAGTGCTGGGAAAGCAGCTGTTAATTCCTTACGTATTTCAACGCCTTCTCTTTCTAATTCTCCCCAGTCATCAGGACCTAGCGTGTCTGGAACTGCGTTATCATCAGGAGGTCGACAAGGTGGCAATTCGCCTGCTGATTTACTAACCCTCGGTTGTTCATACCTCGGAGGGAATGAAGGGGGTGCCGGAGGCATAGATGAAGGGATATGATCTAAAGATTTTGAACGTGGCAGGGTAGGATATAGCTTATCAGTAGAACGAGTAATCCGCTGCCATTTCTCATCCCCTGTGTCTCCTCTGAGACATTCTTTTATTAAGGTCCAAAGCGTAAAGGTATCGATGGGGACTTTCGCAGCACCATGCACAGCGTAATAGCCTTGGAGTCTTTCACCTACTTTGTTCCAAGTTTCAATATTAATTGTCCCGTCCCTGGGAAACCAAGGACAAACTTCCCCTATGAAATCTAAAAAACGACTAATCTGCGCCCGAGTTACCCTTATCCCTCGAGCAACTAACAAAGACTTTAACATTGCTGCAAAAACACCTCTTTCTGTACTTGCAGCGTGACCCATTTCTATTTCTTGAACGATCTGTCCAATTCCCTAGTCCTTGCCTCCCAAAATCAACTTACCAACCGCGGCTCGTAGGAGGAAGCGACGCCTTTTGTCGTTTGGAGTCCGAGATTCCCGGGTTTCGGCACCAAATGACGGAGACCAGCTCAAGACGCCTGGGACAGACGGGCTTAGGCTCTGGTGGCACAAAAGCAATGTTTATTGAAGGCTCATTCTTTTTATAGACTGGATACACTACAAGATCGTAGATAATTAGCAAGTGTGAAACCAAGCACAAAGCAGAGGCTTGTGTGCAAGCAGCTGTTCTTGTACTCCCTTATCCTAGTTTCCAGTGTTCTGCTTACCGAAACCGAAGTTCTTTCTTCCTTTGCCAATCAGTCACTGTTGTTTTTGCTAGAAGTATCCATCCCTTTCAGGGTCACTGTTGTTTTTGCTAGAAGTATCCATCCCTTTCAGGATGAAACACTGTAACACGTGACTGACCCTTTCAGGCCAGTCACGTAGTCCGCACAACAACAGTTCCCTCCATTCCACCCTCTTTTTATCTTTTTAAGTTAAGGGTGGTGGTGGCTTGTGTTTCATTTGTTCTAGCTTGACCCTTTCAATTTCTGTTTTTATTGCCTGTAATTGATGAATTACTGTTCGCAAAACACAGGGGACCAGGACAAGTCCTACTAGCAAAAGCACGATCATAAAGCATACTCCATAAAATCCTTTTTGAAAAGACGAGAAAGAGGGAAATGTAGCCTTCAGTGTTTGTACGAAATCTTGTGCTCGGGTTGCTAGGGTTGTATCAAGTTTGTGGGCGTTCATTATGTCTTGTATATGTTGCTGAAATTCCTTTAAATCGGGAGAGGTGTTTGCATTATCCCAAATTCCTTGTAAATGACTTTGAATCTTGTACCAGGGAAATTGTTGTTTTTGTTTTTGTTTTTGTTGTACCAGGGAAAACTGTTGTTTTTGCTAGAAGTATCCATCCCTTTCAGGATGAAACACTGTAACACGTGACTGACCCTTTCAGGGCAGTCACCAAGTCCGCACAACAACAGTTACCCTTCAAGGCCACAGGCAGAGCTGTCAGCTGCTGCAGCTGGGCTGGAAATCTGCTCCTGCTGGTGCTCGCCATAGGGAATTAGGCCAAGGGAACAGCACTGGGAGGTCAGTCTCCAAATCCAGTGTTTAAAGGGAGCTTTTCTTACACTCATTTTCACACATGCCTATTTGTGTGCCTTCATGCCATTGCAGAGCTCACCTGGCTGCATTTCCACATGCAAAGAATTGGTATGCGTGTTTTCGGTGCTTGTGTATGCACGTGCATACATACACACTGACGGGAGGAGAGGCGTTGCATTAAGCTGACTGCATCTACGTTTGAAGCAGATTTGATAATGACCCTAAATATGGACCCAAGTGTTTCTTCTGCTGCTAACTGACCTAATGGATTTCATATTTGTATTTGCGGTATTTGTCACCACAAAATGCCAAGGAATCCTCAAGTTTGATAATGCCCCTCTCCTTACTCACTCAGCTGCAGCCCCTTACACAATACTTTGTCTGTCTGATTTACACAGAATTCCTGACAGGACCAACGTACACCCTGTGTATTCACAGTTTCACTAAATGTCAGGGATTGGGAGGGAACTTGAAAGATCATCCAGTCCAATCCCCCTGCCTTAGCAGGAACACCTAGATTAGGTCAGGCACGAATGTGTCCAGGCAGGTTCTGAACGTCTCCAGAGAGGGAGACCCCACAGCCTCTCTGGGCAGCCCGTTCCGCTGTTCTGCTACATTCACCATAAAGAAGTTTTTTTTTCTCGTATGAATGTATTCATTTTTGATCAGATGCGGTGGAGTCTCCTTAACATCTCTGACACGTGCCCCCAGTAGACAGCCAAGCTCTCTGGAGAGGTTGTCTGGGCAGCAGATGGGGGCCTCAGTGCCTCCCGGCATGGAGTCCCCAGTCACTAAGACAACGCCGGGCAACGGTGCCCAGCAGCTGCTCCCTGGCAGGGGCTCTCCATCACCCGCTGAGGTCATTCCCTGCGTCAGCATGGAACCGGAACCCCAGAGCCGATTGCGTCACACAAACGTGCTGTGTTTGAGAGCCTGCAGGGTTGCCCTGGGGACCTGTGTGGTCCCCAGCCCGGGCTGTGTCACTCATTCTCTGTGAGGCAACACTGCAGTGTGGTGTCACAGTGGCTGCCTCATACACCCTTGTGGAGCGGTGGGAGCGGTGGCTCAGTCCGCTTGTGGGACCCGCAGGAAGTGGAACCAGAGAGAGCTTTGCGTCTATCTGGAGGCATCCTGCTATCATGGAGAGGCTGAGAGCCCTTCGAGGTGAGTCCCTCCACCTCTCCGGACCCCGTGACGCTGCCCGAGCACACGTGTGCCTCCAGTGTGTGTTTAGGACGTGCCAGCAGCACTGTCCTTGCTCTGCCGAGTGCAGCTGCTCACCGTGGTTTCCCCAGGACCCCAGCAAGGGGAAAGCTCCCTCCCCTGCCCCCACCAACCACACGCAGCCTCGCGCTGTGGAGCTGGAGGAGCGTTCCTCCCACAGCTGGCCGGATGCTAGGCCCTGGCTCCAAGCAACACCTGCAGCAGCTGCTCTGCTCTTTCCTTCCAGGTCTCTTTGCTTGTGTGGGCTGCGTGCCCAGGCGTACGCTTCGCAGGGAGAGAAGCAGGGTGTCAAGCCCTGTCCCTACCTGCGCCGCGACCTTACTGCTTCAGCGCCTGCAAGATCGGGAGGTGAGCTGGGGACATCCAACCACCAACCCTTGCCCTCCTGGCCCGGGGCCACGGTGCCGTGGGTGCCAGGCCCGGCAGCACATCCACAGAGCGATGGGTGGCAGCGGGCAAAGCGAGCGTGACTGATCCTTGTCCCCAGGGTGACCGAGCGCAGGCGTACTGTGAGCTGGAGAGCGCCCTGTGCCAAGACAGCAGCCGCCCGCCGTGCGGAGTGGTGAACCGGCTGCTGGCAGAGGTGTCCCGGGACCTGACGGCAGCCCAGGTGAGGGCTCACTCCCAAAGGCAAAGGGAACCGCCTGCCCACGCTGGTGTTCTGCTGGCGCATGGTGGTGCCTTAGCTCTTCCAAGGGCCTCAGGCAGTCTCCTGGGCCGCGTGTCACCAGTGACTCTCTTCCAGGGCGTGACCAGCAATGTCAAGACAGCTGCCAGCAATGTCCTGGTGGCTCTGGCTCGGACGCACTTCACCTTGGTGATGGCTGAGCTCCAGAGCCACCTGAAGGCCACGGGGGACATGTGCAAGGAGTTGGTGCTCATCACCCTGAGCAAACTCTTCAGCACCTATGGTAGAGTACCCTCAACCTCCTGACATCTAGAACAACCGGGAAAGGGGTCTCTGCCCTCTGAGTGTGATCTGCACTGAGCTGGGGGCCGCAGGGCTGCTGTCCACCTACCTTGCTGCCGGGGCTCTGACTGTGGCCCTCTCCTTCCTTTCCGCAGCTCCACAGTGCATCCCCTTTGTGTGGCTGATGCTGGCAGGCCTGCGCAGTGTGGTGGGCCAGGTGAAGAGTGGCCAGGTCCTGCGCATCGCTTGTGCTGGTGAGTGCCGGCCCCAGAGCAGCCCTGCTGCAGACTCTCACAGGCTCCGTTTTCTCTCACTCTCTTAAACAAACAAACAAACAAACAAACAAACAAACAAACAAACAAATAAATATTGTTTTTTAATTATTTTTATTTTGTTTTTTCAGTTTTGAAACAGTGGCTGGATGGAGTCAAGAATTACTTGTCCTCAGGAATGCAGTGCCCCTGGACTGCCATGGAGAAAGAGCAGAGCTATGAGAACCTTCACGAGCTGCTCTTCTCTGTGGTGTGGAACTGGCAAGACTGCCAGGAGGAAAAGGTGAGCCCTGCTGCATTCCCAGCCCAGGATGGCAGCAGGGGCACCCATGTCGGCAGCTCTGTCTGTGCCCGGTGGGCTGAGAGCTGATGGGTGATGAGAGGGAGTGGGCTGGCTCTGCAAAGGGCCCTGAAGTGGCTCTGTGCCAGGGAGCAGCTGCATGTCACAGCACTGTGGCAGGAGGAGCTGGGGATGAGGGTATGGGGAAAAGCTGCCTGCCCTCCAGAGCAAGCCCATCTCCTGCCAGGCGTGGGGGTGTGGGGGTGTGGGGGTGTGGGGAAGGGGAAGGGAAAGGGAAAGCCCTCTGCGTAGGAAGGGCAGACCTTCAGTCTTTGATGCCGGGCCTCTGCCATCCTCTCCAGGACAAACAGGCCGTCCTTGGGGCTGTGGCTGCCATGTTGGAGGTTCTCCTGCAAGAGGAGCAGCACCAAGAGCAGGTCTGGGAGCAGCTCCTCTGGCTCGTTCACCCGTGTCAGGAGATCCAAGACACCTGCAGGGTGGCCAAGGTGAGAGACATTGCGCAGGGCTCAGGGTAGACGTGGGGCCCGTGCAAATGCCACCAGGGGTCAGGGGGATGCAGGGAGGAGGTGGGGAGCCCTTGGAGAAAGAAGGAATGGGTGTTCAAGGGAGCTCTGAGGCTTCCTGAGCTCTTCAGTCAGAGAAGGAACAACCCGGACAGGAGCCAGGAGGGAACCAAGAATCACTGGGGCTCATCTCCTGGGGATGGGGATGGGATCTCGTGGGGCTTCACCACCACTGTGGGGCTCTGAGTGCCTGAGGAGCTCTATGCTAACAATTGGGAGGACCACATCCAGTTGCATCTGATGGGGGAGAAGTGGGCTGCTGGGTGGGCAATGCCTGCAAATGATGCCCAAACACGGCATGCTCGATTGAGAGCAGAGAGACTCTCTTGGTGCCGCTGGGAGGTGGGGGATAAACAAGAACGCCTGTGCAGGAGCTTCTCCCTGCAGAGAAACAGTTGGGAATTGGGAAACAGTTTCTCCACTCCTGGCTGGTGGCTAGATGTGGCTTCATCCCTTTCTTCCTCTCCCGCTCTCTTGCAGAGCCTCACTATCTTCCTGGAGGCCTTAGGGGGCATTGAGTCTGCAATCCCAGGGGACAAGTTTCTGGACGTCACCACGGCCGTGTTTTACCAGGTAAGGGGAGCCTATCCTTGCGCCCACAGCAGTTTCCCTTGTGGCTAAGTCGACTGCAAAGCTGCGAGCCCCGGAATAAGGAGGCTCAGCCTTAGCTCCTGCATGCTCAAGGCTGTTCCAGAGCCATGCATGTACTCTCGGGGATGCTGCGGGGTGGGCTGGGCTGGGTTTTGTCTGCCTGTCCTCTTCCCGAGAGTGCCCAGGGAGACGAGAGCGGGCAGCACAGTGTCTTTTCCGTCCTCAGTGCTGATGTGATTGTATCAAATGGACCTTGTTCCCACAGCTCTATGACGACAGCAAGCAGCACAGCGAGGCTGATCGTGCACAGCTGACCCACTGCATCATGCTGCAGGGTAAGGAGAGGGGCTTGGGCGATGCTTGGCGCTGCCCTGGCCAAAACCTCTCTCACAAAGCTCAGGAATGGGCGTGAGGTTCTTGCTAACATAGCGTGGGATTTCCTCCCTGCAGCCCGGATCTGCCCAGAGGAAACCATCCTGTTTCTGCAGTCGCAGCTGGGCGATGACTGGGAGCCTGGATGCGTGGCAGCCCTGGGTCTGCTGGGTGCTCTGGCTCGCTCTGATGGTCAGTACCACGGGTTGGTCAGTACCACGCCTTGGGACTGCCAGGGCTCCCTTCTGCCATCTGCGCTGTGGCTCCGCTCATGCTTCTGTGCATCTCTTGCAGAGCCCATGATGACGGAGATGCTGCCCCAGGTCGTCGAGGCTGTGCAGCGTCTGTGCAGCGACCCCAGCATCCGGGTGAGCTGGTTTGGGAAAAGAAAGCGCTGTCGGGGTGGTGATGCTGCTGCCAGCACGGGCAGGGCTGGGGTGACTAGAGAGGTGCTGGGCCATTGACCAGGCGGTCACGATGGCTCCTGTGGGGAGAGCAGGCAGAGTGGAGCGGGCGGGTCCCTGTGCTGTGCATGGAAAGTGCACAGCCTGGTGCTAAGGCCTGGCCCTCACCTCAGTAGCTAAAGCCTCTCCACTGCTCTTGCTGTCTCTGCTCATGCCCAAAGGGCTGCCCCGATGAGCAGGTGGCTTCCCTTTGCCTTCTGACCAGGAAAATCACACCCAGAATTGACCCCTTGCAGGTGAGGACGGCTATTCTGTATTTCATCAAGGATCTGCTCAGTTCTAACACCCGGAGCTGCTCAGCCTGGGATGTGGTAGGGCACCTCTTCAGGGAGTTCAGCCGCGCCACAGGAAGAAGGGTAAGGACAGTGGGCAGCATCTTCTTTTGGAAGACCCGTGCTGCTCAGAGGCTGCTATACAGAAGCACCGCTGGGGCCACACCTGAGCCTCCTGAGAGGCTCCTGAGAACTGAGCATAAGCAGTGTTTCAACACCATTCTGGTGCAGGCAACCGGAAACCTTTCTGCCCGGGAAGCCCAGGAAGAAGGAGCTCTCCAGGAGCTTTGCATGGACATCCTGGCATCACTGGACGTCTCTGTGAGAGGGATGTCCAAAGTAAGTCACGCTCTGCCCTGCTGCTGCTCCCTGCCTTTGCGCCACGTGTTCCTCGTCCCATTCCAAGACCCCAGGTCTCTCCTCCAATGTGCTCTGAAGCACACAGGACTCAGGGAAATTCACAGAGTCCTCTTCATCTCTGAGCGGAAGCGGGAATGCTGACCTGCTCAACTGCCTCGTTCCCTACAGCTCCTGTGGCCGCGGCTGCTGTTGTTTGTGGTGCCAGCGCAGTACACGGGTATGCTGATCCCAGTCTCCCGCTGTGTCTGTGCCCTGGCTGAGAGAGAGGAGCTGACAGGACGGCCGATAGAACATCTGGATCGCCATTTCGTCAGCTCCATGTTTCAAGGTAGGAGCAAAAACTCCCCCAGTGAGCTCTGCTGACCTGTGGTAGCAGCCAGAAGGGACAGCGGAGGTGCGTGTGGCTGGGCACGCAGTGTCTGGGAGTCTTACTCAGCACTTTTTGTCTCTTTGCAGGCCCACTGCTGACGCCCCAGACACTGCTGGCACGACTGCTGGTGAGTAGATGCTCCAGAGGCCGGTTCTACGAGCACCCAGGAGGAAGCAGCATGGCCATGGGCAAAGCTGTTGGCTGCTCACTGCCTGCCAGAGCAGAGCCGAGTTGCTTCCATCCTGGGGGGAAGCCGTTGCTCTTGCTGCAGAAGCGACCCTGCTTTTTCTTGCTCTCACTCAGGTGGTGGCAGGCAGCCCTGTTGCAGGCAGCCAACTCCAAGCTGCTGCCTTACTGCTGATGAAAAACCTCCACAGCAGGTTCCACAGAGCTGTGGGGGCCATGTGGGCTACTGAAATCCCCCTGCTGCTGCAGTGTCTTGAAGGTACAGCACTGGAGGGGAAGAAGAGGCAGAGGCAGAGGCAGGGAAGGGAAGGGAAGGGAAGGGAAGGGAAGGGAAGGGAAGGGAAGGGAAGGGAAGGGAAGGGAAGGGAAGGGAAGGGAAGGGAAGGGAAGGGAAGGGAAGGGAAGGGAAGGGAAGGGAAGGGAAGGGAAGGGAAGGGAAGGGAAGGGAAGGGAAGGGAAGGGAAGGGAAGGGAAGGGAAGGGAAGGGAAGGGAAGGGAAGGGAAGGGAAGGGAAGGGAAGGGAAGGGAAGGGAAGGGAAGGGAAGGGAAGGGAAGGGAAGGGAAGGGAAGGGAAGGGAAGGGAAGGGGGGGAGTGAAAATGCAGCTCTGTAGCATGGCAGAGGGGAAGCACTGCCTGCAGCCCAATTCTTGCTCTGCTGCTGCCGTTCCCATTCCTGGGAGTCAGCACTGAGGCCCAGGGACCTATCCCACCAGAGATCTGCCCATTCCAGGACAGGGATGGGCCCTTCACGTCCCCTCAGACAGCAGCCTTGGAGCACTTAGTTCCGTGTTCCTGCGGAGGCAGTGTCTGTGGGGAGGGACAGGTCATTGTGGAGGAGGTGCGGGTCCCAGCTTGGCAGTGTCAAGTGCCCAGGCCAAGCCAGGTTTGCAGCAGCTCTTCTTCTGTGCCTTGATCCCAAGTCAGGGTCTTTTTCTTCCTATTGCTGTGCAGGGAGAAATGAGAGCTTCCCGGACACTGCCGAGTTTGAGCGCCGTCTGCTAAAGGTACAGCATTGCCGGGAGGCGCGGTGCAGAGAAGTGCTTGCCTGCCCCAAGGAGCCCCGCTCCCACATGAGCCGCTGTGGGACAGGAACAGCCTCTCAAGCGCTGCTGCGGAGCGGAGCGGAGCGGCCGCCCGCCTTTGTGGCGCTGCCTCTTCCGCTCTGTCCCAAGCCCAGGGGGGTCTGATGAGAAGAGCAGCAGGCGGCTTTGATGGAGGGAGGGAATGCTGGGGGAGCTGGGAGAGGGACTGTTCTTCCAGGCACCTCTCCCCAGAGGCCTGCAGCAACTTGGGAGTGAGGGAAGAGGCAAAGGGCAAGGGAACATTGTCTTCTCCTGTTCTCCAACAGTTCCTGAAGGCGTCGCTGGACACAATAGAGGAGAAGGCATGGATCGAGGCCCTGAGCTGTGAGCTGAGCCAGCGGCTGAGCAGCTCTGCCAGCAGCTCTGCAGAAAAGGTGAGTTCCCCCCGGCTCTACGCAGCGGTGCAGCTGCAGGTGTCCAGCGGGGGCTGGGGCTGCGGCTGGTGCTCTGCCCACGCGGGATGCTGATGCTGCTTCCCCAGTCTGTGCCCCCCGGAGGGCCTTTCCCTGCAATCTGCCCGGGGATGGCTAAAGCTCGGCCCCGCAGCTGCTCTCAGCAACCGCCAGGGAGCTTGGGTCCTCCCCACCTGGCCCTCCGCCAGCAGGTTAAGCTGCTGCCACATCTCAGCTTCTTCCTTCCCTTCCCATGCAGTCGTTCCTGTGCAAGGCTCTGGGCACGGTGCTGGGATCCTGTAAGGGAGTCCTCCACGTCCAGGAGAAGCTGCTCCAGCACCTGGAGGAGGCAAATGCAGAGGAGCCATGTGAGGCCCAGGTGAGCTCTCCTCTCCTCCAGCTCCTGTCAGCATCCCCGCTCTGGCCCTGGGGCAGAGGCCTTCTCCTGGCCCTGCTCGGGGCCTTTCAACCTCCGCACTGCTGCCATTTTCCTCAGGAGAGGACCTGTAGATTCAGGCCTGTGCCAACGGCCCCTTGTTCTTTTGTGCAGGGAATCATCTCTCTTCTCAGCCATGCTGCTGAGAGTAACTTCCACACAGTCCTGGCCACGCTCACCATGTTTGCGTCCAGGCTGTGCAAAGGCCGCAATGCCAGGATTTCCAGGCGCAAGAAGGTAAAGCGTTACGGGTTTCCATCTTGGCATTCTTCTGCCTTATTTTCCCTGCAGCTCCTGCCTTGGGAGCCCAGGTGCATCGCGGGGCACTGGGGGCCGTTAGCGAGTCTCTCAAGGCATTTCTTCCCACACAGATGGAGCTGGACGGCACGAGAGCTCATGCCACACGCAGCGCTCTCATGCTCGCCCACGGCAGCGTGGCACTGCGTGCCTCCCAAGAACAGCTGCTCGCCCACCTGGAGGGAGACATCGTGGGCAACATCCTGATGCTCTACAGCTGCAGCTGCCGGGTGAGAGCTCAAAGCGTGCCAGGGTGTCTGAGCGCCCAGCTGCAGCCCCTCCACATGGGGAGATGCTGAGATGGGCCTTCCCTTTCCAAAGGTCCCCCGGGGAACTGTTTGTGCCCAGATAAAGATCCAAGCCCTTCCCTTAGCCTTGTCCCCACGTGTCCCCCTTGCAGCCCCCTTGTGTCCCTTCCCGCAGTTCAAAGAATGTTCTTCTCTCTTGCTCCTCAGGACTTGCAGAACAACCTCGCGCTGGTGCAGAGCATCACCGACTGCAGCTCTGCCTTCCAAGCTGTGGGTGATTCTGCAAGCTTTAACCCCTCCCTGAAGGGAAAGCTTCTGGAAATCCTGATGGTGAGTGCCTAGAGACAGGGCTGTCTGCAGAGGAGTTCTGGGCTGCGCCACAAGGCTCGCTTCCCTGGGGGCATGCAGGTCTCCAGCAGCCACACGTCTCCAGCTGGTGGGGACTTTGGGTGCTGGCAGGCAGCGGCTGGGCAGCGGGCTAGGTGCACCAGCTGCTGCATCCTGCAGCGCTTCCATGGGAAAGTGATGGGGCTGGTGTGTGGCAGTTGTGCCTGTCTCGGGGCCGGGTGGAACAGCTCTTGTGTGCCCCTTGCCCACTTTGACACTGTCTCTCTGGGACTTGCAGGACCTGATGAAGAAGTATTACTCGGGCATCCCTGTCTCCCCAGTGCCTCTCAAGGTGGTTCTGGCCCTGGAGCAGTTGAGGTAAGGGCTGAGGTTGCAAGTCAGGATGGTGATCCCCATTTTGGGCAGCTCCTGAGGGCCTGGAGGGGTCGGGGGGGAGGAGCCCCATCTACAGCAGGAGAGACGGCTGGGCTGTTGTGCCCAGCAAAGCTGAGGTTCTGGCCAGGGAGAAAGGCCCTGGTGCTCCTGTCCCCTGGCAGGGAAGAGAGGGAGAGCTGGGGTCTCCTTCCCTCCAGAGCGGGAGGTGGTTCACTGCTGCCGGGGAGGAGGTGGGCGCTGCTGGAACTGAAGGCAGTGCTCAGCAGCAGGAGCTGGGTGGGGCTATTGGCTTTGTAGCTGTCCATTAGGAGAAACTCCGATGTTGTCTGAACCAGTCTGGAGAGGTAAAGACCCTTTCTGATTGTTCTTCCTGTTTTCCTCCTCTCAGCAAGCTGAAGCCCTCCTCTGAAAGCAAGGACCTGCGTGAGATGTTGGTCCTGTGCTGCAAGAACATCGTGACACACCCTTCAGCAGAGATGATGCTGAAGATCAGGAAGTCACAGCAAGCAGCACAGTACCTGCAGGTAACCTGCCGTAACTTTCCCAGCCACCTCTCGGTCAAAGCCTACCTCAGCACACACAACCTCTGCTCTGGCAGCAGCCGAGATGCTACACGTCACTCCCCTCTTCTGCTTTCAGCTTCAGCAAACATCACTGAAAGCTCTGGGCCGGCTCATGGTGGTCCTGCTGGAGACAGAGCCCAGCGGCGGCTTCTTTCAGAACATAGTCCATGTGAGTAGTCGTGGGGCAAGGGAGAAAGCATGGTGCCTGTCAATAGCGGGGGCAGAGATCTGGGGACTGAGAGGAGGATGAGAGGGGGAGAAATCTCCTGCTGACGTGCCAGCTCACTGCGAGCTCAGAAATGGGCCCTGCAGGGGGAAAGCAGGAGCCAGCCCCTGGCAGGCCACAGCCAAGGAAAAGCTCCTGGGTTGGGAGGCAGGAGTGACTGCAGAGAGCGGGGCGGCAGTGCCGGTGCTCTGTGAGGCAGGAGGCCACATGGAGCAACAGGGCAGGCCTTGAGGGAAAGTGCTGGGAAAGGAGGGACAGGGAGAGGGGTGGCAGGAAGGGAAAGAAAAGACATCCTCAGTGAGACAGATGCTCTACCCCAGGTGCTGCAGAAATCGATGGTCTCAAGCAACGTGTGGGAGCGCCAGAGGGCCCTGCAGACCTGCTCCCAGCTGCTGGCTGTTTGTGAAGAGCTTCAAGTGAGTAAAGAGCCCCACCGCATGCCCCCTGCTCCCTCCCCAGCGCCCCTGAGCTGGAAGGCGAGCTCTGCCCAGCTGTGCATGCTGTGTCATGGCATGGGAAGGCACAGATGGGAGAAGCTGGGGAGAGCTGGGGCCATCTACAGCTTTGTTCCTGCCTCTCACCCCTGCAGAGAAGAGATGCCTGTGAGCACTTTGGCTCCTTGGTGGGATTGCTGGCGCCTCTGACTTGTGACCCCATGCCCGCATCCCGCCAGCTGGCTGTCACCTGTCTGAGCTCCCTTCTGCGAATCCAGGGTGAGTGGAGCAGGCGTGCTCCAGCCCTCTGCCCTCCTCTGTAGCCCTACCAGAGCCCCACGGGCTAGGCCCTGTTTACAGGAGGGAGAGGCACCGTGCACAGCTCTCTTCTTGTCCCCACCCTGTCCTCTGTCTTTCTCCCGTGGAAAGCAGTTTCATTCCCAGAAGCATGACTTCCCTTTTCTCCCTGTGCTCTTTCCAGCCAAAGCGACCATCACAGAGATCGAGACGGGTGACATCGGGAGCCTGTGCGAGGGGCTGCATGCCTGCAGCATCGCCTCTCAGCTGCAGGCCACATCCAAAATGGCCATGGTATGTGGACCCAAGAAGGGGTGGGGTGATCTCTGTGCGTAGGCTTCTGCAGAACCCTGTGCTGCTCCCAGCCTCTCACACTGTTTCCCAAATGAGCTGTTACCCTGAGTCCTCTTTTCCCAGTGCAAGAAGCAGGAGGCTCTGAGCTATGTCTGGCCTTCAGGCACCCAGTGCAAGGAGCTGACTCCATGATGTGCGTTTGTGTGTGTGAGTGCACTTGCATGCATGTGTGATTGTGGCTGCTGGGAGGTAGGCTTTGCACGTAAGCAAACACCATGGGTGCAGAAGCTGAGAGAAGGCTCAGCCGCCTTCCGTATAAACATCAGGGTGCAGACAGCGGGAGCGCTGTGATTGCTGCCTGAATGAGCGGCACGCCGCTGAGCTAAGAATGCCCTCAAGGCTGCTTTCTGTTCCGAAGAGCTGCAGCAGAGCAGTGATGGGATCTCTCCCGCTTCTCATTTCTCTGCAGATCGTGTGCAGAAACTTCCCCCTAGAGCGCACCGTTGACTTCATGACTGCCATCAAGGAGACCATCCGGAAAGCCAACGGAGTGCGCGTGCGTGCTGCTGGGAAGTGGATGACCACCTTCCTGCAGATGCACGGGAAGGACATCTGTTGGAACGTAAGAGACTTTCTTTCACGTGTCTTGGACTTTTGCTGGCTGTTGCACTCTGACTTGTGCCCTTTGCCCCTTGTGCTCAGGGCGTGGAGACCAGGGTAGCTGGCATGAAATTCAGGCTTCGGACTTGGCAACATGTCAAGGGAGCAGGCACTGCTCATGCGCTGAATGTCCCTGGTTGGGAGTCCAGGGTGCAGCAAGTCATTCTTTCTCTTCTTCTCTCAGGTGCCTCCGATCCTCTACATCCTGCGCAGCATCACATCGTTTGCGCAGCAGAGCACGTTCCTGCCCTTCCTGTGCCAGGCGGTGGTCATCCTCACCCGCTGTCACACTGAGGCCGTGATGCACAACTTCTCCCGGCCGCTTGGGCCAACGGACAGGTACTGGCACTCCCGCCTTTGCTGTTGCTGCAGAGGGATGTAGGGAGGAGGCAGCTTTTCTTTGTTGTGAATAGTCTCAAGTTGCGACTCTACTTTTTCTAGTGAGACATGGAGGAGAATAAGAGAATTTTGTCTTCAGCGATGGAGCCAATAGAAAGAAGAAGAAAGGATAAGAAAGGAAGGGAGGAGAGGAAAGGAGCAGGGAAGGAAAAAGGGAATGAAAAGGGAAATTTGAAAGGAGAAAAGGAGAAAAGGAGAAAAGGAGAAAAGGAGAAAAGAAGAGAAGAGAACGAGAAAAGAGAATATGAGCTGAAAAATTGTATTATTTATTATAAATAAATATATCAATATATAAATATATCAATATATCAATATATCAATATATAAATATATAAACAGTACTTTTTTTTTTTTTTTTTACCACGTCTTTATTTCAATAGCTGCTGTCTCTTCTCCATACCAGTTACAGAATCACAGTCACCAAATGTCAGGGATTGGAAGAAAGCTCAAAAGCTCATCTAATCTAATCCCCCTGCTGGGAACACCTAGATTAGGTCACACAGGAATGTGTCCAGGCAGGTTTTGAATGTCTCCAGAGAGGGAGACCCCACAACCTCTCTGGACAGCCCGTTCCAATATTCTGTTACCACCACCAGGAAGTTTTTTTTCTAGCATTAATGTGGAACCTCTCATGTTCCAGCTTGTACCCATTGCCCTTATCCTGACACTGGATGTCACTGAGAAAAGCCTGGCTCCATCCTCCTGACAGACATCCTTTACATTTTTATAAGCGTTCATTAGGTCACCTCTCAGTCTCCTCCAAGCCAAAGCTTCCTCAGACTTTCCTCGTAAGGGAGATGCTCTGGTCCCTTCATCATCTCTGTGGCTCTGTGCTGGACTCTCTCAAGCAGTTCCCTGTCCTTCTTGAACAGAGGGGCCCAGAACTGGACACAATACTCCAGATGCGGTCTCACCAGGGCAGAGTAGAGAAGCAGGAGAACCTCTTTTGACCTAGAAACCATGCCCCTTCCAGTATGTCCCAGGGTGCCATTGGCCTTCTTGGCCACAAGGGCAGAGTGCTGGCTCATGGTCACCCTGCTGTCCACCAGGACCCACAGGTCCCTTTCCCCTACGCTGCTCTCCAACAGGTCAGTCCCTAACCTATGCTGGTATGTGGGGTCATTCAGAGCAATTTAAATCCAGGCCATGACGGAGACCAGCTCAAGACGCCTGGGACAGACGGGCTTAGGCTCTGGTGGCACAAAAGCAATGTTTATTGAAGGCTCATTCTTTTTATAGACTGGATACACTACAAGATCGTAGATAATTAGCAAGTGTGAAACCAAGCACAAAGCAGAGGCTTGTGTGCAAGCAGCTGTTCTTGTACTCCCTTATCCTAGTTTCCAGTGTTCTGCTTACCGAAACCGAAGTTCTTTCTTCCTTTGCCAATCAGTCACTGTTGTTTTTGCTAGAAGTATCCATCCCTTTCAGGGTCACTGTTGTTTTTGCTAGAAGTATCCATCCCTTTCAGGATGAAACACTGTAACACGTGACTGACCCTTTCAGGCCAGTCACGTAGTCCGCACAACAACAGTTCCCTCCATTCCACCCTTTTTTATCTTTTAAAGTTAAGGGTGGTGGTGGCTTGTGTTTCATTTGTTCTAGCTTGACCCTTTCAATTTCTGTTTTTATTGCCTGTAATTGATGAATTACTGTTCGCAAAACACAGGGGACCAGGACAAGTCCTACTAGCAAAAGCACGATCATAAAGCATACTCCATAAAATCCTTTTTGAAAAGACGAGAAAGAGGGAAATGTAGCCTTCAGTGTTTGTACGAAATCTTGTGCTCGGGTTGCTAGGGTTGTATCAAGTTTGTGGGCGTTCATTATGTCTTGTATATGTTGCTGAAATTCCTTTAAATCGGGAGAGGTGTTTGCATTATCCCAAATTCCTTGTAAATGACTTTGAATCTTGTACCAGGGAAATTGAGAGCTATTGTACACTCCTGGTGTGACACATATGGATGTGTATTCTGCATGACAAGTTAGGGATTCCTTAATTTGCATAGTTTCCAGTTGACGTCCCAATATGTCAACTGTATCTTTCAATGAATTCAGCTTCATTTCCATTTTTTCATCCATGCGTTCCTAATTCTTTAAGGCTTTACTAATATTGACAGTGAGATCATTTACGTAATTAGCGGTTTGAATACTTTGTGACAAAGATACTGAGGCAACTGTCGTTATTGTGATAGCAGTGATCAGTGCGGCAATCCCTGCAATTGTAAGTCCTAGTACCCGCTTTTGTCTACTCGATAGTCGCTGCGTAACTATCTCTAACACCTCTGTTCCCCTCTCTGCATACCAATCATGGGTAAGATTTACTGGAATATACACATAGGAGGGTTGCCTAACTAGCAAAAAGGAATCACTAGACCTGTTTATGCAATTCATTATATTACACTCTGTACACGTTACATTTGTGCTATTTACAGAACAATTTCCTGTCAGGAATGCACAGGGTTCAGGAAGACATGCTCGCATATAGAACACAGTAGTGTTTTGTGATGCACGCATTGCCCATACTTTGTCTATCTGTTCCCATGTCACATTAACCTTTTTTGCTTTAATTGGTCCCAATGCTGCTACTGCTTTCCACAAGTTGGTATAATATGTTTGATTATTTTTGGTCCAAATGGCAGAAACTAAGTTAATCGGGCGTCCATTTTCATTTATGACACTCCAGTCACATAAAGAAGTACTTGAGCGGGTAGTTTCGTTTGCATGGCAAAGTCTCCATCCTGGTGCAAAATTTCCATTGGGAGTTATGGATTTTATTGTTCTACATGAACAAATATGAGGGGGCATTCTTCCTGAACCTTTAGTATGTTTTGTGAGATTTGGAGAATAAAAATCCGTTGCCCAGTGAATTCCCGTTGTAACATTTGTGTCCCAATTTTCTTGCAAAATAATTTGCTCACACAGTGGATTTGTCTGATTCACTTGAAAACATATAGGCAAACTATGTAATTGTCCTGTATAATTGATTTTTGCCGAGAACTGCTGTATGTGATCATCAGAATATTGTCCCATGAACAAGGTTTGATTATTATACACAGGAATGTCTGTTGCTTCTTCCCAAGTCACTGCATGGATCAATGGTGGGTTTGGTACAAATGCCCAGTATGTTTCTGCAGATCCCACATGACGTAACAACCGTAATGTACTTATCAGAAGAGTGAGCAGTTGAAACCGATGCTGCCAAATGGCCTCACGGTTGAGAGAAACCGAGAGGCGTTGCATCTTTCTCCAAAGCTTTCCCATCCGGGTTTTGGGCATGTCGTATAAGTCGCTCTGGGATCCACCGAGGTGATGGTTCGTCTGCGGGAAACACACAAGCATACCCTCGTCCCCACATTAATATCGGATCTGGCCCACGTAATTGCCCATTTAAAGGGTCCCGCCAGTATACTAGTGGTTTAGGTTTATTTGTTGGATTCCAATGTCTGTCTGCAGCTGTTAACCCATCACTATCAACTTGCAAAAAATTGAGGATAAATAAGGCGTGATTTATCAAGGAAGCAGGCGTATCCTTAAAACCCCATATTCCCCGTTCTGATTTTTCTAATTGTTGTTTAATTAGATGATTGTATTTTTCAATGATTCCCTGACCTTGTGGGTTATAAGGGATACCAGTTTTGTGGTGCGTAGAGAATTGTGTACAGAAACGCTTAAAAGTGGAACTAGTATACGCAGGGCCATTATCAGTTTCAATGGCTTTAGGAACGCTGAGTACTGAAAAACAATGTAGCAGATGTGTGCAAACATGGGATGCGCGTTCTCCTGCTAGTGGAGTCACTACTGCAAAATGTGAAAATGTATCTGTTGTTATGTGAACATAAGAAAGTCTACCAAACGAGGGCATGTGCGTTATGTCCATTTGCCATAAATCCCTTGGTTTAAGACCTTGTGGATTTACACCCAAGTGTGGAACAGGTAACAGGGGCGCACAAGCAGAGCAATTTCTGACTATCTGTCGGGCTTGGTCTCTGGTAAGGTGGCAAAGTTTTCTGAGGGTGCGAGCGGAAACATGATGTAATTTATGTAATTGTTCAGCCTTTTGAATATTGGCAACGTAAATTCTAGTATAGTGATCGGCCTTCCTATTGCCGTCGGCTGAGGGTCCGGGAAGATTCGTGTGACTGCGTATATGACCAATATACACAGGATGGTTTCGCATTAAAAGAAGGGATTGAATTAAACTAAGGTATTGTTGAAGAAAGGTTACCTTGGAGTTGATTCGTGGAACAGTTTCTAGCATTTTTAGTGCATTTGCAATGTACACGCTATCAGTAATAATGTTAAGTTTCTGTTGAAATTTAAGAAGAGCCTGATATACTGCATAAAGTTCAGCCATCTGCGCTGACACTTCTGATAACTTCCAAGTAAAAGTTTCATCAGATGTAACTAACGCAGCTTGACCATTAGAGGAACCATCAGTAAAAACAGTTAATGCTGCCGACATTGGTTGGCATTTAACAACAGTTGGGAAAGTAATTAAATGGTAAGCGGCAAACTGAGTATTTTGTCCTTTGGATAATCATTGGAAATTTCTCCTGTATATCCTGCAAGAGCTAGAGTAAATTCATCAAGTACATTTAAGAGCCAAGTGATTTGATCAGATTGATAGGGTAATATAATTGTATTAGGTTCTTTCCCTAAATATGTAACACTAAGCCGACGACCTGTTTGAATGCGTTCAGCTATTAATATAGGATGTGAGCGTAAGGTACCAGAATGAGCGTGTCGTCCATGAATCCAATGTGAAACACCATTTTGATATAATACTCCCATGGGGGTTAAAGGTGTAGGAGGTGTTATTAATTGCCCTGGTTCGGTAATAGAGGCATAAGTAACTTGTGCTGTTTCAATTGCTTGTTCAACTTTCCTCAAGGCTTCTGCTGCCAATGTAGTTAACTGTCGTGGGGAAGTTGGGTCTGGGTCTCCTTCAAGTATCTGAAACAGCCATCCGTAAAAGATACTCTCCTCCTGTAAGTACTGCTTTTGCTATGCTACGCCAATCTGCAGGGGGAAGTACGTTAGAGGCTACTGTCTCTAGTACTGCAGCAGTGAACGGAGCTGTTGGTCCGTATTGCGAACTAGCAGCTTTAAGTTCTTTTTACTGTTTAAAAGGAATCGGTTCATAACCGTTCAAAATACCCCCATTTGCAAGCTGGCGCTGTGTCACCGGGTATGCCTGGGATGGGGGACACTGATCAAGAAATGAATTCATTGTTTCGCCTGCTCGTCTAGCATCTCTCAATGCTAATTGCATGGGAGACTGTTGCGTGAGTAACGTATCTACTCCTGGCAGGGGGGGCATTCGACCTGGTCTAAAGGCAGGCAGAATGACCGGAGGATTGGACACATTATCAGTCGCTGTTAGCGTCTGAACTGCAGCATCAGCAATTTGCAGTGCTGGGAAAGCAGCTGTTAATTCCTTACGTATTTCAACGCCTTCTCTTTCTAATTCTCCCCAGTCATCAGGACCTAGCGTGTCTGGAACTGCGTTATCATCAGGAGGTCGACAAGGTGGCAATTCGCCTGCTGATTTACTAACCCTCGGTTGTTCATACCTCGGAGGGAATGAAGGGGGTGCCGAAGGCATAGATGAAGGGATATGATCTAAAGATTTTGAACGTGGCAGGGTAGGATATAGCTTATCAGTAGAACGAGTAATCCGCTGCCATTTCTCATCCCCTGTGTCTCCTCTGAGACATTCTTTTATTAAGGTCCAAAGCGTAAAGGTATCGATGGGGACTTTCGCAGCACCATGCACAGCGTAATAGCCTTGGAGTCTTTCACCTACTTTGTTCCAAGTTTCAATATTAATTGTCCCGTCCCTGGGAAACCAAGGACAAACTTCCCCTATGAAATCTAAAAAACGACTAATCTGCGCCCGAGTTACCCTTATCCCTCGAGCAACTAACAAAGACTTTAACATTGCTGCAAAAACACCTCTTTCTGTACTTGCAGCGTGACCCATTTCTATTTCTTGAACGATCTGTCCAATTCCCTAGTCCTTGCCTCCCAAAATCAACTTACCAACCGCGGCTCGTAGGAGGAAGCGATGCCTCTTGCCGTTTGGAGTCCGAGATTCCCGGGTTTCGGCACCAAATGACGGAGACCAGCTCAAGACGCCTGGGACAGACGGGCTTAGGCTCTGGTGGCACAAAAGCAATGTTTATTGAAGGCTCATTCTTTTTATAGACTGGATACACTACAAGATCGTAGATAATTAGCAAGTGTGAAACCAAGCACAAAGCAGAGGCTTGTGTGCGAGCAGCTGTTCTTGTACTCCCTTATCCTAGTTTCCAGTGTTCTGCTTACCGAAACCGAAGTTCTTTCTTCCTTTGCCAATCAGTCACTGTTGTTTTTGCTAGAAGTATCCATCCCTTTCAGGGTCACTGTTGTTTTTGCTAGAAGTATCCATCCCTTTCAGGATGAAACACTGTAACACGTGACTGACCCTTTCAGGCCAGTCACGTAGTCCGCACAACAACAGTTCCCTCCATTCCACCCTCTTTTTATCTTTTAAAGTTAAGGGTGGTGGTGGCTTGTGTTTCATTTGTTCTAGCTTGACCCTTTCAATTTCTGTTTTTATTGCCTGTAATTGATGAATTACTGTTCACAAAACACAGGGGACCAGGACAAGTCCTACTAGCAAAAGCACGATCATAAAGCATACTCCATAAAATCCTTTTTGAAAAGACGAGAAAGAGGGAAATGTAGCCTTCAGTGTTTGTACGAAATCCTGTGCTCGGGTTGCTAGGGTTGTATCAAGTTTGTGGGCGTTCATTATGTCTTGTATATGTTGCTGAAATTCCTTTAAATCGGGAGAGGTGTTTGCATTATCCCAAATTCCTTGTAAATGACTTTGAATCTTGTACCAGGGAAATTGTTGTTTTTGTTTTTGTTTTTGTTGTACCAGGGAAAACTGTTGTTTTTGCTAGAAGTATCCATCCCTTTCAGGATGAAACACTGTAACACGTGACTGACCCTTTCAGGGCAGTCACCAAGTCCGCACAACAACAGTTACCCTTCAAGGCCACAGGCAGAGCTGTCAGCTGCTGCAGCTGGGCTGGAAATCTGCTCCTGCTGGTGCTCGCCATAGGGAATTAGGCCAAGGGAACAGCACTGGGAGGTCAGTCTCCAAATCCAGTGTTTAAAGGGAGCTTTTCTTACACTCATTTTCACACATGCCTATTTGTGTGCCTTCATGCCATTGCAGAGCTCACCTGGCTGCATTTCCACATGCAAAGAATTGGTATGCGTGTTTTCGGTGCTTGTGTATGCACGTGCATACATACACACTGACGGGAGGAGAGGCGTTGCATTAAGCTGACTGCATCTACGTTTGAAGCAGATTTGATAATGACCCTAAATATGGACCCAAGTGTTTCTTCTGCTGCTAACTGACCTAATGGATTTCATATTTGTATTTGCGGTATTTGTCACCACAAAATGCCAAGGAATCCTCAAGTTTGATAATGCCCCTCTCCTTACTCACTCAGCTGCAGCCCCTTACACAATACTTTGTCTGTCTGATTTACACAGAATTCCTGACAGGACCAACGTACACCCTGTGTATTCACAGTTTCACTAAATGTCAGGGATTGGGAGGGAACTTGAAAGATCATCCAGTCCAATCCCCCTGCCTTAGCAGGAACACCTAGATTAGGTCAGGCACGAATGTGTCCAGGCAGGTTCTGAACGTCTCCAGAGAGGGAGACCCCACAGCCTCTCTGGGCAGCCCGTTCCGCTGTTCTGCTACATTCACCATAAAGAAGTTTTTTTTTCTCGTATGAATGTATTCATTTTTGATCAGATGCGGTGGAGTCTCCTTAACATCTCTGACACGTGCCCCCAGTAGACAGCCAAGCTCTCTGGAGAGGTTGTCTGGGCAGCAGATGGGGGCCTCAGTGCCTCCCGGCATGGAGTCCCCAGTCACTAAGACAACGCCGGGCAACGGTGCCCAGCAGCTGCTCCCTGGCAGGGGCTCTCCATCACCCGCTGAGGTCATTCCCTGCGTCAGCATGGAACCGGAACCCCAGAGCCGATTGCGTCACACAAACGTGCTGTGTTTGAGAGCCTGCAGGGTTGCCCTGGGGACCTGTGTGGTCCCCAGCCCGGGCTGTGTCACTCATTCTCTGTGAGGCAACACTGCAGTGTGGTGTCACAGTGGCTGCCTCATACACCCTTGTGGAGCGGTGGGAGCGGTGGCTCAGTCCGCTTGTGGGACCCGCAGGAAGTGGAACCAGAGAGAGCTTTGCGTCTATCTGGAGGCATCCTGCTATCATGGAGAGGCTGAGAGCCCTTCGAGGTGAGTCCCTCCACCTCTCCGGACCCCGTGACGCTGCCCGAGCACACGTGTGCCTCCAGTGTGTGTTTAGGACGTGCCAGCAGCACTGTCCTTGCTCTGCCGAGTGCAGCTGCTCACCGTGGTTTCCCCAGGACCCCAGCAAGGGGAAAGCTCCCTCCCCTGCCCCCACCAACCACACGCAGCCTCGCGCTGTGGAGCTGGAGGAGCGTTCCTCCCACAGCTGGCCGGATGCTAGGCCCTGGCTCCAAGCAACACCTGCAGCAGCTGCTCTGCTCTTTCCTTCCAGGTCTCTTTGCTTGTGTGGGCTGCGTGCCCAGGCGTACGCTTCGCAGGGAGAGAAGCAGGGTGTCAAGCCCTGTCCCTACCTGCGCCGCGACCTTACTGCTTCAGCGCCTGCAAGATCGGGAGGTGAGCTGGGGACATCCAACCACCAACCCTTGCCCTCCTGGCCCGGGGCCACGGTGCCGTGGGTGCCAGGCCCGGCAGCACATCCACAGAGCGATGGGTGGCAGCGGGCAAAGCGAGCGTGACTGATCCTTGTCCCCAGGGTGACCGAGCGCAGGCGTACTGTGAGCTGGAGAGCGCCCTGTGCCAAGACAGCAGCCGCCCGCCGTGCGGAGTGGTGAACCGGCTGCTGGCAGAGGTGTCCCGGGACCTGACGGCAGCCCAGGTGAGGGCTCACTCCCAAAGGCAAAGGGAACCGCCTGCCCACGCTGGTGTTCTGCTGGCGCATGGTGGTGCCTTAGCTCTTCCAAGGGCCTCAGGCAGTCTCCTGGGCCGCGTGTCACCAGTGACTCTCTTCCAGGGCGTGACCAGCAATGTCAAGACAGCTGCCAGCAATGTCCTGGTGGCTCTGGCTCGGACGCACTTCACCTTGGTGATGGCTGAGCTCCAGAGCCACCTGAAGGCCACGGGGGACATGTGCAAGGAGTTGGTGCTCATCACCCTGAGCAAACTCTTCAGCACCTATGGTAGAGTACCCTCAACCTCCTGACATCTAGAACAACCGGGAAAGGGGTCTCTGCCCTCTGAGTGTGATCTGCACTGAGCTGGGGGCCGCAGGGCTGCTGTCCACCTACCTTGCTGCCGGGGCTCTGACTGTGGCCCTCTCCTTCCTTTCCGCAGCTCCACAGTGCATCTCCTTTGTGTGGCTGATGCTGGCAGGCCTGCGCAGTGTGGTGGGCCAGGTGAAGAGTGGCCAGGTCCTGCGCATCGCTTGTGCTGGTGAGTGCCGGCCCCAGAGCAGCCCTGCTGCAGACTCTCACAGGCTCCGTTTTCTCTCACTCTCTTAAACAAACAAACAAACAAACAAACAAACAAACAAACAAACAAATATTGTTTTTTAATTATTTTTATTTTGTTTTTTCAGTTTTGAAACAGTGGCTGGATGGAGTCAAGAATTACTTGTCCTCAGGAATGCAGTGCCCCTGGACTGCCATGGAGAAAGAGCAGAGCTATGAGAACCTTCACGAGCTGCTCTTCTCTGTGGTGTGGAACTGGCAAGACTGCCAGGAGGAAAAGGTGAGCCCTGCTGCATTCCCAGCCCAGGATGGCAGCAGGGGCACCCATGTCGGCAGCTCTGTCTGTGCCCGGTGGGCTGAGAGCTGATGGGTGATGAGAGGGAGTGGGCTGGCTCTGCAAAGGGCCCTGAAGTGGCTCTGTGCCAGGGAGCAGCTGCATGTCACAGCACTGTGGCAGGAGGAGCTGGGGATGAGGGTATGGGGAAAAGCTGCCTGCCCTCCAGAGCAAGCCCATCTCCTGCCAGGCGTGGGGGTGTGGGGGTGTGGGGGTGTGGGGAAGGGGAAGGGAAAGGGAAAGCCCTCTGCGTAGGAAGGGCAGACCTTCAGTCTTTGATGCCGGGCCTCTGCCATCCTCTCCAGGACAAACAGGCCGTCCTTGGGGCTGTGGCTGCCATGTTGGAGGTTCTCCTGCAAGAGGAGCAGCACCAAGAGCAGGTCTGGGAGCAGCTCCTCTGGCTCGTTCACCCGTGTCAGGAGATCCAAGACACCTGCAGGGTGGCCAAGGTGAGAGACATTGCGCAGGGCTCAGGGTAGACGTGGGGCCCGTGCAAATGCCACCAGGGGTCAGGGGGATGCAGGGAGGAGGTGGGGAGCCCTTGGAGAAAGAAGGAATGGGTGTTCAAGGGAGCTCTGAGGCTTCCTGAGCTCTTCAGTCAGAGAAGGAACAACCCGGACAGGAGCCAGGAGGGAACCAAGAATCACTGGGGCTCATCTCCTGGGGATGGGGATGGGATCTCGTGGGGCTTCACCACCACTGTGGGGCTCTGAGTGCCTGAGGAGCTCTATGCTAACAATTGGGAGGACCACATCCAGTTGCATCTGATGGGGGAGAAGTGGGCTGCTGGGTGGGCAATGCCTGCAAATGATGCCCAAACACGGCATGCTCGATTGAGAGCAGAGAGACTCTCTTGGTGCCGCTGGGAGGTGGGGGATAAACAAGAACGCCTGTGCAGGAGCTTCTCCCTGCAGAGAAACAGTTGGGAATTGGGAAACAGTTTCTCCACTCCTGGCTGGTGGCTAGATGTGGCTTCATCCCTTTCTTCCTCTCCCGCTCTCTTGCAGAGCCTCACTATCTTCCTGGAGGCCTTAGGGGGCATTGAGTCTGCAATCCCAGGGGACAAGTTTCTGGACGTCACCACGGCCGTGTTTTACCAGGTAAGGGGAGCCTATCCTTGCGCCCACAGCAGTTTCCCTTGTGGCTAAGTCGACTGCAAAGCTGCGAGCCCCGGAATAAGGAGGCTCAGCCTTAGCTCCTGCATGCTCAAGGCTGTTCCAGAGCCATGCATGTACTCTCGGGGATGCTGCGGGGTGGGCTGGGCTGGGTTTTGCCTGCCTGTCCTCTTCCCGAGAGTGCCCAGGGAGACGAGAGCGGGCAGCACAGTGTCTTTTCCGTCCTCAGTGCTGATGTGATTGTATCAAATGGACCTTGTTCCCACAGCTCTATGACGACAGCAAGCAGCACAGCGAGGCTGATCGTGCACAGCTGACCCACTGCATCATGCTGCAGGGTAAGGAGAGGGGCTTGGGCGATGCTTGGCGCTGCCCTGGCCAAAACCTCTCTCACAAAGCTCAGGAATGGGCGTGAGGTTCTTGCTAACATAGCGTGGGATTTCCTCCCTGCAGCCCGGATCTGCCCAGAGGAAACCATCCTGTTTCTGCAGTCGCAGCTGGGCGATGACTGGGAGCCTGGATGCGTGGCAGCCCTGGGTCTGCTGGGTGCTCTGGCTCGCTCTGATGGTCAGTACCACGGGTTGGTCAGTACCACGCCTTGGGACTGCCAGGGCTCCCTTCTGCCATCTGCGCTGTGGCTCCGCTCATGCTTCTGTGCATCTCTTGCAGAGCCCATGATGACGGAGATGCTGCCCCAGGTCGTCGAGGCTGTGCAGCGTCTGTGCAGCGACCCCAGCATCCGGGTGAGCTGGTTTGGGAAAAGAAAGCGCTGTCGGGGTGGTGATGCTGCTGCCAGCACGGGCAGGGCTGGGGTGACTAGAGAGGTGCTGGGCCATTGACCAGGCGGTCACGATGGCTCCTGTGGGGAGAGCAGGCAGAGTGGAGCGGGCGGGTCCCTGTGCTGTGCATGGAAAGTGCACAGCCTGGTGCTAAGGCCTGGCCCTCACCTCAGTAGCTAAAGCCTCTCCACTGCTCTTGCTGTCTCTGCTCATGCCCAAAGGGCTGCCCCAATGAGCAGGTGGCTTCCCTTTGCCTTCTGACCAGGAAAATCACACCCAGAATTGACCCCTTGCAGGTGAGGACGGCTATTCTGTATTTCATCAAGGATCTGCTCAGTTCTAACACCCGGAGCTGCTCAGCCTGGGATGTGGTAGGGCACCTCTTCAGGGAGTTCAGCCGCGCCACAGGAAGAAGGGTAAGGACAGTGGGCAGCATCTTCTTTTGGAAGACCCGTGCTGCTCAGAGGCTGCTATACAGAAGCACCGCTGGGGCCACACCTGAGCCTCCTGAGAGGCTCCTGAGAACTGAGCATAAGCAGTGTTTCAACACCATTCTGGTGCAGGCAACCGGAAACCTTTCTGCCCGGGAAGCCCAGGAAGAAGGAGCTCTCCAGGAGCTTTGCATGGACATCCTGGCATCACTGGACGTCTCTGTGAGAGGGATGTCCAAAGTAAGTCACGCTCTGCCCTGCTGCTGCTCCCTGCCTTTGCGCCACGTGTTCCTCGTCCCATTCCAAGACCCCAGGTCTCTCCTCCAATGTGCTCTGAAGCACACAGGACTCAGGGAAATTCACAGAGTCCTCTTCATCTCTGAGCGGAAGCGGGAATGCTGACCTGCTCAACTGCCTCGTTCCCTACAGCTCCTGTGGCCGCGGCTGCTGTTGTTTGTGGTGCCAGCGCAGTACACGGGTATGCTGATCCCAGTCTCCCGCTGTGTCTGTGCCCTGGCTGAGAGAGAGGAGCTGACAGGACGGCCGATAGAACATCTGGATCGCCATTTCGTCAGCTCCATGTTTCAAGGTAGGAGCAAAAACTCCCCCAGTGAGCTCTGCTGACCTGTGGTAGCAGCCAGAAGGGACAGCGGAGGTGCGTGTGGCTGGGCACGCAGTGTCTGGGAGTCTTACTCAGCACTTTTTGTCTCTTTGCAGGCCCACTGCTGACGCCCCAGACACTGCTGGCACGACTGCTGGTGAGTAGATGCTCCAGAGGCCGGTTCTACGAGCACCCAGGAGGAAGCAGCATGGCCATGGGCAAAGCTGTTGGCTGCTCACTGCCTGCCAGAGCAGAGCCGAGCTGCTTCCATCCTGGGGGGAAGCCGTTGCTCTTGCTGCAGAAGCGACCCTGCTTTTTCTTGCTCTCACTCAGGTGGTGGCAGGCAGCCCTGTTGCAGGCAGCCAACTCCAAGCTGCTGCCTTACTGCTGATGAAAAACCTCCACAGCAGGTTCCACAGAGCTGTGGGGGCCATGTGGGCTACTGAAATCCCCCTGCTGCTGCAGTGTCTTGAAGGTACAGCACTGGAGGGGAAGAAGAGGCAGAGGCAGAGGCAGAGGCAGGGAAGGGAAGGGAAGGGAAGGGAAGGGAAGGGAAGGGAAGGGAAGGGAAGGGAAGGGAAGGGAAGGGAAGGGAAGGGAAGGGAAGGGAAGGGAAGGGAAGGGAAGGGAAGGGAAGGGAAGGGAAGGGAAGGGAAGGGAAGGGAAGGGAAGGGAAGGGAAGGGAAGGGAAGGGAAGGGAAGGGAAGGGAAGGGAAGGGAAGGGAAGGGAAGGGAAGGGAAGGGAAGGGAAGGGAAGGGAAGGGAAGGGAAGGGAAGGGAAGGGAAGGGAAGGGAAGGGAAGGGAAGGGAAGGGAAGGGAAGGGAAGGGAAGGGAAGGGGGGGAGTGAAAATGCAGCTCTGTAGCATGGCAGAGGGGAAGCACTGCCTGCAGCCCAATTCTTGCTCTGCTGCTGCCGTTCCCATTCCTGGGAGTCAGCACTGAGGCCCAGGGACCTATCCCACCAGAGATCTGCCCATTCCAGGACAGGGATGGGCCCTTCACGTCCCCTCAGACAGCAGCCTTGGAGCACTTAGTTCCGTGTTCCTGCGGAGGCAGTGTCTGTGGGGAGGGACAGGTCATTGTGGAGGAGGTGCGGGTCCCAGCTTGGCAGTGTCAAGTGCCCAGGCCAAGCCAGGTTTGCAGCAGCTCTTCTTCTGTGCCTTGATCCCAAGTCAGGGTCTTTTTCTTCCTATTGCTGTGCAGGGAGAAATGAGAGCTTCCCGGACACTGCCGAGTTTGAGCGCCGTCTGCTAAAGGTACAGCATTGCCGGGAGGCGCGGTGCAGAGAAGTGCTTGCCTGCCCCAAGGAGCCCCGCTCCCACATGAGCCGCTGTGGGACAGGAACAGCCTCTCAAGCGCTGCTGCGGAGCGGAGCGGAGCGGCCGCCCGCCTTTGTGGCGCTGCCTCTTCCGCTCTGTCCCAAGCCCAGGGGGGTCTGATGAGAAGAGCAGCAGGCGGCTTTGATGGAGGGAGGGAATGCTGGGGGAGCTGGGAGAGGGACTGTTCTTCCAGGCACCTCTCCCCAGAGGCCTGCAGCAACTTGGGAGTGAGGGAAGAGGCAAAGGGCAAGGGAACATTGTCTTCTCCTGTTCTCCAACAGTTCCTGAAGGCGTCGCTGGACACAATAGAGGAGAAGGCATGGATCGAGGCCCTGAGCTGTGAGCTGAGCCAGCGGCTGAGCAGCTCTGCCAGCAGCTCTGCAGAAAAGGTGAGTTCCCCCCGGCTCTACGCAGCGGTGCAGCTGCAGGTGTCCAGCGGGGGCTGGGGCTGCGGCTGGTGCTCTGCCCACGCGGGATGCTGATGCTGCTTCCCCAGTCTGTGCCCCCCGGAGGGCCTTTCCCTGCAATCTGCCCGGGGATGGCTAAAGCTCGGCCCCGCAGCTGCTCTCAGCAACCGCCAGGGAGCTTGGGTCCTCCCCACCTGGCCCTCCGCCAGCAGGTTAAGCTGCTGCCACATCTCAGCTTCTTCCTTCCCTTCCCATGCAGTCGTTCCTGTGCAAGGCTCTGGGCACGGTGCTGGGATCCTGTAAGGGAGTCCTCCACGTCCAGGAGAAGCTGCTCCAGCACCTGGAGGAGGCAAATGCAGAGGAGCCATGTGAGGCCCAGGTGAGCTCTCCTCTCCTCCAGCTCCTGTCAGCATCCCCGCTCTGGCCCTGGGGCAGAGGCCTTCTCCTGGCCCTGCTCGGGGCCTTTCAACCTCCGCACTGCTGCCATTTTCCTCAGGAGAGGACCTGTAGATTCAGGCCTGTGCCAACGGCCCCTTGTTCTTTTGTGCAGGGAATCATCTCTCTTCTCAGCCATGCTGCTGAGAGTAACTTCCACACAGTCCTGGCCACGCTCACCATGTTTGCGTCCAGGCTGTGCAAAGGCCGCAATGCCAGGATTTCCAGGCGCAAGAAGGTAAAGCGTTACGGGTTTCCATCTTGGCATTCTTCTGCCTTATTTTCCCTGCAGCTCCTGCCTTGGGAGCCCAGGTGCATCGCGGGGCACTGGGGGCCGTTAGCGAGTCTCTCAAGGCATTTCTTCCCACACAGATGGAGCTGGACGGCACGAGAGCTCATGCCACACGCAGCGCTCTCATGCTCGCCCACGGCAGCGTGGCACTGCGTGCCTCCCAAGAACAGCTGCTCGCCCACCTGGAGGGAGACATCGTGGGCAACATCCTGATGCTCTACAGCTGCAGCTGCCGGGTGAGAGCTCAAAGCGTGCCAGGGTGTCTGAGCGCCCAGCTGCAGCCCCTCCACATGGGGAGATGCTGAGATGGGCCTTCCCTTTCCAAAGGTCCCCCGGGGAACTGTTTGTGCCCAGATAAAGATCCAAGCCCTTCCCTTAGCCTTGTCCCCACGTGTCCCCCTTGCAGCCCCCTTGTGTCCCTTCCCGCAGTTCAAAGAATGTTCTTCTCTCTTGCTCCTCAGGACTTGCAGAACAACCTCGCGCTGGTGCAGAGCATCACCGACTGCAGCTCTGCCTTCCAAGCTGTGGGTGATTCTGCAAGCTTTAACCCCTCCCTGAAGGGAAAGCTTCTGGAAATCCTGATGGTGAGTGCCTAGAGACAGGGCTGTCTGCAGAGGAGTTCTGGGCTGCGCCACAAGGCTCGCTTCCCTGGGGGCATGCAGGTCTCCAGCAGCCACACGTCTCCAGCTGGTGGGGACTTTGGGTGCTGGCAGGCAGCGGCTGGGCAGCGGGCTAGGTGCACCAGCTGCTGCATCCTGCAGCGCTTCCATGGGAAAGTGATGGGGCTGGTGTGTGGCAGTTGTGCCTGTCTCGGGGCCGGGTGGAACAGCTCTTGTGTGCCCCTTGCCCACTTTGACACTGTCTCTCTGGGACTTGCAGGACCTGATGAAGAAGTATTACTCGGGCATCCCTGTCTCCCCAGTGCCTCTCAAGGTGGTTCTGGCCCTGGAGCAGTTGAGGTAAGGGCTGAGGTTGCAAGTCAGGATGGTGATCCCCATTTTGGGCAGCTCCTGAGGGCCTGGAGGGGTCGGGGGGGAGGAGCCCCATCTACAGCAGGAGAGACGGCTGGGCTGTTGTGCCCAGCAAAGCTGAGGTTCTGGCCAGGGAGAAAGGCCCTGGTGCTCCTGTCCCCTGGCAGGGAAGAGAGGGAGAGCTGGGGTCTCCTTCCCTCCAGAGCGGGAGGTGGTTCACTGCTGCCGGGGAGGAGGTGGGCGCTGCTGGAACTGAAGGCAGTGCTCAGCAGCAGGAGCTGGGTGGGGCTATTGGCTTTGTAGCTGTCCATTAGGAGAAACTCCGATGTTGTCTGAACCAGTCTGGAGAGGTAAAGACCCTTTCTGATTGTTCTTCCTGTTTTCCTCCTCTCAGCAAGCTGAAGCCCTCCTCTGAAAGCAAGGACCTGCGTGAGATGTTGGTCCTGTGCTGCAAGAACATCGTGACACACCCTTCAGCAGAGATGATGCTGAAGATCAGGAAGTCACAGCAAGCAGCACAGTACCTGCAGGTAACCTGCCGTAACTTTCCCAGCCACCTCTCGGTCAAAGCCTACCTCAGCACACACAACCTCTGCTCTGGCAGCAGCCGAGATGCTACACGTCACTCCCCTCTTCTGCTTTCAGCTTCAGCAAACATCACTGAAAGCTCTGGGCCGGCTCATGGTGGTCCTGCTGGAGACAGAGCCCAGCGGCGGCTTCTTTCAGAACATAGTCCATGTGAGTAGTCGTGGGGCAAGGGAGAAAGCATGGTGCCTGTCAATAGCGGGGGCAGAGATCTGGGGACTGAGAGGAGGATGAGAGGGGGAGAAATCTCCTGCTGACGTGCCAGCTCACTGCGAGCTCAGAAATGGGCCCTGCAGGGGGAAAGCAGGAGCCAGCCCCTGGCAGGCCACAGCCAAGGAAAAGCTCCTGGGTTGGGAGGCAGGAGTGACTGCAGAGAGCGGGGCGGCAGTGCCGGTGCTCTGTGAGGCAGGAGGCCACATGGAGCAACAGGGCAGGCCTTGAGGGAAAGTGCTGGGAAAGGAGGGACAGGGAGAGGGGTGGCAGGAAGGGAAAGAAAAGACATCCTCAGTGAGACAGATGCTCTACCCCAGGTGCTGCAGAAATCGATGGTCTCAAGCAACGTGTGGGAGCGCCAGAGGGCCCTGCAGACCTGCTCCCAGCTGCTGGCTGTTTGTGAAGAGCTTCAAGTGAGTAAAGAGCCCCACCGCATGCCCCCTGCTCCCTCCCCAGCGCCCCTGAGCTGGAAGGCGAGCTCTGCCCAGCTGTGCATGCTGTGTCATGGCATGGGAAGGCACAGATGGGAGAAGCTGGGGAGAGCTGGGGCCATCTACAGCTTTGTTCCTGCCTCTCACCCCTGCAGAGAAGAGATGCCTGTGAGCACTTTGGCTCCTTGGTGGGATTGCTGGCGCCTCTGACTTGTGACCCCATGCCCGCATCCCGCCAGCTGGCTGTCACCTGTCTGAGCTCCCTTCTGCGAATCCAGGGTGAGTGGAGCAGGCGTGCTCCAGCCCTCTGCCCTCCTCTGTAGCCCTACCAGAGCCCCACGGGCTAGGCCCTGTTTACAGGAGGGAGAGGCACCGTGCACAGCTCTCTTCTTGTCCCCACCCTGTCCTCTGTCTTTCTCCCGTGGAAAGCAGTTTCATTCCCAGAAGCATGACTTCCCTTTTCTCCCTGTGCTCTTTCCAGCCAAAGCGACCATCACAGAGATCGAGACGGGTGACATCGGGAGCCTGTGCGAGGGGCTGCATGCCTGCAGCATCGCCTCTCAGCTGCAGGCCACATCCAAAATGGCCATGGTATGTGGACCCAAGAAGGGGTGGGGTGATCTCTGTGCGTAGGCTTCTGCAGAACCCTGTGCTGCTCCCAGCCTCTCACACTGTTTCCCAAATGAGCTGTTACCCTGAGTCCTCTTTTCCCAGTGCAAGAAGCAGGAGGCTCTGAGCTATGTCTGGCCTTCAGGCACCCAGTGCAAGGAGCTGACTCCATGATGTGCGTTTGTGTGTGTGAGTGCACTTGCATGCATGTGTGATTGTGGCTGCTGGGAGGTAGGCTTTGCACGTAAGCAAACACCATGGGTGCAGAAGCTGAGAGAAGGCTCAGCCGCCTTCCGTATAAACATCAGGGTGCAGACAGCGGGAGCGCTGTGATTGCTGCCTGAATGAGCGGCACGCCGCTGAGCTAAGAATGCCCTCAAGGCTGCTTTCTGTTCCGAAGAGCTGCAGCAGAGCAGTGATGGGATCTCTCCCGCTTCTCATTTCTCTGCAGATCGTGTGCAGAAACTTCCCCCTAGAGCGCACCGTTGACTTCATGACTGCCATCAAGGAGACCATCCGGAAAGCCAACGGAGTGCGCGTGCGTGCTGCTGGGAAGTGGATGACCACCTTCCTGCAGATGCACGGGAAGGACATCTGTTGGAACGTAAGAGACTTTCTTTCACGTGTCTTGGACTTTTGCTGGCTGTTGCACTCTGACTTGTGCCCTTTGCCCCTTGTGCTCAGGGCGTGGAGACCAGGGTAGCTGGCATGAAATTCAGGCTTCGGACTTGGCAACATGTCAAGGGAGCAGGCACTGCTCATGCGCTGAATGTCCCTGGTTGGGAGTCCAGGGTGCAGCAAGTCATTCTTTCTCTTCTTCTCTCAGGTGCCTCCGATCCTCTACATCCTGCGCAGCATCACATCGTTTGCGCAGCAGAGCACGTTCCTGCCCTTCCTGTGCCAGGCGGTGGTCATCCTCACCCGCTGTCACACTGAGGCCGTGATGCACAACTTCTCCCGGCCGCTTGGGCCAACGGACAGGTACTGGCACTCCCGCCTTTGCTGTTGCTGCAGAGGGATGTAGGGAGGAGGCAGCTTTTCTTTGTTGTGAATAGTCTCAAGTTGCGACTCTACTTTTTCTAGTGAGACATGGAGGAGAATAAGAGAATTTTGTCTTCAGCAATGGAGCCAATAGAAAGAAGAAGAAAGGATAAGAAAGGAAGGGAGGAGAGGAAAGGAGCAGGGAAGGAAAAAGGGAATGAAAAGGGAAATTTGAAAGGAGAAAAGGAGAAAAGGAGAAAAGGAGAAAAGGAGAAAAGAAGAGAAGAGAACGAGAAAAGAGAATATGAGCTGAAAAATTGTATTATTTATTATAAATAAATATATCAATATATAAATATATCAATATATCAATATATCAATATATAAATATATAAACAGTACTTTTTTTTTTTTTTTTTACCACGTCTTTATTTCAATAGCTGCTGTCTCTTCTCCATACCAGTTACAGAATCACAGTCACCAAATGTCAGGGATTGGAAGAAAGCTCAAAAGCTCATCTAATCTAATCCCCCTGCTGGGAACACCTAGATTAGGTCACACAGGAATGTGTCCAGGCAGGTTTTGAATGTCTCCAGAGAGGGAGACCCCACAACCTCTCTGGACAGCCCGTTCCAATATTCTGTTACCACCACCAGGAAGTTTTTTTTCTAGCATTAATGTGGAACCTCTCATGTTCCAGCTTGTACCCATTGCCCTTATCCTGACACTGGATGTCACTGAGAAAAGCCTGGCTCCATCCTCCTGACAGACATCCTTTACATTTTTATAAGCGTTCATTAGGTCACCTCTCAGTCTCCTCCAAGCCAAAGCTTCCTCAGACTTTCCTCGTAAGGGAGATGCTCTGGTCCCTTCATCATCTCTGTGGCTCTGTGCTGGACTCTCTCAAGCAGTTCCCTGTCCTTCTTGAACAGAGGGGCCCAGAACTGGACACAATACTCCAGATGCGGTCTCACCAGGGCAGAGTAGAGAAGCAGGAGAACCTCTTTTGACCTAGAAACCATGCCCCTTCCAGTATGTCCCAGGGTGCCATTGGCCTTCTTGGCCACAAGGGCAGAGTGCTGGCTCATGGTCACCCTGCTGTCCACCAGGACCCACAGGTCCCTTTCCCCTACGCTGCTCTCCAACAGGTCAGTCCCTAACCTATGCTGGTATGTGGGGTCATTCAGAGCAATTTAAATCCAGGCCATGACGGAGACCAGCTCAAGACGCCTGGGACAGACGGGCTTAGGCTCTGGTGGCACAAAAGCAATGTTTATTGAAGGCTCATTCTTTTTATAGACTGGATACACTACAAGATCGTAGATAATTAGCAAGTGTGAAACCAAGCACAAAGCAGAGGCTTGTGTGCAAGCAGCTGTTCTTGTACTCCCTTATCCTAGTTTCCAGTGTTCTGCTTACCGAAACCGAAGTTCTTTCTTCCTTTGCCAATCAGTCACTGTTGTTTTTGCTAGAAGTATCCATCCCTTTCAGGGTCACTGTTGTTTTTGCTAGAAGTATCCATCCCTTTCAGGATGAAACACTGTAACACGTGACTGACCCTTTCAGGCCAGTCACGTAGTCCGCACAACAACAGTTCCCTCCATTCCACCCTTTTTTATCTTTTAAAGTTAAGGGTGGTGGTGGCTTGTGTTTCATTTGTTCTAGCTTGACCCTTTCAATTTCTGTTTTTATTGCCTGTAATTGATGAATTACTGTTCGCAAAACACAGGGGACCAGGACAAGTCCTACTAGCAAAAGCACGATCATAAAGCATACTCCATAAAATCCTTTTTGAAAAGACGAGAAAGAGGGAAATGTAGCCTTCAGTGTTTGTACGAAATCTTGTGCTCGGGTTGCTAGGGTTGTATCAAGTTTGTGGGCGTTCATTATGTCTTGTATATGTTGCTGAAATTCCTTTAAATCGGGAGAGGTGTTTGCATTATCCCAAATTCCTTGTAAATGACTTTGAATCTTGTACCAGGGAAATTGAGAGCTATTGTACACTCCTGGTGTGACACATATGGATGTGTATTCTGCATGACAAGTTAGGGATTCCTTAATTTGCATAGTTTCCAGTTGACGTCCCAATATGTCAACTGTATCTTTCAATGAATTCAGCTTCATTTCCATTTTTTCATCCATGCGTTCCTAATTCTTTAAGGCTTTACTAATATTGACAGTGAGATCATTTACGTAATTAGCGGTTTGAATACTTTGTGACAAAGATACTGAGGCAACTGTCGTTATTGTGATAGCAGTGATCAGTGCGGCAATCCCTGCAATTGTAAGTCCTAGTACCCGCTTTTGTCTACTCGATAGTCGCTGCGTAACTATCTCTAACACCTCTGTTCCCCTCTCTGCATACCAATCATGGGTAAGATTTACTGGAATATACACATAGGAGGGTTGCCTAACTAGCAAAAAGGAATCACTAGACCTGTTTATGCAATTCATTATATTACACTCTGTACACGTTACATTTGTGCTATTTACAGAACAATTTCCTGTCAGGAATGCACAGGGTTCAGGAAGACATGCTCGCATATAGAACACAGTAGTGTTTTGTGATGCACGCATTGCCCATACTTTGTCTATCTGTTCCCATGTCACATTAACCTTTTTTGCTTTAATTGGTCCCAATGCTGCTACTGCTTTCCACAAGTTGGTATAATATGTTTGATTATTTTTGGTCCAAATGGCAGAAACTAAGTTAATCGGGCGTCCATTTTCATTTATGACACTCCAGTCACATAAAGAAGTACTTGAGCGGGTAGTTTCGTTTGCATGGCAAAGTCTCCATCCTGGTGCAAAATTTCCATTGGGAGTTATGGATTTTATTGTTCTACATGAACAAATATGAGGGGGCATTCTTCCTGAACCTTTAGTATGTTTTGTGAGATTTGGAGAATAAAAATCCGTTGCCCAGTGAATTCCCGTTGTAACATTTGTGTCCCAATTTTCTTGCAAAATAATTTGCTCACACAGTGGATTTGTCTGATTCACTTGAAAACATATAGGCAAACTATGTAATTGTCCTGTATAATTGATTTTTGCCGAGAACTGCTGTATGTGATCATCAGAATATTGTCCCATGAACAAGGTTTGATTATTATACACAGGAATGTCTGTTGCTTCTTCCCAAGTCACTGCATGGATCAATGGTGGGTTTGGTACAAATGCCCAGTATGTTTCTGCAGATCCCACATGACGTAACAACCGTAATGTACTTATCAGAAGAGTGAGCAGTTGAAACCGATGCTGCCAAATGGCCTCACGGTTGAGAGAAACCGAGAGGCGTTGCATCTTTCTCCAAAGCTTTCCCATCCGGGTTTTGGGCATGTCGTATAAGTCGCTCTGGGATCCACCGAGGTGATGGTTCGTCTGCGGGAAACACACAAGCATACCCTCGTCCCCACATTAATATCGGATCTGGCCCACGTAATTGCCCATTTAAAGGGTCCCGCCAGTATACTAGTGGTTTAGGTTTATTTGTTGGATTCCAATGTCTGTCTGCAGCTGTTAACCCATCACTATCAACTTGCAAAAAATTGAGGATAAATAAGGCGTGATTTATCAAGGAAGCAGGCGTATCCTTAAAACCCCATATTCCCCGTTCTGATTTTTCTAATTGTTGTTTAATTAGATGATTGTATTTTTCAATGATTCCCTGACCTTGTGGGTTATAAGGGATACCAGTTTTGTGGTGCGTAGAGAATTGTGTACAGAAACGCTTAAAAGTGGAACTAGTATACGCAGGGCCATTATCAGTTTCAATGGCTTTAGGAACGCTGAGTACTGAAAAACAATGTAGCAGATGTGTGCAAACATGGGATGCGCGTTCTCCTGCTAGTGGAGTCACTACTGCAAAATGTGAAAATGTATCTGTTGTTATGTGAACATAAGAAAGTCTACCAAACGAGGGCATGTGCGTTATGTCCATTTGCCATAAATCCCTTGGTTTAAGACCTTGTGGATTTACACCCAAGTGTGGAACAGGTAACAGGGGCGCACAAGCAGAGCAATTTCTGACTATCTGTCGGGCTTGGTCTCTGGTAAGGTGGCAAAGTTTTCTGAGGGTGCGAGCGGAAACATGATGTAATTTATGTAATTGTTCAGCCTTTTGAATATTGGCAACGTAAATTCTAGTATAGTGATCGGCCTTCCTATTGCCGTCGGCTGAGGGTCCGGGAAGATTCGTGTGACTGCGTATATGACCAATATACACAGGATGGTTTCGCATTAAAAGAAGGGATTGAATTAAACTAAGGTATTGTTGAAGAAAGGTTACCTTGGAGTTGATTCGTGGAACAGTTTCTAGCATTTTTAGTGCATTTGCAATGTACACGCTATCAGTAATAATGTTAAGTTTCTGTTGAAATTTAAGAAGAGCCTGATATACTGCATAAAGTTCAGCCATCTGCGCTGACACTTCTGATAACTTCCAAGTAAAAGTTTCATCAGATGTAACTAACGCAGCTTGACCATTAGAGGAACCATCAGTAAAAACAGTTAATGCTGCCGACATTGGTTGGCATTTAACAACAGTTGGGAAAGTAATTAAATGGTAAGCGGCAAACTGAGTATTTTGTCCTTTGGATAATCATTGGAAATTTCTCCTGTATATCCTGCAAGAGCTAGAGTAAATTCATCAAGTACATTTAAGAGCCAAGTGATTTGATCAGATTGATAGGGTAATATAATTGTATTAGGTTCTTTCCCTAAATATGTAACACTAAGCCGACGACCTGTTTGAATGCGTTCAGCTATTAATATAGGATGTGAGCGTAAGGTACCAGAATGAGCGTGTCGTCCATGAATCCAATGTGAAACACCATTTTGATATAATACTCCCATGGGGGTTAAAGGTGTAGGAGGTGTTATTAATTGCCCTGGTTCGGTAATAGAGGCATAAGTAACTTGTGCTGTTTCAATTGCTTGTTCAACTTTCCTCAAGGCTTCTGCTGCCAATGTAGTTAACTGTCGTGGGGAAGTTGGGTCTGGGTCTCCTTCAAGTATCTGAAACAGCCATCCGTAAAAGATACTCTCCTCCTGTAAGTACTGCTTTTGCTATGCTACGCCAATCTGCAGGGGGAAGTACGTTAGAGGCTACTGTCTCTAGTACTGCAGCAGTGAACGGAGCTGTTGGTCCGTATTGCGAACTAGCAGCTTTAAGTTCTTTTTACTGTTTAAAAGGAATCGGTTCATAACCGTTCAAAATACCCCCATTTGCAAGCTGGCGCTGTGTCACCGGGTATGCCTGGGATGGGGGACACTGATCAAGAAATGAATTCATTGTTTCGCCTGCTCGTCTAGCATCTCTCAATGCTAATTGCATGGGAGACTGTTGCGTGAGTAACGTATCTACTCCTGGCAGGGGGGGCATTCGACCTGGTCTAAAGGCAGGCAGAATGACCGGAGGATTGGACACATTATCAGTCGCTGTTAGCGTCTGAACTGCAGCATCAGCAATTTGCAGTGCTGGGAAAGCAGCTGTTAATTCCTTACGTATTTCAACGCCTTCTCTTTCTAATTCTCCCCAGTCATCAGGACCTAGCGTGTCTGGAACTGCGTTATCATCAGGAGGTCGACAAGGTGGCAATTCGCCTGCTGATTTACTAACCCTCGGTTGTTCATACCTCGGAGGGAATGAAGGGGGTGCCGAAGGCATAGATGAAGGGATATGATCTAAAGATTTTGAACGTGGCAGGGTAGGATATAGCTTATCAGTAGAACGAGTAATCCGCTGCCATTTCTCATCCCCTGTGTCTCCTCTGAGACATTCTTTTATTAAGGTCCAAAGCGTAAAGGTATCGATGGGGACTTTCGCAGCACCATGCACAGCGTAATAGCCTTGGAGTCTTTCACCTACTTTGTTCCAAGTTTCAATATTAATTGTCCCGTCCCTGGGAAACCAAGGACAAACTTCCCCTATGAAATCTAAAAAACGACTAATCTGCGCCCGAGTTACCCTTATCCCTCGAGCAACTAACAAAGACTTTAACATTGCTGCAAAAACACCTCTTTCTGTACTTGCAGCGTGACCCATTTCTATTTCTTGAACGATCTGTCCAATTCCCTAGTCCTTGCCTCCCAAAATCAACTTACCAACCGCGGCTCGTAGGAGGAAGCGATGCCTCTTGCCGTTTGGAGTCCGAGATTCCCGGGTTTCGGCACCAAATGACGGAGACCAGCTCAAGACGCCTGGGACAGACGGGCTTAGGCTCTGGTGGCACAAAAGCAATGTTTATTGAAGGCTCATTCTTTTTATAGACTGGATACACTACAAGATCGTAGATAATTAGCAAGTGTGAAACCAAGCACAAAGCAGAGGCTTGTGTGCAAGCAGCTGTTCTTGTACTCCCTTATCCTAGTTTCCAGTGTTCTGCTTACCGAAACCGAAGTTCTTTCTTCCTTTGCCAATCAGTCACTGTTGTTTTTGCTAGAAGTATCCATCCCTTTCAGGGTCACTGTTGTTTTTGCTAGAAGTATCCATCCCTTTCAGGATGAAACACTGTAACACGTGACTGACCCTTTCAGGCCAGTCACGTAGTCCGCACAACAACAGTTCCCTCCATTCCACCCTCTTTTTATCTTTTAAAGTTAAGGGTGGTGGTGGCTTGTGTTTCATTTGTTCTAGCTTGACCCTTTCAATTTCTGTTTTTATTGCCTGTAATTGATGAATTACTGTTCGCAAAACACAGGGGACCAGGACAAGTCCTACTAGCAAAAGCACGATCATAAAGCATACTCCATAAAATCCTTTTTGAAAAGACGAGAAAGAGGGAAATGTAGCCTTCAGTGTTTGTACGAAATCTTGTGCTCGGGTTGCTAGGGTTGTATCAAGTTTGTGGGCGTTCATTATGTCTTGTATATGTTGCTGAAATTCCTTTAAATCGGGAGAGGTGTTTGCATTATCCCAAATTCCTTGTAAATGACTTTGAATCTTGTACCAGGGAAATTGTTGTTTTTGTTTTTGTTTTTGTTGTACCAGGGAAAACTGTTGTTTTTGCTAGAAGTATCCATCCCTTTCAGGATGAAACACTGTAACACGTGACTGACCCTTTCAGGGCAGTCACCAAGTCCGCACAACAACAGTTACCCTTCAAGGCCACAGGCAGAGCTGTCAGCTGCTGCAGCTGGGCTGGAAATCTGCTCCTGCTGGTGCTCGCCATAGGGAATTAGGCCAAGGGAACAGCACTGGGAGGTCAGTCTCCAAATCCAGTGTTTAAAGGGAGCTTTTCTTACACTCATTTTCACACATGCCTATTTGTGTGCCTTCATGCCATTGCAGAGCTCACCTGGCTGCATTTCCACATGCAAAGAATTGGTATGCGTGTTTTCGGTGCTTGTGTATGCACATGCATACATACACACTGACGGGAGGAGAGGCGTTGCATTAAGCTGACTGCATCTACGTTTGAAGCAGATTTGATAATGACCCTAAATATGGACCCAAGTGTTTCTTCTGCTGCTAACTGACCTAATGGATTTCATATTTGTATTTGCGGTATTTGTCACCACAAAATGCCAAGGAATCCTCAAGTTTGATAATGCCCCTCTCCTTACTCACTCAGCTGCAGCCCCTTACACAATACTTTGTCTGTCTGATTTACACAGAATTCCTGACAGGACCAACGTACACCCTGTGTATTCACAGTTTCACTAAATGTCAGGGATTGGGAGGGAACTTGAAAGATCATCCAGTCCAATCCCCCTGCCTTAGCAGGAACACCTAGATTAGGTCAGGCACGAATGTGTCCAGGCAGGTTCTGAACGTCTCCAGAGAGGGAGACCCCACAGCCTCTCTGGGCAGCCCGTTCCGCTGTTCTGCTACATTCACCATAAAGAAGTTTTTTTTTCTCGTATGAATGTATTCATTTTTGATCAGATGCGGTGGAGTCTCCTTAACATCTCTGACACGTGCCCCCAGTAGACAGCCAAGCTCTCTGGAGAGGTTGTCTGGGCAGCAGATGGGGGCCTCAGTGCCTCCCGGCATGGAGTCCCCAGTCACTAAGACAACGCCGGGCAACGGTGCCCAGCAGCTGCTCCCTGGCAGGGGCTCTCCATCACCCGCTGAGGTCATTCCCTGCGTCAGCATGGAACCGGAACCCCAGAGCCGATTGCGTCACACAAACGTGCTGTGTTTGAGAGCCTGCAGGGTTGCCCTGGGGACCTGTGTGGTCCCCAGCCCGGGCTGTGTCACTCATTCTCTGTGAGGCAACACTGCAGTGTGGTGTCACAGTGGCTGCCTCATACACCCTTGTGGAGCGGTGGGAGCGGTGGCTCAGTCCGCTTGTGGGACCCGCAGGAAGTGGAACCAGAGAGAGCTTTGCGTCTATCTGGAGGCATCCTGCTATCATGGAGAGGCTGAGAGCCCTTCGAGGTGAGTCCCTCCACCTCTCCGGACCCCGTGACGCTGCCCGAGCACACGTGTGCCTCCAGTGTGTGTTTAGGACGTGCCAGCAGCACTGTCCTTGCTCTGCCGAGTGCAGCTGCTCACCGTGGTTTCCCCAGGACCCCAGCAAGGGGAAAGCTCCCTCCCCTGCCCCCACCAACCACACGCAGCCTCGCGCTGTGGAGCTGGAGGAGCGTTCCTCCCACAGCTGGCCGGATGCTAGGCCCTGGCTCCAAGCAACACCTGCAGCAGCTGCTCTGCTCTTTCCTTCCAGGTCTCTTTGCTTGTGTGGGCTGCGTGCCCAGGCGTACGCTTCGCAGGGAGAGAAGCAGGGTGTCAAGCCCTGTCCCTACCTGCGCCGCGACCTTACTGCTTCAGCGCCTGCAAGATCGGGAGGTGAGCTGGGGACATCCAACCACCAACCCTTGCCCTCCTGGCCCGGGGCCACGGTGCCGTGGGTGCCAGGCCCGGCAGCACATCCACAGAGCGATGGGTGGCAGCGGGCAAAGCGAGCGTGACTGATCCTTGTCCCCAGGGTGACCGAGCGCAGGCGTACTGTGAGCTGGAGAGCGCCCTGTGCCAAGACAGCAGCCGCCCGCCGTGCGGAGTGGTGAACCGGCTGCTGGCAGAGGTGTCCCGGGACCTGACGGCAGCCCAGGTGAGGGCTCACTCCCAAAGGCAAAGGGAACCGCCTGCCCACGCTGGTGTTCTGCTGGCGCATGGTGGTGCCTTAGCTCTTCCAAGGGCCTCAGGCAGTCTCCTGGGCCGCGTGTCACCAGTGACTCTCTTCCAGGGCGTGACCAGCAATGTCAAGACAGCTGCCAGCAATGTCCTGGTGGCTCTGGCTCGGACGCACTTCACCTTGGTGATGGCTGAGCTCCAGAGCCACCTGAAGGCCACGGGGGACATGTGCAAGGAGTTGGTGCTCATCACCCTGAGCAAACTCTTCAGCACCTATGGTAGAGTACCCTCAACCTCCTGACATCTAGAACAACCGGGAAAGGGGTCTCTGCCCTCTGAGTGTGATCTGCACTGAGCTGGGGGCCGCAGGGCTGCTGTCCACCTACCTTGCTGCCGGGGCTCTGACTGTGGCCCTCTCCTTCCTTTCCGCAGCTCCACAGTGCATCCCCTTTGTGTGGCTGATGCTGGCAGGCCTGCGCAGTGTGGTGGGCCAGGTGAAGAGTGGCCAGGTCCTGCGCATCGCTTGTGCTGGTGAGTGCCGGCCCCAGAGCAGCCCTGCTGCAGACTCTCACAGGCTCCGTTTTCTCTCACTCTCTTAAACAAACAAACAAACAAACAAACAAACAAACAAATAAATATTGTTTTTTAATTATTTTTATTTTGTTTTTTCAGTTTTGAAACAGTGGCTGGATGGAGTCAAGAATTACTTGTCCTCAGGAATGCAATGCCCCTGGACTGCCATGGAGAAAGAGCAGAGCTATGAGAACCTTCACGAGCTGCTCTTCTCTGTGGTGTGGAACTGGCAAGACTGCCAGGAGGAAAAGGTGAGCCCTGCTGCATTCCCAGCCCAGGATGGCAGCAGGGGCACCCATGTCGGCAGCTCTGTCTGTGCCCGGTGGGCTGAGAGCTGATGGGTGATGAGAGGGAGTGGGCTGGCTCTGCAAAGGGCCCTGAAGTGGCTCTGTGCCAGGGAGCAGCTGCATGTCACAGCACTGTGGCAGGAGGAGCTGGGGATGAGGGTATGGGGAAAAGCTGCCTGCCCTCCAGAGCAAGCCCATCTCCTGCCGGGCGTGGGGGTGTGGGGGTGTGGGGGTGTGGGGAAGGGGAAGGGAAAGGGAAAGCCCTCTGCGTAGGAAGGGCAGACCTTCAGTCTTTGATGCCGGGCCTCTGCCATCCTCTCCAGGACAAACAGGCCGTCCTTGGGGCTGTGGCTGCCATGTTGGAGGTTCTCCTGCAAGAGGAGCAGCACCAAGAGCAGGTCTGGGAGCAGCTCCTCTGGCTCGTTCACCCGTGTCAGGAGATCCAAGACACCTGCAGGGTGGCCAAGGTGAGAGACATTGCGCAGGGCTCAGGGTAGACGTGGGGCCCGTGCAAATGCCACCAGGGGTCAGGGGGATGCAGGGAGGAGGTGGGGAGCCCTTGGAGAAAGAAGGAATGGGTGTTCAAGGGAGCTCTGAGGCTTCCTGAGCTCTTTAGTCAGAGAAGGAACAACCCGGACAGGAGCCAGGAGGGAACCAAGAATCACTGGGGCTCATCTCCTGGGGATGGGGATGGGATCTCGTGGGGCTTCACCACCACTGTGGGGCTCTGAGTGCCTGAGGAGCTCTATGCTAACAATTGGGAGGACCACATCCAGTTGCATCTGATGGGGGAGAAGTGGGCTGCTGGGTGGGCAATGCCTGCAAATGATGCCCAAACACGGCATGCTCGATTGAGAGCAGAGAGACTCTCTTGGTGCCGCTGGGAGGTGGGGGATAAACAAGAACGCCTGTGCAGGAGCTTCTCCCTGCAGAGAAACAGTTGGGAATTGGGAAACAGTTTCTCCACTCTTGGCTGGTGGCTAGATGTGGCTTCATCCCTTTCTTCCTCTCCCGCTCTCTTGCAGAGCCTCACTATCTTCCTGGAGGCCTTAGGGGGCATTGAGTCTGCAATCCCAGGGGACAAGTTTCTGGACGTCACCACGGCCGTGTTTTACCAGGTAAGGGGAGCCTATCCTTGCGCCCACAGCAGTTTCCCTTGTGGCTAAGTCGACTGCAAAGCTGCGAGCCCCGGAATAAGGAGGCTCAGCCTTAGCTCCTGCATGCTCAAGGCTGCAGGAGCTCCTGCATGCTCAAGGCTGTTCCAGAGCCATGCATGTACTCTCGGGGATGCTGCGGGGTGGGCTGGGCTGGGTTTTGTCTGCCTGTCCTCTTCCCGAGAGTGCCCAGGGAGACGAGAGCGGGCAGCACAGTGTCTTTTCCGTCCTCAGTGCTGATGTGATTGTATCAAATGGACCTTGTTCCCACAGCTCTATGACGACAGCAAGCAGCACAGCGAGGCTGATCGTGCACAGCTGACCCACTGCATCATGCTGCAGGGTAAGGAGAGGGGCTTGGGCGATGCTTGGCGCTGCCCTGGCCAAAACCTCTCTCACAAAGCTCAGGAATGGGCGTGAGGTTCTTGCTAACATAGCGTGGGATTTCCTCCCTGCAGCCCGGATCTGCCCAGAGGAAACCATCCTGTTTCTGCAGTCGCAGCTGGGCGATGACTGGGAGCCTGGATGCGTGGCAGCCCTGGGTCTGCTGGGTGCTCTGGCTCGCTCTGATGGTCAGTACCACGGGTTGGTCAGTACCACGCCTTGGGACTGCCAGGGCTCCCTTCTGCCATCTGCGCTGTGGCTCCGCTCATGCTTCTGTGCATCTCTTGCAGAGCCCATGATGACGGAGATGCTGCCCCAGGTCGTCGAGGCTGTGCAGCATCTGTGCAGCGACCCCAGCATCCGGGTGAGCTGGTTTGGGAAAAGAAAGCGCTGTCGGGGTGGTGATGCTGCTGCCAGCACGGGCAGGGCTGGGGTGACTAGAGAGGTGCTGGGCCATTGACCAGGCGGTCACGATGGCTCCTGTGGGGAGAGCAGGCAGAGTGGAGCGGGCGGGTCCCTGTGCTGTGCATGGAAAGTGCACAGCCTGGTGCTAAGGCCTGGCCCTCACCTCAGTAGCTAAAGCCTCTCCACTGCTCTTGCTGTCTCTGCTCATGCCCAAAGGGCTGCCCCGATGAGCAGGTGGCTTCCCTTTGCCTTCTGACCAGGAAAATCACACCCAGAATTGACCCCTTGCAGGTGAGGACGGCTATTCTGTATTTCATCAAGGATCTGCTCAGTTCTAACACCCGGAGCTGCTCAGCCTGGGATGTGGTAGGGCACCTCTTCAGGGAGTTCAGCCGCGCCACAGGAAGAAGGGTAAGGACAGTGGGCAGCATCTTCTTTTGGAAGACCCGTGCTGCTCAGAGGCTGCTATACAGAAGCACCGCTGGGGCCACACCTGAGCCTCCTGAGAGGCTCCTGAGAACTGAGCATAAGCAGTGTTTCAACACCATTCTGGTGCAGGCAACCGGAAACCTTTCTGCCCGGGAAGCCCAGGAAGAAGGAGCTCTCCAGGAGCTTTGCATGGACATCCTGGCATCACTGGACGTCTCTGTGAGAGGGATGTCCAAAGTAAGTCACGCTCTGCCCTGCTGCTGCTCCCTGCCTTTGCGCCACGTGTTCCTCGTCCCATTCCAAGACCCCAGGTCTCTCCTCCAATGTGCTCTGAAGCACACAGGACTCAGGGAAATTCACAGAGTCCTCTTCATCTCTGAGCGGAAGCGGGAATGCTGACCTGCTCAACTGCCTCGTTCCCTACAGCTCCTGTGGCCGCGGCTGCTGTTGTTTGTGGTGCCAGCGCAGTACACGGGTATGCTGATCCCAGTCTCCCGCTGTGTCTGTGCCCTGGCTGAGAGAGAGGAGCTGACAGGACGGCCGATAGAACATCTGGATCGCCATTTCGTCAGCTCCATGTTTCAAGGTAGGAGCAAAAACTCCCCCAGTGAGCTCTGCTGACCTGTGGTAGCAGCCAGAAGGGACAGCGGAGGTGCGTGTGGCTGGGCACGCAGTGTCTGGGAGTCTTACTCAGCACTTTTTGTCTCTTTGCAGGCCCACTGCTGACGCCCCAGACACTGCTGGCACGACTGCTGGTGAGTAGATGCTCCAGAGGCCGGTTCTACGAGCACCCAGGAGGAAGCAGCATGGCCATGGGCAAAGCTGTTGGCTGCTCACTGCCTGCCAGAGCAGAGCCGAGTTGCTTCCATCCTGGGGGGAAGCCGTTGCTCTTGCTGCAGAAGCGACCCTGCTTTTTCTTGCTCTCACTCAGGTGGTGGCAGGCAGCCCTGTTGCAGGCAGCCAACTCCAAGCTGCTGCCTTACTGCTGATGAAAAACCTCCACAGCAGGTTCCACAGAGCTGTGGGGGCCATGTGGGCTACTGAAATCCCCCTGCTGCTGCAGTGTCTTGAAGGTACAGCACTGGAGGGGAAGAAGAGGCAGAGGCAGGGAAGGGAAGGGAAGGGAAGGGAAGGGAAGGGAAGGGAAGGGAAGGGAAGGGAAGGGAAGGGAAGGGAAGGGAAGGGAAGGGAAGGGAAGGGAAGGGAAGGGAAGGGAAGGGAAGGGAAGGGAAGGGAAGGGAAGGGAAGGGAAGGGAAGGGAAGGGAAGGGAAGGGAAGGGAAGGGAAGGGAAGGGAAGGGAAGGGAAGGGAAGGGAAGGGAAGGGAAGGGAAGGGAAGGGAAGGGAAGGGAAGGGAAGGGAAGGGAAGGGAAGGGAAGGGAAGGGAAGGGAAGGGAAGGGGGGGAGTGAAAATGCAGCTCTGTAGCATGGCAGAGGGGAAGCACTGCCTGCAGCCCAATTCTTGCTCTGCTGCTGCCGTTCCCATTCCTGGGAGTCAGCACTGAGGCCCAGGGACCTATCCCACCAGAGATCTGCCCATTCCAGGACAGGGATGGGCCCTTCACGTCCCCTCAGACAGCAGCCTTGGAGCACTTAGTTCCGTGTTCCTGCGGAGGCAGTGTCTGTGGGGAGGGACAGGTCATTGTGGAGGAGGTGCGGGTCCCAGCTTGGCAGTGTCAAGTGCCCAGGCCAAGCCAGGTTTGCAGCAGCTCTTCTTCTGTGCCTTGATCCCAAGTCAGGGTCTTTTTCTTCCTATTGCTGTGCAGGGAGAAATGAGAGCTTCCCGGACACTGCCGAGTTTGAGCGCCGTCTGCTAAAGGTACAGCATTGCCGGGAGGCGCGGTGCAGAGAAGTGCTTGCCTGCCCCAAGGAGCCCCGCTCCCACATGAGCCGCTGTGGGACAGGAACAGCCTCTCAAGCGCTGCTGCGGAGCGGAGCGGAGCGGCCGCCCGCCTTTGTGGCGCTGCCTCTTCCGCTCTGTCCCAAGCCCAGGGGGGTCTGATGAGAAGAGCAGCAGGCGGCTTTGATGGAGGGAGGGAATGCTGGGGGAGCTGGGAGAGGGACTGTTCTTCCAGGCACCTCTCCCCAGAGGCCTGCAGCAACTTGGGAGTGAGGGAAGAGGCAAAGGGCAAGGGAACATTGTCTTCTCCTGTTCTCCAACAGTTCCTGAAGGCGTCGCTGGACACAATAGAGGAGAAGGCATGGATCGAGGCCCTGAGCTGTGAGCTGAGCCAGCGGCTGAGCAGCTCTGCCAGCAGCTCTGCAGAAAAGGTGAGTTCCCCCCGGCTCTACGCAGCGGTGCAGCTGCAGGTGTCCAGCGGGGGCTGGGGCTGCGGCTGGTGCTCTGCCCACGCGGGATGCTGATGCTGCTTCCCCAGTCTGTGCCCCCCAGAGGGCCTTTCCCTGCAATCTGCCCGGGGATGGCTAAAGCTCGGCCCCGCAGCTGCTCTCAGCAACCGCCAGGGAGCTTGGGTCCTCCCCACCTGGCCCTCCGCCAGCAGGTTAAGCTGCTGCCACATCTCAGCTTCTTCCTTCCCTTCCCATGCAGTCGTTCCTGTGCAAGGCTCTGGGCACGGTGCTGGGATCCTGTAAGGGAGTCCTCCACGTCCAGGAGAAGCTGCTCCAGCACCTGGAGGAGGCAAATGCAGAGGAGCCATGTGAGGCCCAGGTGAGCTCTCCTCTCCTCCAGCTCCTGTCAGCATCCCCGCTCTGGCCCTGGGGCAGAGGCCTTCTCCTGGCCCTGCTCGGGGCCTTTCAACCTCCGCACTGCTGCCATTTTCCTCAGGAGAGGACCTGTAGATTCAGGCCTGTGCCAACGGCCCCTTGTTCTTTTGTGCAGGGAATCATCTCTCTTCTCAGCCATGCTGCTGAGAGTAACTTCCACACAGTCCTGGCCACGCTCACCATGTTTGCGTCCAGGCTGTGCAAAGGCCGCAATGCCAGGATTTCCAGGCGCAAGAAGGTAAAGCGTTACGGGTTTCCATCTTGGCATTCTTCTGCCTTATTTTCCCTGCAGCTCCTGCCTTGGGAGCCCAGGTGCATCGCGGGGCACTGGGGGCCGTTAGCGAGTCTCTCAAGGCATTTCTTCCCACACAGATGGAGCTGGACGGCACGAGAGCTCATGCCACACGCAGCGCTCTCATGCTCGCCCACGGCAGCGTGGCACTGCGTGCCTCCCAAGAACAGCTGCTCGCCCACCTGGAGGGAGACATCGTGGGCAACATCCTGATGCTCTACAGCTGCAGCTGCCGGGTGAGAGCTCAAAGCGTGCCAGGGTGTCTGAGCGCCCAGCTGCAGCCCCTCCACATGGGGAGATGCTGAGATGGGCCTTCCCTTTCCAAAGGTCCCCCGGGGAACTGTTTGTGCCCAGATAAAGATCCAAGCCCTTCCCTTAGCCTTGTCCCCACGTGTCCCCCTTGCAGCCCCCTTGTGTCCCTTCCCGCAGTTCAAAGAATGTTCTTCTCTCTTGCTCCTCAGGACTTGCAGAACAACCTCGCGCTGGTGCAGAGCATCACCGACTGCAGCTCTGCCTTCCAAGCTGTGGGTGATTCTGCAAGCTTTAACCCCTCCCTGAAGGGAAAGCTTCTGGAAATCCTGATGGTGAGTGCCTAGAGACAGGGCTGTCTGCAGAGGAGTTCTGGGCTGCGCCACAAGGCTCGCTTCCCTGGGGGCATGCAGGTCTCCAGCAGCCACACGTCTCCAGCTGGTGGGGACTTTGGGTGCTGGCAGGCAGCGGCTGGGCAGCGGGCTAGGTGCACCAGCTGCTGCATCCTGCAGCGCTTCCATGGGAAAGTGATGGGGCTGGTGTGTGGCAGTTGTGCCTGTCTCGGGGCCGGGTGGAACAGCTCTTGTGTGCCCCTTGCCCACTTTGACACTGTCTCTCTGGGACTTGCAGGACCTGATGAAGAAGTATTACTCGGGCATCCCTGTCTCCCCAGTGCCTCTCAAGGTGGTTCTGGCCCTGGAGCAGTTGAGGTAAGGGCTGAGGTTGCAAGTCAGGATGGTGATCCCCATTTTGGGCAGCTCCTGAGGGCCTGGAGGGGTCGGGGGGGAGGAGCCCCATCTACAGCAGGAGAGACGGCTGGGCTGTTGTGCCCAGCAAAGCTGAGGTTCTGGCCAGGGAGAAAGGCCCTGGTGCTCCTGTCCCCTGGCAGGGAAGAGAGGGAGAGCTGGGGTCTCCTTCCCTCCAGAGCGGGAGGTGGTTCACTGCTGCCGGGGAGGAGGTGGGCGCTGCTGGAACTGAAGGCAGTGCTCAGCAGCAGGAGCTGGGTGGGGCTATTGGCTTTGTAGCTGTCCATTAGGAGAAACTCCGATGTTGTCTGAACCAGTCTGGAGAGGTAAAGACCCTTTCTGATTGTTCTTCCTGTTTTCCTCCTCTCAGCAAGCTGAAGCCCTCCTCTGAAAGCAAGGACCTGCGTGAGATGTTGGTCCTGTGCTGCAAGAACATCGTGACACACCCTTCAGCAGAGATGATGCTGAAGATCAGGAAGTCACAGCAAGCAGCACAGTACCTGCAGGTAACCTGCCGTAACTTTCCCAGCCACCTCTCGGTCAAAGCCTACCTCAGCACACACAACCTCTGCTCTGGCAGCAGCCGAGATGCTACACGTCACTCCCCTCTTCTGCTTTCAGCTTCAGCAAACATCACTGAAAGCTCTGGGCCGGCTCATGGTGGTCCTGCTGGAGACAGAGCCCAGCGGCGGCTTCTTTCAGAACATAGTCCATGTGAGTAGTCGTGGGGCAAGGGAGAAAGCATGGTGCCTGTCAATAGCGGGGGCAGAGATCTGGGGACTGAGAGGAGGATGAGAGGGGGAGAAATCTCCTGCTGACGTGCCAGCTCACTGCGAGCTCAGAAATGGGCCCTGCAGGGGGAAAGCAGGAGCCAGCCCCTGGCAGGCCACAGCCAAGGAAAAGCTCCTGGGTTGGGAGGCAGGAGTGACTGCAGAGAGCGGGGCGGCAGTGCCGGTGCTCTGTGAGGCAGGAGGCCACATGGAGCAACAGGGCAGGCCTTGAGGGAAAGTGCTGGGAAAGGAGGGACAGGGAGAGGGGTGGCAGGAAGGGAAAGAAAAGACATCCTCAGTGAGACAGATGCTCTACCCCAGGTGCTGCAGAAATCGATGGTCTCAAGCAACGTGTGGGAGCGCCAGAGGGCCCTGCAGACCTGCTCCCAGCTGCTGGCTGTTTGTGAAGAGCTTCAAGTGAGTAAAGAGCCCCACCGCATGCCCCCTGCTCCCTCCCCAGCGCCCCTGAGCTGGAAGGCGAGCTCTGCCCAGCTGTGCATGCTGTGTCATGGCATGGGAAGGCACAGATGGGAGAAGCTGGGGAGAGCTGGGGCCATCTACAGCTTTGTTCCTGCCTCTCACCCCTGCAGAGAAGAGATGCCTGTGAGCACTTTGGCTCCTTGGTGGGATTGCTGGCGCCTCTGACTTGTGACCCCATGCCCGCATCCCGCCAGCTGGCTGTCACCTGTCTGAGCTCCCTTCTGCGAATCCAGGGTGAGTGGAGCAGGCGTGCTCCAGCCCTCTGCCCTCCTCTGTAGCCCTACCAGAGCCCCACGGGCTGGGCCCTGTTTACAGGAGGGAGAGGCACCGTGCACAGCTCTCTTCTTGTCCCCACCCTGTCCTCTGTCTTTCTCCCGTGGAAAGCAGTTTCATTCCCAGAAGCATGACTTCCCTTTTCTCCCTGTGCTCTTTCCAGCCAAAGCGACCAACACAGAGATCGAGACGGGTGACATCGGGAGCCTGTGCGAGGGGCTGCATGCCTGCAGCATCGCCTCTCAGCTGCAGGCCACATCCAAAATGGCCATGGTATGTGGACCCAAGAAGGGGTGGGGTGATCTCTGTGCGTAGGCTTCTGCAGAACCCTGTGCTGCTCCCAGCCTCTCACACTGTTTCCCAAACGAGCTGTTACCCTGAGTCCTCTTTTCCCAGTGCAAGAAGCAGGAGGCTCTGAGCTATGTCTGGCCTTCAGGCACGCAGTGCAAGGAGCTGACTCCATGATGTGCGTTTGTGTGTGTGAGTGCACTTGCATGCATGTGTGATTGTGGCTGCTGGGAGGTAGGCTTTGCACGTAAGCAAACACCATGGGTGCAGAAGCTGAGAGAAGGCTCAGCCGCCTTCCGTATAAACATCAGGGTGCAGACAGCGGGAGCGCTGTGATTGCTGCCTGAATGAGCGGCACGCCGCTGAGCTAAGAATGCCCTCAAGGCTGCTTTCTGTTCCGAAGAGCTGCAGCAGAGCAGTGATGGGATCTCTCCCGCTTTCATTTCTCTGCAGATCGTGTGCAGAAACTTCCCCCTAGAGCGCACCGTTGACTTCATGACTGCCATCAAGGAGACCATCCGGAAAGCCAACGGAGTGCGCGTGCGTGCTGCTGGGAAGTGGATGACCACCTTCCTGCAGATGCACGGGAAGGACATCTGTTGGAACGTAAGAGACTTTCTTTCACATGTCTTGGACTTTTGCTGGCTGTTGCACTCTGACTTGTGCCCTTTGCCCCTTGTGCTCAGGGCGTGGAGACCAGGGTAGCTGGCATGAAATTCAGGCTTTGGACTTGGCAGCATGTCAAGGGAGCAGGCACTGCTCATGCGCTGAATGTCCCTGGTTGGGAGTCCAGGGTGCAGCAAGTCATTCTTTCTCCTCTTCTTCTCTCAGGTGCCTCCGATCCTCTACATCCTGCGCAGCATCACATCGTTTGCGCAGCAGAGCACGTTCCTGCCCTTCCTGTGCCAGGCGGTGGTCATCCTCACCCGCTGTCACACTGAGGCCGTGATGCACAACTTCTCCCGGCCGCTTGGGCCAACGGACAGGTACTGGCACTCCCGCCTTTGCTGTTGCTGCAGAGGGATGTAGGGAGGAGGCAGCTTTTCTTTGTTGTGAATAGTCTCAAGTTGCGACTCTACTTTTTCTAGTGAGACATGGAGGAGAATAAGAGAATTTTGTCTTCAGCGATGGAGCCAATAGAAAGAAGAAGAAAGGATAAGAAAGGAAGGGAGGAGAGGAAAGGAGCAGGGAAGGAAAAAGGGAATGAAAGGGGAAATTTGAAAGGAGAAAAGGAGAAAAGGAGAAAAGGAGAAAAGGAGAAAAGAAGAGAAGAGAACGAGAAAAGAGAATATGAGCTGAAAAATTGTATTATTTATTATAAATAAATATATCAATATATAAATACATCAATATATCAATATATCAATATATAAATATATAAACAGTACTTTTTTTTTTTTTTTTTTTACCACGTCTTTATTTCAATAGCTGCTGTCTCTTCTCCATACCAGTTACAGAATCACAGTCACCAAATGTCAGGGATTGGAAGAAAGCTCAAAAGCTCATCTAATCTAATCCCCCTGCTGGGAACACCTAGATTAGGTCACACAGGAATGTGTCCAGGCAGGTTTTGAATGTCTCCAGAGAGGGAGACCCCACAACCTCTCTGGACAGCCCGTTCCAATATTCTGTTACCACCACCAGGAAGTTTTTTTTCTAGCATTAATGTGGAACCTCTCATGTTCCAGCTTGTACCCATTGCCCTTATCCTGACACTGGATGTCACTGAGAAAAGCCTGGCTCCATCCTCCTGACAGACATCCTTTACATTTTTATAAGCGTTCATTAGGTCACCTCTCAGTCTCCTCCAAGCCAAAGCTTCCTCAGACTTTCCTCGTAAGGGAGATGCTCTGGTCCCTTCATCATCTCTGTGGCTCTGTGCTGGACTCTCTCAAGCAGTTCCCTGTCCTTCTTGAACAGAGGGGCCCAGAACTGGACACAATACTCCAGATGCGGTCTCACCAGGGCAGAGTAGAGAAGCAGGAGAACCTCTTTTGACCTAGAAACCATGCCCCTTCCAGTATGTCCCAGGGTGCCATTGGCCTTCTTGGCCACAAGGGCAGAGTGCTGGCTCATGGTCACCCTGCTGTCCACCAGGACCCACAGGTCCCTTTCCCCTACGCTGCTCTCCAACAGGTCAGTCCCTAACCTATGCTGGTATGTGGGGTCATTCAGAGCAATTTAAATCCAGGCCATGACGGAGACCAGCTCAAGACGCCTGGGACAGACGGGCTTAGGCTCTGGTGGCACAAAAGCAACGTTTATTGAAGGCTCATTCTTTTTATAGACTGGATACACTACAAGATCGTAGATAATTAGCAAGTGTGAAACCAAGCACAAAGCAGAGGCTTGTGTGCGAGCAGCTGTTCTTGTACTCCCTTATCCTAGTTTCCAGTGTTCTGCTTACCGAAACCGAAGTTCTTTCTTCCTTTGCCAATCAGTCACTGTTGTTTTTGCTAGAAGTATCCATCCCTTTCAGGGTCACTGTTGTTTTTGCTAGAAGTATCCATCCCTTTCAGGATGAAACACTGTAACACGTGACTGACCCTTTCAGGCCAGTCACGTAGTCCGCACAACAACAGTTCCCTCCATTCCACCCTCTTTTTATCTTTTAAAGTTAAGGGTGGTGGTGGCTTGTGTTTCATTTGTTCTAGCTTGACCCTTTCAATTTCTGTTTTTATTGCCTGTAATTGATGAATTACTGTTCGCAAAACACAGGGGACCAGGACAAGTCCTACTAGCAAAAGCACGATCATAAAGCATACTCCATAAAATCCTTTTTGAAAAGACGAGAAAGAGGGAAATGTAGCCTTCAGTGTTTGTACGAAATCTTGTGCTCGGGTTGCTAGGGTTGTATCAAGTTTGTGGGCGTTCATTATGTCTTGTATATGTTGCTGAAATTCCTTTAAATCGGGAGAGGTGTTTGCATTATCCCAAATTCCTTGTAAATGACTTTGAATCTTGTACCAGGGAAATTGAGAGCTATTGTACACTCCTGGTGTGACACATATGGATGTGTATTCTGCATGACAAGTTAGGGATTCCTTAATTTGCATAGTTTCCAGTTGACGTCCCAATATGTCAACTGTATCTTTCAATGAATTCAGCTTCATTTCCATTTTTTCATCCATGCGTTCCTAATTCTTTAAGGCTTTACTAATATTGACAGTGAGATCATTTACGTAATTAGCGGTTTGAATACTTTGTGACAAAGATACTGAGGCAACTGTCGTTATTGTGATAGCAGTGATCAGTGCGGCAATCCCTGCAATTGTAAGTCCTAGTACCCGCTTTTGTCTACTCGATAGTCGCTGCGTAACTATCTCTAACACCTCTGTTCCCCTCTCTGCATACCAATCATGGGTAAGATTTACTGGAATATACACATAGGAGGGTTGCCTAACTAGCAAAAAGGAATCACTAGACCTGTTTATGCAATTCATTATATTACACTCTGTACACGTTACATTTGTGCTATTTACAGAACAATTTCCTGTCAGGAATGCACAGGGTTCAGGAAGACATGCTCGCATATAGAACACAGTAGTGTTTTGTGATGCACGCATTGCCCATACTTTGTCTATCTGTTCCCATGTCACATTAACCTTTTTTGCTTTAATTGGTCCCAATGCTGCTACTGCTTTCCACAAGTTGGTATAATATGTTTGATTATTTTTGGTCCAAATGGCAGAAACTAAGTTAATCGGGCGTCCATTTTCATTTATGACACTCCAGTCACATAAAGAAGTACTTGAGCGGGTAGTTTCGTTTGCATGGCAAAGTCTCCATCCTGGTGCAAAATTTCCATTGGGAGTTATGGATTTTATTGTTCTACATGAACAAATATGAGGGGGCATTCTTCCTGAACCTTTAGTATGTTTTGTGAGATTTGGAGAATAAAAATCCGTTGCCCAGTGAATTCCCGTTGTAACATTTGTGTCCCAATTTTCTTGCAAAATAATTTGCTCACACAGTGGATTTGTCTGATTCACTTGAAAACATATAGGCAAACTATGTAATTGTCCTGTATAATTGATTTTTGCCGAGAACTGCTGTATGTGATCATCAGAATATTGTCCCATGAACAAGGTTTGATTATTATACACAGGAATGTCTGTTGCTTCTTCCCAAGTCACTGCATGGATCAATGGTGGGTTTGGTACAAATGCCCAGTATGTTTCTGCAGATCCCACATGACGTAACAACCGTAATGTACTTATCAGAAGAGTGAGCAGTTGAAACCGATGCTGCCAAATGGCCTCACGGTTGAGAGAAACCGAGAGGCGTTGCATCTTTCTCCAAAGCTTTCCCATCCGGGTTTTGGGCATGTCGTATAAGTCGCTCTGGGATCCACCGAGGTGATGGTTCGTCTGCGGGAAACACACAAGCATACCCTCGTCCCCACATTAATATCGGATCTGGCCCACGTAATTGCCCATTTAAAGGGTCCCGCCAGTATACTAGTGGTTTAGGTTTATTTGTTGGATTCCAATGTCTGTCTGCAGCTGTTAACCCATCACTATCAACTTGCAAAAAATTGAGGATAAATAAGGCGTGATTTATCAAGGAAGCAGGCGTATCCTTAAAACCCCATATTCCCCGTTCTGATTTTTCTAATTGTTGTTTAATTAGATGATTGTATTTTTCAATGATTCCCTGACCTTGTGGGTTATAAGGGATACCAGTTTTGTGGTGCGTAGAGAATTGTGTACAGAAACGCTTAAAAGTGGAACTAGTATACGCAGGGCCATTATCAGTTTCAATGGCTTTAGGAACGCTGAGTACTGAAAAACAATGTAGCAGATGTGTGCAAACATGGGATGCGCGTTCTCCTGCTAGTGGAGTCACTACTGCAAAATGTGAAAATGTATCTGTTGTTATGTGAACATAAGAAAGTCTACCAAACGAGGGCATGTGCGTTATGTCCATTTGCCATAAATCCCTTGGTTTAAGACCTTGTGGATTTACACCCAAGTGTGGAACAGGTAACAGGGGCACACAAGCAGAGCAATTTCTGACTATCTGTCGGGCTTGGTCTCTGGTAAGGTGGCAAAGTTTTCTGAGGGTGCGAGCGGAAACATGATGTAATTTATGTAATTGTTCAGCCTTTTGAATATTGGCAACGTAAATTCTAGTATAGTGATCGGCCTTCCTATTGCCGTCGGCTGAGAGTCCGGGAAGATTCGTGTGACTGCGTATATGACCAATATACACAGGATGGTTTCGCATTAAAAGAAGGGATTGAATTAAACTAAGGTATTGTTGAAGAAAGGTTACCTTGGAGTTGATTCGTGGAACAGTTTCTAGCATTTTTAGTGCATTTGCAATGTACACGCTATCAGTAATAATGTTAAGTTTCTGTTGAAATTTAAGAAGAGCCTGATATACTGCATAAAGTTCAGCCATCTGCGCTGACACTTCTGATAACTTCCAAGTAAAAGTTTCATCAGATGTAACTAACGCAGCTTGACCATTAGAGGAACCATCAGTAAAAACAGTTAATGCTGCCGACATTGGTTGGCATTTAACAACAGTTGGGAAAGTAATTAAATGGTAAGCGGCAAACTGAGTATTTTGTCCTTTGGATAATCATTGGAAATTTCTCCTGTATATCCTGCAAGAGCTAGAGTAAATTCATCAAGTACATTTAAGAGCCAAGTGATTTGATCAGATTGATAGGGTAATATAATTGTATTAGGTTCTTTCCCTAAATATGTAACACTAAGCCGACGACCTGTTTGAATGCGTTCAGCTATTAATATAGGATGTGAGCGTAAGGTACCAGAATGAGCGTGTCGTCCATGAATCCAATGTGAAACACCATTTTGATATAATACTCCCATGGGGGTTAAAGGTGTAGGAGGTGTTATTAATTGCCCTGGTTCGGTAATAGAGGCATAAGTAACTTGTGCTGTTTCAATTGCTTGTTCAACTTTCCTCAAGGCTTCTGCTGCCAATGTAGTTAACTGTCGTGGGGAAGTTGGGTCTGGGTCTCCTTCAAGTATCTGAAACAGCCATCCGTAAAAGATACTCTCCTCCTGTAAGTACTGCTTTTGCTATGCTACGCCAATCTGCAGGGGGAAGTACGTTAGAGGCTACTGTCTCTAGTACTGCAGCAGTGAACGGAGCTGTTGGTCCGTATTGCGAACTAGCAGCTTTAAGTTCTTTTTACTGTTTAAAAGGAATCGGTTCATAACCGTTCAAAATACCCCCATTTGCAAGCTGGCGCTGTGTCACCGGGTATGCCTGGGATGGGGGACACTGATCAAGAAATGAATTCATTGTTTCGCCTGCTCGTCTAGCATCTCTCAATGCTAATTGCATGGGAGACTGTTGCGTGAGTAACGTATCTACTCCTGGCAGGGGGGGCATTCGACCTGGTCTAAAGGCAGGCAGAATGACCGGAGGATTGGACACATTATCAGTCGCTGTTAGCGTCTGAACTGCAGCATCAGCAATTTGCAGTGCTGGGAAAGCAGCTGTTAATTCCTTACGTATTTCAACGCCTTCTCTTTCTAATTCTCCCCAGTCATCAGGACCTAGCGTGTCTGGAACTGCGTTATCATCAGGAGGTCGACAAGGTGGCAATTCGCCTGCTGATTTACTAACCCTCGGTTGTTCATACCTCGGAGGGAATGAAGGGGGTGCCGGAGGCATAGATGAAGGGATATGATCTAAAGATTTTGAACGTGGCAGGGTAGGATATAGCTTATCAGTAGAACGAGTAATCCGCTGCCATTTCTCATCCCCTGTGTCTCCTCTGAGACATTCTTTTATTAAGGTCCAAAGCGTAAAGGTATCGATGGGGACTTTCGCAGCACCATGCACAGCGTAATAGCCTTGGAGTCTTTCACCTACTTTGTTCCAAGTTTCAATATTAATTGTCCCGTCCCTGGGAAACCAAGGACAAACTTCCCCTATGAAATCTAAAAAACGACTAATCTGCGCCCGAGTTACCCTTATCCCTCGAGCAACTAACAAAGACTTTAACATTGCTGCAAAAACACCTCTTTCTGTACTTGCAGCGTGACCCATTTCTATTTCTTGAACGATCTGTCCAATTCCCTAGTCCTTGCCTCCCAAAATCAACTTACCAACCGCGGCTCGTAGGAGGAAGCGACGCCTTTTGTCGTTTGGAGTCCGAGATTCCCGGGTTTTGGCACCAAATGACGGAGACCAGCTCAAGACGCCTGGGACAGACGGGCTTAGGCTCTGGTGGCACAAAAGCAATGTTTATTGAAGGCTCATTCTTTTTATAGACTGGATACACTACAAGATCGTAGATAATTAGCAAGTGTGAAACCAAGCACAAAGCAGAGGCTTGTGTGCGAGCAGCTGTTCTTGTACTCCCTTATCCTAGTTTCCAGTGTTCTGCTTACCGAAACCGAAGTTCTTTCTTCCTTTGCCAATCAGTCACTGTTGTTTTTGCTAGAAGTATCCATCCCTTTCAGGGTCACTGTTGTTTTTGCTAGAAGTATCCATCCCTTTCAGGATGAAACACTGTAACACGTGACTGACCCTTTCAGGCCAGTCACGTAGTCCGCACAACAACAGTTCCCTCCATTCCACCCTCTTTTTATCTTTTAAAGTTAAGGGTGGTGGTGGCTTGTGTTTCATTTGTTCTAGCTTGACCCTTTCAATTTCTGTTTTTTATTGCCTGTAATTGATGAATTACTGTTCGCAAAACACAGGGGACCAGGACAAGTCCTAGCAAAAGCACGATCATAAAGCATACTCCATAAAATCCTTTTTGAAAAGACGAGAAAGAGGGAAATGTAGCCTTCAGTGTTTGTACGAAATCTTGTGCTCGGGTTGCTAGGGTTGTATCAAGTTTGTGGGCGTTCATTATGTCTTGTATATGTTGCTGAAATTCCTTTAAATCGGGAGAGGTGTTTGCATTATCCTAAATTCCTTGTAAATGACTTTGAATCTTGTACCAGGGAAATTGTTGTTTATGTTTTTGTTTTTGTTGTACCAGGGAAAACTGTTGTTTTTGCTAGAAGTATCCATCCCTTTCAGGATGAAACACTGTAACACGTGACTGACCCTTTCAGGGCAGTCACCAAGTCCGCACAACAACAGTTACCCTTCAAGGCCACAGGCAGGGCTGTCAGCTGCTGCAGCTGGGCTGGAAATCTGCTCCTGCTGGTGCTCGCCATAGGGAATTAGGCCAAGGGAACAGCACTGGGAGGTCAGTCTCCAAATCCAGTGTTTAAAGGGAGCTTTTCTTACACTCATTTTCACACATGCCTATTTGTGTGCCTTCATGCCATTGCAGAGCTCACCTGGCTGCATTTCCACATGCAAAGAATTGGTATGCGTGTTTTCGGTGCTTGTGTATGCACGTGCATACATACACACTGACGGGAGGAGAGGCGTTGCATTAAGCTGACTGCATCTACGTTTGAAGCAGATTTGATAATGACCCTAAATATGGACCCAAGTGTTTCTTCTGCTGCTAACTGACCTAATGGATTTCATATTTGTATTTGCGGTATTTGTCACCACAAAATGCCAAGGAATCCTCAAGTTTGATAATGCCCCTCTCCTTACTCACTCAGCTGCAGCCCCTTACACAATACTTTGTCTGTCTGATTTACACAGAATTCCTGACAGGACCAACGTACACCCTGTGTATTCACAGTTTCACTAAATGTCAGGGATTGGGAGGGAACTTGAAAGATCATCCAGTCCAATCCCCCTGCCTTAGCAGGAACACCTAGATTAGGTCAGGCACGAATGTGTCCAGGCAGGTTCTGAACGTCTCCAGAGAGGGAGACCCCACAGCCTCTCTGGGCAGCCCGTTCCGCTGTTCTGCTACATTCACCATAAAGAAGTTTTTTTTTCTCGTATGAATGTATTCATTTTTGATCAGATGCGGTGGAGTCTCCTTAACATCTCTGACACGTGCCCCCAGTAGACAGCCAAGCTCTCTGGAGAGGTTGTCTGGGCAGCAGATGGGGGCCTCAGTGCCTCCCGGCATGGAGTCCCCAGTCACTAAGACAACGCCGGGCAACGGTGCCCAGCAGCTGCTCCCTGGCAGGGGCTCTCCATCACCCGCTGAGGTCATTCCCTGCGTCAGCATGGAACCGGAACCCCAGAGCCGATTGCGTCACACAAACGTGCTGTGTTTGAGAGCCTGCAGGGTTGCCCTGGGGACCTGTGTGGTCCCCAGCCCGGGCTGTGTCACTCATTCTCTGTGAGGCAACACTGCAGTGTGGTGTCACAGTGGCTGCCTCATACACCCTTGTGGAGCGGTGGGAGCGGTGGCTCAGTCCGCTTGTGGGACCCGCAGGAAGTGGAACCAGAGAGAGCTTTGCGTCTATCTGGAGGCATCCTGCTATCATGGAGAGGCTGAGAGCCCTTCGAGGTGAGTCCCTCCACCTCTCCGGACCCCGTGACGCTGCCCGAGCACACGTGTGCCTCCAGTGTGTGTTTAGGACGTGCCAGCAGCACTGTCCTTGCTCTGCCGAGTGCAGCTGCTCACCGTGGTTTCCCCAGGACCCCAGCAAGGGGAAAGCTCCCTCCCCTGCCCCCACCAACCACACGCAGCCTCGCGCTGTGGAGCTGGAGGAGCGTTCCTCCCACAGCTGGCCGGATGCTAGGCCCTGGCTCCAAGCAACACCTGCAGCAGCTGCTCTGCTCTTTCCTTCCAGGTCTCTTTGCTTGTGTGGGCTGCGTGCCCAGGCGTACGCTTCGCAGGGAGAGAAGCAGGGTGTCAAGCCCTGTCCCTACCTGCGCCGCGACCTTACTGCTTCAGCGCCTGCAAGATCGGGAGGTGAGCTGGGGACATCCAACCACCAACCCTTGCCCTCCTGGCCCGGGGCCACGGTGCCGTGGGTGCCAGGCCCGGCAGCACATCCACAGAGCGATGGGTGGCAGCGGGCAAAGCGAGCGTGACTGATCCTTGTCCCCAGGGTGACCGAGCGCAGGCGTACTGTGAGCTGGAGAGCGCCCTGTGCCAAGACAGCAGCCGCCCGCCGTGCGGAGTGGTGAACCGGCTGCTGGCAGAGGTGTCCCGGGACCTGACGGCAGCCCAGGTGAGGGCTCACTCCCAAAGGCAAAGGGAACCGCCTGCCCACGCTGGTGTTCTGCTGGCGCATGGTGGTGCCTTAGCTCTTCCAAGGGCCTCAGGCAGTCTCCTGGGCCGCGTGTCACCAGTGACTCTCTTCCAGGGCGTGACCAGCAATGTCAAGACAGCTGCCAGCAATGTCCTGGTGGCTCTGGCTCGGACGCACTTCACCTTGGTGATGGCTGAGCTCCAGAGCCACCTGAAGGCCACGGGGGACATGTGCAAGGAGTTGGTGCTCATCACCCTGAGCAAACTCTTCAGCACCTATGGTAGAGTACCCTCAACCTCCTGACATCTAGAACAACCGGGAAAGGGGTCTCTGCCCTCTGAGTGTGATCTGCACTGAGCTGGGGGCCGCAGGGCTGCTGTCCACCTACCTTGCTGCCGGGGCTCTGACTGTGGCCCTCTCCTTCCTTTCCGCAGCTCCACAGTGCATCCCCTTTGTGTGGCTGATGCTGGCAGGCCTGCGCAGTGTGGTGGGCCAGGTGAAGAGTGGCCAGGTCCTGCGCATCGCTTGTGCTGGTGAGTGCCGGCCCCAGAGCAGCCCTGCTGCAGACTCTCACAGGCTCCGTTTTCTCTCACTCTCTTAAACAAACAAACAAACAAACAAACAAATAAATATTGTTTTTTAATTATTTTTATTTTGTTTTTTCAGTTTTGAAACAGTGGCTGGATGGAGTCAAGAATTACTTGTCCTCAGGAATGCAATGCCCCTGGACTGCCATGGAGAAAGAGCAGAGCTATGAGAACCTTCACGAGCTGCTCTTCTCTGTGGTGTGGAACTGGCAAGACTGCCAGGAGGAAAAGGTGAGCCCTGCTGCATTCCCAGCCCAGGATGGCAGCAGGGGCACCCATGTCGGCAGCTCTGTCTGTGCCCGGTGGGCTGAGAGCTGATGGGTGATGAGAGGGAGTGGGCTGGCTCTGCAAAGGGCCCTGAAGTGGCTCTGTGCCAGGGAGCAGCTGCATGTCACAGCACTGTGGCAGGAGGAGCTGGGGATGAGGGTATGGGGAAAAGCTGCCTGCCCTCCAGAGCAAGCCCATCTCCTGCCGGGCGTGGGGGTGTGGGGGTGTGGGGGTGTGGGGAAGGGGAAGGGAAAGGGAAAGCCCTCTGCGTAGGAAGGGCAGACCTTCAGTCTTTGATGCCGGGCCTCTGCCATCCTCTCCAGGACAAACAGGCCGTCCTTGGGGCTGTGGCTGCCATGTTGGAGGTTCTCCTGCAAGAGGAGCAGCACCAAGAGCAGGTCTGGGAGCAGCTCCTCTGGCTCGTTCACCCGTGTCAGGAGATCCAAGACACCTGCAGGGTGGCCAAGGTGAGAGACATTGCGCAGGGCTCAGGGTAGACGTGGGGCCCGTGCAAATGCCACCAGGGGTCAGGGGGATGCAGGGAGGAGGTGGGGAGCCCTTGGAGAAAGAAGGAATGGGTGTTCAAGGGAGCTCTGAGGCTTCCTGAGCTCTTTAGTCAGAGAAGGAACAACCCGGACAGGAGCCAGGAGGGAACCAAGAATCACTGGGGCTCATCTCCTGGGGATGGGGATGGGATCTCGTGGGGCTTCACCACCACTGTGGGGCTCTGAGTGCCTGAGGAGCTCTATGCTAACAATTGGGAGGACCACATCCAGTTGCATCTGATGGGGGAGAAGTGGGCTGCTGGGTGGGCAATGCCTGCAAATGATGCCCAAACACGGCATGCTCGATTGAGAGCAGAGAGACTCTCTTGGTGCCGCTGGGAGGTGGGGGATAAACAAGAACGCCTGTGCAGGAGCTTCTCCCTGCAGAGAAACAGTTGGGAATTGGGAAACAGTTTCTCCACTCTTGGCTGGTGGCTAGATGTGGCTTCATCCCTTTCTTCCTCTCCCGCTCTCTTGCAGAGCCTCACTATCTTCCTGGAGGCCTTAGGGGGCATTGAGTCTGCAATCCCAGGGGACAAGTTTCTGGACGTCACCACGGCCGTGTTTTACCAGGTAAGGGGAGCCTATCCTTGCGCCCACAGCAGTTTCCCTTGTGGCTAAGTCGACTGCAAAGCTGCGAGCCCCGGAATAAGGAGGCTCAGCCTTAGCTCCTGCATGCTCAAGGCTGCAGGAGCTCCTGCATGCTCAAGGCTGTTCCAGAGCCATGCATGTACTCTCGGGGATGCTGCGGGGTGGGCTGGGCTGGGTTTTGTCTGCCTGTCCTCTTCCCGAGAGTGCCCAGGGAGACGAGAGCGGGCAGCACAGTGTCTTTTCCGTCCTCAGTGCTGATGTGATTGTATCAAATGGACCTTGTTCCCACAGCTCTATGACGACAGCAAGCAGCACAGCGAGGCTGATCGTGCACAGCTGACCCACTGCATCATGCTGCAGGGTAAGGAGAGGGGCTTGGGCGATGCTTGGCGCTGCCCTGGCCAAAACCTCTCTCACAAAGCTCAGGAATGGGCGTGAGGTTCTTGCTAACATAGCGTGGGATTTCCTCCCTGCAGCCCGGATCTGCCCAGAGGAAACCATCCTGTTTCTGCAGTCGCAGCTGGGCGATGACTGGGAGCCTGGATGCGTGGCAGCCCTGGGTCTGCTGGGTGCTCTGGCTCGCTCTGATGGTCAGTACCACGGGTTGGTCAGTACCACGCCTTGGGACTGCCAGGGCTCCCTTCTGCCATCTGCGCTGTGGCTCCGCTCATGCTTCTGTGCATCTCTTGCAGAGCCCATGATGACGGAGATGCTGCCCCAGGTCGTCGAGGCTGTGCAGCGTCTGTGCAGCGACCCCAGCATCCGGGTGAGCTGGTTTGGGAAAAGAAAGCGCTGTCGGGGTGGTGATGCTGCTGCCAGCACGGGCAGGGCTGGGGTGACTAGAGAGGTGCTGGGCCATTGACCAGGCGGTCACGATGGCTCCTGTGGGGAGAGCAGGCAGAGTGGAGCGGGCGGGTCCCTGTGCTGTGCATGGAAAGTGCACAGCCTGGTGCTAAGGCCTGGCCCTCACCTCAGTAGCTAAAGCCTCTCCACTGCTCTTGCTGTCTCTGCTCATGCCCAAAGGGCTGCCCCGATGAGCAGGTGGCTTCCCTTTGCCTTCTGACCAGGAAAATCACACCCAGAATTGACCCCTTGCAGGTGAGGACGGCTATTCTGTATTTCATCAAGGATCTGCTCAGTTCTAACACCCGGAGCTGCTCAGCCTGGGATGTGGTAGGGCACCTCTTCAGGGAGTTCAGCCGCGCCACAGGAAGAAGGGTAAGGACAGTGGGCAGCATCTTCTTTTGGAAGACCCGTGCTGCTCAGAGGCTGCTATACAGAAGCACCGCTGGGGCCACACCTGAGCCTCCTGAGAGGCTCCTGAGAACTGAGCATAAGCAGTGTTTCAACACCATTCTGGTGCAGGCAACCGGAAACCTTTCTGCCCGGGAAGCCCAGGAAGAAGGAGCTCTCCAGGAGCTTTGCATGGACATCCTGGCATCACTGGACGTCTCTGTGAGAGGGATGTCCAAAGTAAGTCACGCTCTGCCCTGCTGCTGCTCCCTGCCTTTGCGCCACGTGTTCCTCGTCCCATTCCAAGACCCCAGGTCTCTCCTCCAATGTGCTCTGAAGCACACAGGACTCAGGGAAATTCACAGAGTCCTCTTCATCTCTGAGCGGAAGCGGGAATGCTGACCTGCTCAACTGCCTCGTTCCCTACAGCTCCTGTGGCCGCGGCTGCTGTTGTTTGTGGTGCCAGCGCAGTACACGGGTATGCTGATCCCAGTCTCCCGCTGTGTCTGTGCCCTGGCTGAGAGAGAGGAGCTGACAGGACGGCCGATAGAACATCTGGATCGCCATTTCGTCAGCTCCATGTTTCAAGGTAGGAGCAAAAACTCCCCCAGTGAGCTCTGCTGACCTGTGGTAGCAGCCAGAAGGGACAGCGGAGGTGCGTGTGGCTGGGCACGCAGTGTCTGGGAGTCTTACTCAGCACTTTTTGTCTCTTTGCAGGCCCACTGCTGACGCCCCAGACACTGCTGGCACGACTGCTGGTGAGTAGATGCTCCAGAGGCCGGTTCTACGAGCACCCAGGAGGAAGCAGCATGGCCATGGGCAAAGCTGTTGGCTGCTCACTGCCTGCCAGAGCAGAGCCGAGCTGCTTCCATCCTGGGGGGAAGCCGTTGCTCTTGCTGCAGAAGCGACCCTGCTTTTTCTTGCTCTCACTCAGGTGGTGGCAGGCAGCCCTGTTGCAGGCAGCCAACTCCAAGCTGCTGCCTTACTGCTGATGAAAAACCTCCACAGCAGGTTCCACAGAGCTGTGGGGGCCATGTGGGCTACTGAAATCCCCCTGCTGCTGCAGTGTCTTGAAGGTACAGCACTGGAGGGGAAGAAGAGGCAGAGGCAGGGAAGGGAAGGGAAGGGAAGGGGGGGAAGGGAAGGGAAGGGAAGGGAAGGGAAGGGAAGGGAAGGGAAGGGAAGGGAAGGGAAGGGAAGGGAAGGGAAGGGAAGGGAAGGGAAGGGAAGGGAAGGGAAGGGAAGGGAAGGGAAGGGAAGGGAAGGGAAGGGAAGGGAAGGGAAGGGAAGGGAAGGGAAGGGAAGGGAAGGGAAGGGAAGGGAAGGGAAGGGAAGGGAAGGGAAGGGAAGGGAAGGGAAGGGAAGGGAAGGGAAGGGAAGGGAAGGGAAGGGAAGGGAAGGGAAGGGAAGGGAAGGGAAGGGAAGGGAAGGGAAGGGAAGGGAAGGGAAGGGAAGGGAAGGGAAGGGAAGGGAAGGGAAGGGGGGGAGTGAAAATGCAGCTCTGTAGCATGGCAGAGGGGAAGCACTGCCTGCAGCCCAATTCTTGCTCTGCTGCTGCCGTTCCCATTCCTGGGAGTCAGCACTGAGGCCCAGGGACCTATCCCACCAGAGATCTGCCCATTCCAGGACAGGGATGGGCCCTTCACGTCCCCTCAGACAGCAGCCTTGGAGCACTTAGTTCCGTGTTCCTGCGGAGGCAGTGTCTGTGGGGAGGGACAGGTCATTGTGGAGGAGGTGCGGGTCCCAGCTTGGCAGTGTCAAGTGCCCAGGCCAAGCCAGGTTTGCAGCAGCTCTTCTTCTGTGCCTTGATCCCAAGTCAGGGTCTTTTTCTTCCTATTGCTGTGCAGGGAGAAATGAGAGCTTCCCGGACACTGCCGAGTTTGAGCGCCGTCTGCTAAAGGTACAGCATTGCCGGGAGGCGCGGTGCAGAGAAGTGCTTGCCTGCCCCAAGGAGCCCCGCTCCCACATGAGCCGCTGTGGGACAGGAACAGCCTCTCAAGCGCTGCTGCGGAGCGGAGCGGAGCGGCCGCCCGCCTTTGTGGCGCTGCCTCTTCCGCTCTGTCCCAAGCCCAGGGGGGTCTGATGAGAAGAGCAGCAGGCGGCTTTGATGGAGGGAGGGAATGCTGGGGGAGCTGGGAGAGGGACTGTTCTTCCAGGCACCTCTCCCCAGAGGCCTGCAGCAACTTGGGAGTGAGGGAAGAGGCAAAGGGCAAGGGAACATTGTCTTCTCCTGTTCTCCAACAGTTCCTGAAGGCGTCGCTGGACACAATAGAGGAGAAGGCATGGATCGAGGCCCTGAGCTGTGAGCTGAGCCAGCGGCTGAGCAGCTCTGCCAGCAGCTCTGCAGAAAAGGTGAGTTCCCCCCGGCTCTACGCAGCGGTGCAGCTGCAGGTGTCCAGCGGGGGCTGGGGCTGCGGCTGGTGCTCTGCCCACGCGGGATGCTGATGCTGCTTCCCCAGTCTGTGCCCCCCAGAGGGCCTTTCCCTGCAATCTGCCCGGGGATGGCTAAAGCTCGGCCCCGCAGCTGCTCTCAGCAACCGCCAGGGAGCTTGGGTCCTCCCCACCTGGCCCTCCGCCAGCAGGTTAAGCTGCTGCCACATCTCAGCTTCTTCCTTCCCTTCCCATGCAGTCGTTCCTGTACAAGGCTCTGGGCACGGTGCTGGGATCCTGTAAGGGAGTCCTCCACGTCCAGGAGAAGCTGCTCCAGCACCTGGAGGAGGCAAATGCAGAGGAGCCATGTGAGGCCCAGGTGAGCTCTCCTCTCCTCCAGCTCCTGTCAGCATCCCCGCTCTGGCCCTGGGGCAGAGGCCTTCTCCTGGCCCTGCTCGGGGCCTTTCAACCTCCGCACTGCTGCCATTTTCCTCAGGAGAGAACCTGTAGATTCAGGCCTGTGCCAACGGCCCCTTGTTCTTTTGTGCAGGGAATCATCTCTCTTCTCAGCCATGCTGCTGAGAGTAACTTCCACACAGTCCTGGCCACGCTCACCATGTTTGCGTCCAGGCTGTGCAAAGGCCGCAATGCCAGGATTTCCAGGCGCAAGAAGGTAAAGCGTTACGGGTTTCCATCTTGGCATTCTTCTGCCTTATTTTCCCTGCAGCTCCTGCCTTGGGAGCCCAGGTGCATCGCGGGGCACTGGGGGCCGTTAGCGAGTGTCTCAAGGCATTTCTTCCCACACAGATGGAGCTGGACGGCACGAGAGCTCATGCCACACGCAGCGCTCTCATGCTCGCCCACGGCAGCGTGGCACTGCGTGCCTCCCAAGAACAGCTGCTCGCCCACCTGGAGGGAGACATCGTGGGCAACATCCTGATGCTCTACAGCTGCAGCTGCCGGGTGAGAGCTCAAAGCGTGCCAGGGTGTCTGAGCGCCCAGCTGCAGCCCCTCCACATGGGGAGATGCTGAGATGGGCCTTCCCTTTCCAAAGGTCCCCCGGGGAACTGTTTGTGCCCAGATAAAGATCCAAGCCCTTCCCTTAGCCTTGTCCCCACGTGTCCCCCTTGCAGCCCCCTTGTGTCCCTTCCCGCAGTTCAAAGAATGTTCTTCTCTCTTGCTCCTCAGGACTTGCAGAACAACCTCGCGCTGGTGCAGAGCATCACCGACTGCAGCTCTGCCTTCCAAGCTGTGGGTGATTCTGCAAGCTTTAACCCCTCCCTGAAGGGAAAGCTTCTGGAAATCCTGATGGTGAGTGCCTAGAGACAGGGCTGTCTGCAGAGGAGTTCTGGGCTGCGCCACAAGGCTCGCTTCCCTGGGGGCATGCAGGTCTCCAGCAGCCACACGTCTCCAGCTGGTGGGGACTTTGGGTGCTGGCAGGCAGCGGCTGGGCAGCGGGCTAGGTGCACCAGCTGCTGCATCCTGCAGCGCTTCCATGGGAAAGTGATGGGGCTGGTGTGTGGCAGTTGTGCCTGTCTCGGGGCCGGGTGGAACAGCTCTTGTGTGCCCCTTGCCCACTTTGACACTGTCTCTCTGGGACTTGCAGGACCTGATGAAGAAGTATTACTCGGGCATCCCTGTCTCCCCAGTGCCTCTCAAGGTGGTTCTGGCCCTGGAGCAGTTGAGGTAAGGGCTGAGGTTGCAAGTCAGGATGGTGATCCCCATTTTGGGCAGCTCCTGAGGGCCTGGAGGGGTCGGGGGGGAGGAGCCCCATCTACAGCAGGAGAGACGGCTGGGCTGTTGTGCCCAGCAAAGCTGAGGTTCTGGCCAGGGAGAAAGGCCCTGGTGCTCCTGTCCCCTGGCAGGGAAGAGAGGGAGAGCTGGGGTCTCCTTCCCTCCAGAGCGGGAGGTGGTTCACTGCTGCCGGGGAGGAGGTGGGCGCTGCTGGAACTGAAGGCAGTGCTCAGCAGCAGGAGCTGGGTGGGGCTATTGGCTTTGTAGCTGTCCATTAGGAGAAACTCCGATGTTGTCTGAACCAGTCTGGAGAGGTAAAGACCCTTTCTGATTGTTCTTCCTGTTTTCCTCCTCTCAGCAAGCTGAAGCCCTCTTCTGAAAGCAAGGACCTGCGTGAGATGTTGGTCCTGTGCTGCAAGAACATCGTGACACACCCTTCAGCAGAGATGATGCTGAAGATCAGGAAGTCACAGCAAGCAGCACAGTACCTGCAGGTAACCTGCCGTAACTTTCCCAGCCACCTCTCGGTCAAAGCCTACCTCAGCACACACAACCTCTGCTCTGGCAGCAGCCGAGATGCTACACGTCACTCCCCTCTTCTGCTTTCAGCTTCAGCAAACATCACTGAAAGCTCTGGGCCGGCTCATGGTGGTCCTGCTGGAGACAGAGCCCAGCGGCGGCTTCTTTCAGAACATAGTCCATGTGAGTAGTCGTGGGGCAAGGGAGAAAGCATGGTGCCTGTCAATAGCGGGGGCAGAGATCTGGGGACTGAGAGGAGGATGAGAGGGGGAGAAATCTCCTGCTGACGTGCCAGCTCACTGCGAGCTCAGAAATGGGCCCTGCAGGGGGAAAGCAGGAGCCAGCCCCTGGCAGGCCACAGCCAAGGAAAAGCTCCTGGGTTGGGAGGCAGGAGTGACTGCAGAGAGCGGGGCGGCAGTGCCGGTGCTCTGTGAGGCAGGAGGCCACATGGAGCAACAGGGCAGGCCTTGAGGGAAAGTGCTGGGAAAGGAGGGACAGGGAGAGGGGTGGCAGGAAGGGAAAGAAAAGACATCCTCAGTGAGACAGATGCTCTACCCCAGGTGCTGCAGAAATCGATGGTCTCAAGCAACGTGTGGGAGCGCCAGAGGGCCCTGCAGACCTGCTCCCAGCTGCTGGCTGTTTGTGAAGAGCTTCAAGTGAGTAAAGAGCCCCACCGCATGCCCCCTGCTCCCTCCCCAGCGCCCCTGAGCTGGAAGGCGAGCTCTGCCCAGCTGTGCATGCTGTGTCATGGCATGGGAAGGCACAGATGGGAGAAGCTGGGGAGAGCTGGGGCCATCTACAGCTTTGTTCCTGCCTCTCACCCCTGCAGAGAAGAGATGCCTGTGAGCACTTTGGCTCCTTGGTGGGATTGCTGGCGCCTCTGACTTGTGACCCCATGCCCGCATCCCGCCAGCTGGCTGTCACCTGTCTGAGCTCCCTTCTGCGAATCCAGGGTGAGTGGAGCAGGCGTGCTCCAGCCCTCTGCCCTCCTCTGTAGCCCTACCAGAGCCCCACGGGCTGGGCCCTGTTTACAGGAGGGAGAGGCACCGTGCACAGCTCTCTTCTTGTCCCCACCCTGTCCTCTGTCTTTCTCCCGTGGAAAGCAGTTTCATTCCCAGAAGCATGACTTCCCTTTTCTCCCTGTGCTCTTTCCAGCCAAAGCGACCAACACAGAGATCGAGACGGGTGACATCGGGAGCCTGTGCGAGGGGCTGCATGCCTGCAGCATCGCCTCTCAGCTGCAGGCCACATCCAAAATGGCCATGGTATGTGGACCCAAGAAGGGGTGGGGTGATCTCTGTGCGTAGGCTTCTGCAGAACCCTGTGCTGCTCCCAGCCTCTCACACTGTTTCCCAAACGAGCTGTTACCCTGAGTCCTCTTTTCCCAGTGCAAGAAGCAGGAGGCTCTGAGCTATGTCTGGCCTTCAGGCACCCAGTGCAAGGAGCTGACTCCATGATGTGCGTTTGTGTGTGTGAGTGCACTTGCATGCATGTGTGATTGTGGCTGCTGGGAGGTAGGCTTTGCACGTAAGCAAACACCATGGGTGCAGAAGCTGAGAGAAGGCTCAGCCGCCTTCCGTATAAACATCAGGGTGCAGACAGCGGGAGCGCTGTGATTGCTGCCTGAATGAGCGGCACGCCGCTGAGCTAAGAATGCCCTCAAGGCTGCTTTCTGTTCCGAAGAGCTGCAGCAGAGCAGTGATGGGATCTCTCCCGCTTTCATTTCTCTGCAGATCGTGTGCAGAAACTTCCCCCTAGAGCACACCGTTGACTTCATGACTGCCATCAAGGAGACCATCCGGAAAGCCAACGGAGTGCGCGTGCGTGCTGCTGGGAAGTGGATGACCACCTTCCTGCAGATGCACGGGAAGGACATCTGTTGGAACGTAAGAGACTTTCTTTCACATGTCTTGGACTTTTGCTGGCTGTTGCACTCTGACTTGTGCCCTTTGCCCCTTGTGCTCAGGGCGTGGAGACCAGGGTAGCTGGCATGAAATTCAGGCTTTGGACTTGGCAGCATGTCAAGGGAGCAGGCACTGCTCATGCGCTGAATGTCCCTGGTTGGGAGTCCAGGGTGCAGCAAGTCATTCTTTCTCCTCTTCTTCTCTCAGGTGCCTCCGATCCTCTACATCCTGCGCAGCATCACATCGTTTGCGCAGCAGAGCACGTTCCTGCCCTTCCTGTGCCAGGCGGTGGTCATCCTCACCCGCTGTCACACTGAGGCCGTGATGCACAACTTCTCCCGGCCGCTTGGGCCAACGGACAGGTACTGGCACTCCCGCCTTTGCTGTTGCTGCAGAGGGATGTAGGGAGGAGGCAGCTTTTCTTTGTTGTGAATAGTCTCAAGTTGCGACTCTACTTTTTCTAGTGAGACATGGAGGAGAATAAGAGAATTTTGTCTTCAGCGATGGAGCCAATAGAAAGAAGAAGAAAGGATAAGAAAGGAAGGGAGGAGAGGAAAGGAGCAGGGAAGGAAAAAGGGAATGAAAAGGGAAATTTGAAAGGAGAAAAGGAGAAAAGGAGAAAAGGAGAAAAGGAGAAAAGAAGAGAAGAGAACGAGAAAAGAGAATATGAGCTGAAAAATTGTATTATTTATTATAAATAAATATATCAATATATAAATATATCAATATATCAATATATCAATATATAAATATATAAACAGTACTTTTTTTTTTTTTTTTTTACCACGTCTTTATTTCAATAGCTGCTGTCTCTTCTCCATACCAGTTACAGAATCACAGTCACCAAATGTCAGGGATTGGAAGAAAGCTCAAAAGCTCATCTAATCTAATCCCCCTGCTGGGAACACCTAGATTAGGTCACACAGGAATGTGTCCAGGCAGGTTTTGAATGTCTCCAGAGAGGGAGACCCCACAACCTCTCTGGACAGCCCGTTCCAATATTCTGTTACCACCACCAGGAAGTTTTTTTTCTAGCATTAATGTGGAACCTCTCATGTTCCAGCTTGTACCCATTGCCCTTATCCTGACACTGGATGTCACTGAGAAAAGCCTGGCTCCATCCTCCTGACAGACATCCTTTACATATTTATAAGCGTTCATTAGGTCACCTCTCAGTCTCCTCCAAGCCAAAGCTTCCTCAGACTTTCCTCGTAAGGGAGATGCTCTGGTCCCTTCATCATCTCTGTGGCTCTGTGCTGGACTCTCTCAAGCAGTTCCCTGTCCTTCTTGAACAGAGGGGCCCAGAACTGGACACAATACTCCAGATGCGGTCTCACCAGGGCAGAGTAGAGAAGCAGGAGAACCTCTTTTGACCTAGTAACCATGCCCCTTCCAGTATGTCCCAGGGTGCCATTGGCCTTCTTGGCCACAAGGGCAGAGTGCTGGCTCATGGTCACCCTGCTGTCCACCAGGACCCACAGGTCCCTTTCCCCTACGCTGCTCTCCAACAGGTCAGTCCCTAACCTATGCTGGTATGTGGGGTCATTCAGAGCAATTTAAATCCAGGCCATGACGGAGACCAGCTCAAGACGCCTGGGACAGACGGGCTTAGGCTCTGGTGGCACAAAAGCAACGTTTATTGAAGGCTCATTCTTTTTATAGACTGGATACACTACAAGATCGTAGATAATTAGCAAGTGTGAAACCAAGCACAAAGCAGAGGCTTGTGTGCGAGCAGCTGTTCTTGTACTCCCTTATCCTAGTTTCCAGTGTTCTGCTTACCGAAACCGAAGTTCTTTCTTCCTTTGCCAATCAGTCACTGTTGTTTTTGCTAGAAGTATCCATCCCTTTCAGGGTCACTGTTGTTTTTGCTAGAAGTATCCATCCCTTTCAGGATGAAACACTGTAACACGTGACTGACCCTTTCAGGCCAGTCACGTAGTCCGCACAACAGCAGTTCCCTCCATTCCACCCTCTTTTTATCTTTTAAAGTTAAGGGTGGTGGTGGCTTGTGTTTCATTTGTTCTAGCTTGACCCTTTCAATTTCTGTTTTTATTGCCTGTAATTGATGAATTACTGTTCGCAAAACACAGGGGACCAGGACAAGTCCTACTAGCAAAAGCACGATCATAAAGCATACTCCATAAAATCCTTTTTGAAAAGACGAGAAAGAGGGAAATGTAGCCTTCAGTGTTTGTACGAAATCTTGTGCTCGGGTTGCTAGGGTTGTATCAAGTTTGTGGGCGTTCATTATGTCTTGTATATGTTGCTGAAATTCCTTTAAATCGGGAGAGGTGTTTGCATTATCCCAAATTCCTTGTAAATGACTTTGAATCTTGTACCAGGGAAATTGAGAGCTATTGTACACTCCTGGTGTGACACATATGGATGTGTATTCTGCATGACAAGTTAGGGATTCCTTAATTTGCATAGTTTCCAGTTGACGTCCCAATATGTCAACTGTATCTTTCAATGAATTCAGCTTCATTTCCATTTTTTCATCCATGCGTTCCTAATTCTTTAAGGCTTTACTAATATTGACAGTGAGATCATTTACATAATTAGCGGTTTGAATACTTTGTGACAAAGATACTGAGGCAACTGTCGTTATTGTGATAGCAGTGATCAGTGCGGCAATCCCTGCAATTGTAAGTCCTAGTACCCGCTTTTGTCTACTCGATAGTCGCTGCGTAACTATCTCTAACACCTCTGTTCCCCTCTCTGCATACCAATCATGGGTAAGATTTACTGGAATATACACATAGGAGGGTTGCCTAACTAGCAAAAAGGAATCACTAGACCTGTTTATGCAATTCATTATATTACACTCTGTACACGTTACATTTGTGCTATTTACAGAACAATTTCCTGTCAGGAATGCACAGGGTTCAGGAAGACATGCTCGCATATAGAACACAGTAGTGTTTTGTGATGCACGCATTGCCCATACTTTGTCTATCTGTTCCCATGTCACATTAACCTTTTTTGCTTTAATTGGTCCCAATGCTGCTACTGCTTTCCACAAGTTGGTATAATATGTTTGATTATTTTTGGTCCAAATGGCAGAAACTAAGTTAATCGGGCGTCCATTTTCATTTATGACACTCCAGTCACATAAAGAAGTACTTGAGCGGGTAGTTTCGTTTGCATGGCAAAGTCTCCATCCTGGTGCAAAATTTCCATTGGGAGTTATGGATTTTATTGTTCTACATGAACAAATATGAGGGGGCATTCTTCCTGAACCTTTAGTATGTTTTGTGAGATTTGGAGAATAAAAATCCGTTGCCCAGTGAATTCCCGTTGTAACATTTGTGTCCCAATTTTCTTGCAAAATAATTTGCTCACACAGTGGATTTGTCTGATTCACTTGAAAACATATAGGCAAACTATGTAATTGTCCTGTATAATTGATTTTTGCCGAGAACTGCTGTATGTGATCATCAGAATATTGTCCCATGAACAAGGTTTGATTATTATACACAGGAATGTCTGTTGCTTCTTCCCAAGTCACTGCATGGATCAATGGTGGGTTTGGTACAAATGCCCAGTATGTTTCTGCAGATCCCACATGACGTAACAACCGTAATGTACTTATCAGAAGAGTGAGCAGTTGAAACCGATGCTGCCAAATGGCCTCACGGTTGAGAGAAACCGAGAGGCGTTGCATCTTTCTCCAAAGCTTTCCCATCCGGGTTTTGGGCATGTCGTATAAGTCGCTCTGGGATCCACCGAGGTGATGGTTCGTCTGCGGGAAACACACAAGCATACCCTCGTCCCCACATTAATATCGGATCTGGCCCACGTAATTGCCCATTTAAAGGGTCCCGCCAGTATACTAGTGGTTTAGGTTTATTTGTTGGATTCCAATGTCTGTCTGCAGCTGTTAACCCATCACTATCAACTTGCAAAAAATTGAGGATAAATAAGGCGTGATTTATCAAGGAAGCAGGCGTATCCTTAAAACCCCATATTCCCCGTTCTGATTTTTCTAATTGTTGTTTAATTAGATGATTGTATTTTTCAATGATTCCCTGACCTTGTGGGTTATAAGGGATACCAGTTTTGTGGTGCGTAGAGAATTGTGTACAGAAACGCTTAAAAGTGGAACTAGTATACGCAGGGCCATTATCAGTTTCAATGGCTTTAGGAACGCTGAGTACTGAAAAACAATGTAGCAGATGTGTGCAAACATGGGATGCGCGTTCTCCTGCTAGTGGAGTCACTACTGCAAAATGTGAAAATGTATCTGTTGTTATGTGAACATAAGAAAGTCTACCAAACGAGGGCATGTGCGTTATGTCCATTTGCCATAAATCCCTTGGTTTAAGACCTTGTGGATTTACACCCAAGTGTGGAACAGGTAACAGGGGCACACAAGCAGAGCAATTTCTGACTATCTGTCGGGCTTGGTCTCTGGTAAGGTGGCAAAGTTTTCTGAGGGTGCGAGCGGAAACATGATGTAATTTATGTAATTGTTCAGCCTTTTGAATATTGGCAACGTAAATTCTAGTATAGTGATCGGCCTTCCTATTGCCGTCGGCTGAGAGTCCGGGAAGATTCGTGTGACTGCGTATATGACCAATATACACAGGATGGTTTCGCATTAAAAGAAGGGATTGAATTAAACTAAGGTATTGTTGAAGAAAGGTTACCTTGGAGTTGATTCGTGGAACAGTTTCTAGCATTTTTAGTGCATTTGCAATGTACACGCTATCAGTAATAATGTTAAGTTTCTGTTGAAATTTAAGAAGAGCCTGATATACTGCATAAAGTTCAGCCATCTGCGCTGACACTTCTGATAACTTCCAAGTAAAAGTTTCATCAGATGTAACTAACGCAGCTTGACCATTAGAGGAACCATCAGTAAAAACAGTTAATGCTGCCGACATTGGTTGGCATTTAACAACAGTTGGGAAAGTAATTAAATGGTAAGCGGCAAACTGAGTATTTTGTCCTTTGGATAATCATTGGAAATTTCTCCTGTATATCCTGCAAGAGCTAGAGTAAATTCATCAAGTACATTTAAGAGCCAAGTGATTTGATCAGATTGATAGGGTAATATAATTGTATTAGGTTCTTTCCCTAAATATGTAACACTAAGCCGACGACCTGTTTGAATGCGTTCAGCTATTAATATAGGATGTGAGCGTAAGGTACCAGAATGAGCGTGTCGTCCATGAATCCAATGTGAAACACCATTTTGATATAATACTCCCATGGGGGTTAAAGGTGTAGGAGGTGTTATTAATTGCCCTGGTTCGGTAATAGAGGCATAAGTAACTTGTGCTGTTTCAATTGCTTGTTCAACTTTCCTCAAGGCTTCTGCTGCCAATGTAGTTAACTGTCGTGGGGAAGTTGGGTCTGGGTCTCCTTCAAGTATCTGAAACAGCCATCCGTAAAAGATACTCTCCTCCTGTAAGTACTGCTTTTGCTATGCTACGCCAATCTGCAGGGGGAAGTACGTTAGAGGCTACTGTCTCTAGTACTGCAGCAGTGAACGGAGCTGTTGGTCCGTATTGCGAACTAGCAGCTTTAAGTTCTTTTTACTGTTTAAAAGGAATCGGTTCATAACCGTTCAAAATACCCCCATTTGCAAGCTGGCGCTGTGTCACCGGGTATGCCTGGGATGGGGGACACTGATCAAGAAATGAATTCATTGTTTCGCCTGCTCGTCTAGCATCTCTCAATGCTAATTGCATGGGAGACTGTTGCGTGAGTAACGTATCTACTCCTGGCAGGGGGGGCATTCGACCTGGTCTAAAGGCAGGCAGAATGACCGGAGGATTGGACACATTATCAGTCGCTGTTAGCGTCTGAACTGCAGCATCAGCAATTTGCAGTGCTGGGAAAGCAGCTGTTAATTCCTTACGTATTTCAACACCTTCTCTTTCTAATTCTCCCCAGTCATCAGGACCTAGCGTGTCTGGAACTGCGTTATCATCAGGAGGTCGACAAGGTGGCAATTCGCCTGCTGATTTACTAACCCTCGGTTGTTCATACCTCGGAGGGAATGAAGGGGGTGCCGGAGGCATAGATGAAGGGATATGATCTAAAGATTTTGAACGTGGCAGGGTAGGATATAGCTTATCAGTAGAACGAGTAATCCGCTGCCATTTCTCATCCCCTGTGTCTCCTCTGAGACATTCTTTTATTAAGGTCCAAAGCGTAAAGGTATCGATGGGGACTTTCGCAGCACCATGCACAGCGTAATAGCCTTGGAGTCTTTCACCTACTTTGTTCCAAGTTTCAATATTAATTGTCCCGTCCCTGGGAAACCAAGGACAAACTTCCCCTATGAAATCTAAAAAACGACTAATCTGCGCCCGAGTTACCCTTATCCCTCGAGCAACTAACAAAGACTTTAACATTGCTGCAAAAACACCTCTTTCTGTACTTGCAGCGTGACCCATTTCTATTTCTTGAACGATCTGTCCAATTCCCTAGTCCTTGCCTCCCAAAATCAACTTACCAACCGCGGCTCGTAGGAGGAAGCGACGCCTTTTGTCGTTTGGAGTCCGAGATTCCCGGGTTTTGGCACCAAATGACGGAGACCAGCTCAAGACGCCTGGGACAGACGGGCTTAGGCTCTGGTGGCACAAAAGCAATGTTTATTGAAGGCTCATTCTTTTTATAGACTGGATACACTACAAGATCGTAGATAATTAGCAAGTGTGAAACCAAGCACAAAGCAGAGGCTTGTGTGCGAGCAGCTGTTCTTGTACTCCCTTATCCTAGTTTCCAGTGTTCTGCTTACCGAAACCGAAGTTCTTTCTTCCTTTGCCAATCAGTCACTGTTGTTTTTGCTAGAAGTATCCATCCCTTTCAGGGTCACTGTTGTTTTTGCTAGAAGTATCCATCCCTTTCAGGATGAAACACTGTAACACGTGACTGACCCTTTCAGGCCAGTCACGTAGTCCGCACAACAACAGTTCCCTCCATTCCACCCTCTTTTTATCTTTTTAAGTTAAGGGTGGTGGTGGCTTGTGTTTCATTTGTTCTAGCTTGACCCTTTCAATTTCTGTTTTTATTGCCTGTAATTGATGAATTACTGTTCGCAAAACACAGGGGACCAGGACAAGTCCTACTAGCAAAAGCACGATCATAAAGCATACTCCATAAAATCCTTTTTGAAAAGACGAGAAAGAGGGAAATGTAGCCTTCAGTGTTTGTACGAAATCTTGTGCTCGGGTTGCTAGGGTTGTATCAAGTTTGTGGGCGTTCATTATGTCTTGTATATGTTGCTGAAATTCCTTTAAATCGGGAGAGGTGTTTGCATTATCCCAAATTCCTTGTAAATGACTTTGAATCTTGTACCAGGGAAATTGTTGTTTTTGTTTTTGTTTTTGTTGTACCAGGGAAAACTGTTGTTTTTGCTAGAAGTATCCATCCCTTTCAGGATGAAACACTGTAACACGTGACTGACCCTTTCAGGGCAGTCACCAAGTCCGCACAACAACAGTTACCCTTCAAGGCCACAGGCAGAGCTGTCAGCTGCTGCAGCTGGGCTGGAAATCTGCTCCTGCTGGTGCTCGCCATAGGGAATTAGGCCAAGGGAACAGCACTGGGAGGTCAGTCTCCAAATCCAGTGTTTAAAGGGAGCTTTTCTTACACTCATTTTCACACATGCCTATTTGTGTGCCTTCATGCCATTGCAGAGCTCACCTGGCTGCATTTCCACATGCAAAGAATTGGTATGCGTGTTTTCGGTGCTTGTGTATGCACGTGCATACATACACACTGACGGGAGGAGAGGCGTTGCATTAAGCTGACTGCATCTACGTTTGAAGCAGATTTGATAATGACCCTAAATATGGACCCAAGTGTTTCTTCTGCTGCTAACTGACCTAATGGATTTCATATTTGTATTTGCGGTATTTGTCACCACAAAATGCCAAGGAATCCTCAAGTTTGATAATGCCCCTCTCCTTACTCACTCAGCTGCAGCCCCTTACACAATACTTTGTCTGTCTGATTTACACAGAATTCCTGACAGGACCAACGTACACCCTGTGTATTCACAGTTTCACTAAATGTCAGGGATTGGGAGGGAACTTGAAAGATCATCCAGTCCAATCCCCCTGCCTTAGCAGGAACACCTAGATTAGGTCAGGCACGAATGTGTCCAGGCAGGTTCTGAACGTCTCCAGAGAGGGAGACCCCACAGCCTCTCTGGGCAGCCCGTTCCGCTGTTCTGCTACATTCACCATAAAGAAGTTTTTTTTTCTCGTATGAATGTATTCATTTTTGATCAGATGCGGTGGAGTCTCCTTAACATCTCTGACACGTGCCCCCAGTAGACAGCCAAGCTCTCTGGAGAGGTTGTCTGGGCAGCAGATGGGGGCCTCAGTGCCTCCCGGCATGGAGTCCCCAGTCACTAAGACAACGCCGGGCAACGGTGCCCAGCAGCTGCTCCCTGGCAGGGGCTCTCCATCACCCGCTGAGGTCATTCCCTGCGTCAGCATGGAACCGGAACCCCAGAGCCGATTGCGTCACACAAACGTGCTGTGTTTGAGAGCCTGCAGGGTTGCCCTGGGGACCTGTGTGGTCCCCAGCCCGGGCTGTGTCACTCATTCTCTGTGAGGCAACACTGCAGTGTGGTGTCACAGTGGCTGCCTCATACACCCTTGTGGAGCGGTGGGAGCGGTGGCTCAGTCCGCTTGTGGGACCCGCAGGAAGTGGAACCAGAGAGAGCTTTGCGTCTATCTGGAGGCATCCTGCTATCATGGAGAGGCTGAGAGCCCTTCGAGGTGAGTCCCTCCACCTCTCCGGACCCCGTGACGCTGCCCGAGCACACGTGTGCCTCCAGTGTGTGTTTAGGACGTGCCAGCAGCACTGTCCTTGCTCTGCCGAGTGCAGCTGCTCACCGTGGTTTCCCCAGGACCCCAGCAAGGGGAAAGCTCCCTCCCCTGCCCCCACCAACCACACGCAGCCTCGCGCTGTGGAGCTGGAGGAGCGTTCCTCCCACAGCTGGCCGGATGCTAGGCCCTGGCTCCAAGCAACACCTGCAGCAGCTGCTCTGCTCTTTCCTTCCAGGTCTCTTTGCTTGTGTGGGCTGCGTGCCCAGGCGTACGCTTCGCAGGGAGAGAAGCAGGGTGTCAAGCCCTGTCCCTACCTGCGCCGCGACCTTACTGCTTCAGCGCCTGCAAGATCGGGAGGTGAGCTGGGGACATCCAACCACCAACCCTTGCCCTCCTGGCCCGGGGCCACGGTGCCGTGGGTGCCAGGCCCGGCAGCACATCCACAGAGCGATGGGTGGCAGCGGGCAAAGCGAGCGTGACTGATCCTTGTCCCCAGGGTGACCGAGCGCAGGCGTACTGTGAGCTGGAGAGCGCCCTGTGCCAAGACAGCAGCCGCCCGCCGTGCGGAGTGGTGAACCGGCTGCTGGCAGAGGTGTCCCGGGACCTGACGGCAGCCCAGGTGAGGGCTCACTCCCAAAGGCAAAGGGAACCGCCTGCCCACGCTGGTGTTCTGCTGGCGCATGGTGGTGCCTTAGCTCTTCCAAGGGCCTCAGGCAGTCTCCTGGGCCGCGTGTCACCAGTGACTCTCTTCCAGGGCGTGACCAGCAATGTCAAGACAGCTGCCAGCAATGTCCTGGTGGCTCTGGCTCGGACGCACTTCACCTTGGTGATGGCTGAGCTCCAGAGCCACCTGAAGGCCACGGGGGACATGTGCAAGGAGTTGGTGCTCATCACCCTGAGCAAACTCTTCAGCACCTATGGTAGAGTACCCTCAACCTCCTGACATCTAGAACAACCGGGAAAGGGGTCTCTGCCCTCTGAGTGTGATCTGCACTGAGCTGGGGGCCGCAGGGCTGCTGTCCACCTACCTTGCTGCCGGGGCTCTGACTGTGGCCCTCTCCTTCCTTTCCGCAGCTCCACAGTGCATCCCCTTTGTGTGGCTGATGCTGGCAGGCCTGCGCAGTGTGGTGGGCCAGGTGAAGAGTGGCCAGGTCCTGCGCATCGCTTGTGCTGGTGAGTGCCGGCCCCAGAGCAGCCCTGCTGCAGACTCTCACAGGCTCCGTTTTCTCTCACTCTCTTAAACAAACAAACAAACAAACAAACAAATAAATATTGTTTTTTAATTATTTTTATTTTGTTTTTTCAGTTTTGAAACAGTGGCTGGATGGAGTCAAGAATTACTTGTCCTCCGGAATGCAATGCCCCTGGACTGCCATGGAGAAAGAGCAGAGCTATGAGAACCTTCACGAGCTGCTCTTCTCTGTGGTGTGGAACTGGCAAGACTGCCAGGAGGAAAAGGTGAGCCCTGCTGCATTCCCAGCCCAGGATGGCAGCAGGGGCACCCATGTCGGCAGCTCTGTCTGTGCCCGGTGGGCTGAGAGCTGATGGGTGATGAGAGGGAGTGGGCTGGCTCTGCAAAGGGCCCTGAAGTGGCTCTGTGCCAGGGAGCAGCTGCATGTCACAGCACTGTGGCAGGAGGAGCTGGGGATGAGGGTATGGGGAAAAGCTGCCTGCCCTCCAGAGCAAGCCCATCTCCTGCCGGGCGTGGGGGTGTGGGGGTGTGGGGGTGTGGGGAAGGGGAAGGGAAAGGGAAAGCCCTCTGCGTAGGAAGGGCAGACCTTCAGTCTTTGATGCCGGGCCTCTGCCATCCTCTCCAGGACAAACAGGCCGTCCTTGGGGCTGTGGCTGCCATGTTGGAGGTTCTCCTGCAAGAGGAGCAGCACCAAGAGCAGGTCTGGGAGCAGCTCCTCTGGCTCGTTCACCCGTGTCAGGAGATCCAAGACACCTGCAGGGTGGCCAAGGTGAGAGACATTGCGCAGGGCTCAGGGTAGACGTGGGGCCCGTGCAAATGCCACCAGGGGTCAGGGGGATGCAGGGAGGAGGTGGGGAGCCCTTGGAGAAAGAAGGAATGGGTGTTCAAGGGAGCTCTGAGGCTTCCTGAGCTCTTTAGTCAGAGAAGGAACAACCCGGACAGGAGCCAGGAGGGAACCAAGAATCACTGGGGCTCATCTCCTGGGGATGGGGATGGGATCTCGTGGGGCTTCACCACCACTGTGGGGCTCTGAGTGCCTGAGGAGCTCTATGCTAACAATTGGGAGGACCACATCCAGTTGCATCTGATGGGGGAGAAGTGGGCTGCTGGGTGGGCAATGCCTGCAAATGATGCCCAAACACGGCATGCTCGATTGAGAGCAGAGAGACTCTCTTGGTGCCGCTGGGAGGTGGGGGATAAACAAGAACGCCTGTGCAGGAGCTTCTCCCTGCAGAGAAACAGTTGGGAATTGGGAAACAGTTTCTCCACTCCTGGCTGGTGGCTAGATGTGGCTTCATCCCTTTCTTCCTCTCCCGCTCTCTTGCAGAGCCTCACTATCTTCCTGGAGGCCTTAGGGGGCATTGAGTCTGCAATCCCAGGGGACAAGTTTCTGGACGTCACCACGGCCGTGTTTTACCAGGTAAGGGGAGCCTATCCTTGCGCCCACAGCAGTTTCCCTTGTGGCTAAGTCGACTGCAAAGCTGCGAGCCCCGGAATAAGGAGGCTCAGCCTTAGCTCCTGCATGCTCAAGGCTGTTCCAGAGCCATGCATGTACTCTCGGGGATGCTGCGGGGTGGGCTGGGCTGGGTTTTGTCTGCCTGTCCTCTTCCCGAGAGTGCCCAGGGAGACGAGAGCGGGCAGCACAGTGTCTTTTCCGTCCTCAGTGCTGATGTGATTGTATCAAATGGACCTTGTTCCCACAGCTCTATGACGACAGCAAGCAGCACAGCGAGGCTGATCGTGCACAGCTGACCCACTGCATCATGCTGCAGGGTAAGGAGAGGGGCTTGGGCGATGCTTGGCGCTGCCCTGGCCAAAACCTCTCTCACAAAGCTCAGGAATGGGCGTGAGGTTCTTGCTAACATAGCGTGGGATTTCCTCCCTGCAGCCCGGATCTGCCCAGAGGAAACCATCCTGTTTCTGCAGTCGCAGCTGGGCGATGACTGGGAGCCTGGATGCGTGGCAGCCCTGGGTCTGCTGGGTGCTCTGGCTCGCTCTGATGGTCAGTACCACGGGTTGGTCAGTACCACGCCTTGGGACTGCCAGGGCTCCCTTCTGCCATCTGCGCTGTGGCTCCGCTCATGCTTCTGTGCATCTCTTGCAGAGCCCATGATGACGGAGATGCTGCCCCAGGTCGTCGAGGCTGTGCAGCGTCTGTGCAGCGACCCCAGCATCCGGGTGAGCTGGTTTGGGAAAAGAAAGCGCTGTCGGGGTGGTGATGCTGCTGCCAGCACGGGCAGGGCTGGGGTGACTAGAGAGGTGCTGGGCCATTGACCAGGCGGTCACGATGGCTCCTGTGGGGAGAGCAGGCAGAGTGGAGCGGGCGGGTCCCTGTGCTGTGCATGGAAAGTGCACAGCCTGGTGCTAAGGCCTGGCCCTCACCTCAGTAGCTAAAGCCTCTCCACTGCTCTTGCTGTCTCTGCTCATGCCCAAAGGGCTGCCCCGATGAGCAGGTGGCTTCCCTTTGCCTTCTGACCAGGAAAATCACACCCAGAATTGACCCCTTGCAGGTGAGGACGGCTATTCTGTATTTCATCAAGGATCTGCTCAGTTCTAACACCCGGAGCTGCTCAGCCTGGGATGTGGTAGGGCACCTCTTCAGGGAGTTCAGCCGCGCCACAGGAAGAAGGGTAAGGACAGTGGGCAGCATCTTCTTTTGGAAGACCCGTGCTGCTCAGAGGCTGCTATACAGAAGCACCGCTGGGGCCACACCTGAGCCTCCTGAGAGGCTCCTGAGAACTGAGCATAAGCAGTGTTTCAACACCATTCTGGTGCAGGCAACCGGAAACCTTTCTGCCCGGGAAGCCCAGGAAGAAGGAGCTCTCCAGGAGCTTTGCATGGACATCCTGGCATCACTGGACGTCTCTGTGAGAGGGATGTCCAAAGTAAGTCACGCTCTGCCCTGCTGCTGCTCCCTGCCTTTGCGCCACGTGTTCCTCGTCCCATTCCAAGACCCCAGGTCTCTCCTCCAATGTGCTCTGAAGCACACAGGACTCAGGGAAATTCACAGAGTCCTCTTCATCTCTGAGCGGAAGCGGGAATGCTGACCTGCTCAACTGCCTCGTTCCCTACAGCTCCTGTGGCCGCGGCTGCTGTTGTTTGTGGTGCCAGCGCAGTACACGGGTATGCTGATCCCAGTCTCCCGCTGTGTCTGTGCCCTGGCTGAGAGAGAGGAGCTGACAGGACGGCCGATAGAACATCTGGATCGCCATTTCGTCAGCTCCATGTTTCAAGGTAGGAGCAAAAACTCCCCCAGTGAGCTCTGCTGACCTGTGGTAGCAGCCAGAAGGGACAGCGGAGGTGCGTGTGGCTGGGCACGCAGTGTCTGGGAGTCTTACTCAGCACTTTTTGTCTCTTTGCAGGCCCACTGCTGACGCCCCAGACACTGCTGGCACGACTGCTGGTGAGTAGATGCTCCAGAGGCCGGTTCTACGAGCACCCAGGAGGAAGCAGCATGGCCATGGGCAAAGCTGTTGGCTGCTCACTGCCTGCCAGAGCAGAGCCGAGCTGCTTCCATCCTGGGGGGAAGCCGTTGCTCTTGCTGCAGAAGCGACCCTGCTTTTTCTTGCTCTCACTCAGGTGGTGGCAGGCAGCCCTGTTGCAGGCAGCCAACTCCAAGCTGCTGCCTTACTGCTGATGAAAAACCTCCACAGCAGGTTCCACAGAGCTGTGGGGGCCATGTGGGCTACTGAAATCCCCCTGCTGCTGCAGTGTCTTGAAGGTACAGCACTGGAGGGGAAGAAGAGGCAGAGGCAGGGAAGGGAAGGGAAGGGAAGGGAAGGGAAGGGAAGGGAAGGGAAGGGAAGGGAAGGGAAGGGAAGGGAAGGGAAGGGAAGGGAAGGGAAGGGAAGGGAAGGGAAGGGAAGGGAAGGGAAGGGAAGGGAAGGGAAGGGAAGGGAAGGGAAGGGAAGGGAAGGGAAGGGAAGGGAAGGGAAGGGAAGGGAAGGGAAGGGAAGGGAAGGGAAGGGAAGGGAAGGGAAGGGAAGGGAAGGGAAGGGAAGGGGGGGAGTGAAAATGCAGCTCTGTAGCATGGCAGAGGGGAAGCACTGCCTGCAGCCCAATTCTTGCTCTGCTGCTGCCGTTCCCATTCCTGGGAGTCAGCACTGAGGCCCAGGGACCTATCCCACCAGAGATCTGCCCATTCCAGGACAGGGATGGGCCCTTCACGTCCCCTCAGACAGCAGCCTTGGAGCACTTAGTTCCGTGTTCCTGCGGAGGCAGTGTCTGTGGGGAGGGACAGGTCATTGTGGAGGAGGTGCGGGTCCCAGCTTGGCAGTGTCAAGTGCCCAGGCCAAGCCAGGTTTGCAGCAGCTCTTCTTCTGTGCCTTGATCCCAAGTCAGGGTCTTTTTCTTCCTATTGCTGTGCAGGGAGAAATGAGAGCTTCCCGGACACTGCCGAGTTTGAGCGCCGTCTGCTAAAGGTACAGCATTGCCGGGAGGCGCGGTGCAGAGAAGTGCTTGCCTGCCCCAAGGAGCCCCGCTCCCACATGAGCCGCTGTGGGACAGGAACAGCCTCTCAAGCGCTGCTGCGGAGCGGAGCGGAGCGGCCGCCCGCCTTTGTGGCGCTGCCTCTTCCGCTCTGTCCCAAGCCCAGGGGGGTCTGATGAGAAGAGCAGCAGGCGGCTTTGATGGAGGGAGGGAATGCTGGGGGAGCTGGGAGAGGGACTGTTCTTCCAGGCACCTCTCCCCAGAGGCCTGCAGCAACTTGGGAGTGAGGGAAGAGGCAAAGGGCAAGGGAACATTGTCTTCTCCTGTTCTCCAACAGTTCCTGAAGGCGTCGCTGGACACAATAGAGGAGAAGGCATGGATCGAGGCCCTGAGCTGTGAGCTGAGCCAGCGGCTGAGCAGCTCTGCCAGCAGCTCTGCAGAAAAGGTGAGTTCCCCCCGGCTCTACGCAGCGGTGCAGCTGCAGGTGTCCAGCGGGGGCTGGGGCTGCGGCTGGTGCTCTGCCCACGCGGGATGCTGATGCTGCTTCCCCAGTCTGTGCCCCCCAGAGGGCCTTTCCCTGCAATCTGCCCGGGGATGGCTAAAGCTCGGCCCCGCAGCTGCTCTCAGCAACCGCCAGGGAGCTTGGGTCCTCCCCACCTGGCCCTCCGCCAGCAGGTTAAGCTGCTGCCACATCTCAGCTTCTTCCTTCCCTTCCCATGCAGTCGTTCCTGTACAAGGCTCTGGGCACGGTGCTGGGATCCTGTAAGGGAGTCCTCCACGTCCAGGAGAAGCTGCTCCAGCACCTGGAGGAGGCAAATGCAGAGGAGCCATGTGAGGCCCAGGTGAGCTCTCCTCTCCTCCAGCTCCTGTCAGCATCCCCGCTCTGGCCCTGGGGCAGAGGCCTTCTCCTGGCCCTGCTCGGGGCCTTTCAACCTCCGCACTGCTGCCATTTTCCTCAGGAGAGAACCTGTAGATTCAGGCCTGTGCCAACGGCCCCTTGTTCTTTTGTGCAGGGAATCATCTCTCTTCTCAGCCATGCTGCTGAGAGTAACTTCCACACAGTCCTGGCCACGCTCACCATGTTTGCGTCCAGGCTGTGCAAAGGCCGCAATGCCAGGATTTCCAGGCGCAAGAAGGTAAAGCGTTACGGGTTTCCATCTTGGCATTCTTCTGCCTTATTTTCCCTGCAGCTCCTGCCTTGGGAGCCCAGGTGCATCGCGGGGCACTGGGGGCCGTTAGCGAGTCTCTCAAGGCATTTCTTCCCACACAGATGGAGCTGGACGGCACGAGAGCTCATGCCACACGCAGCGCTCTCATGCTCGCCCACGGCAGCGTGGCACTGCGTGCCTCCCAAGAACAGCTGCTCGCCCACCTGGAGGGAGACATCGTGGGCAACATCCTGATGCTCTACAGCTGCAGCTGCCGGGTGAGAGCTCAAAGCGTGCCAGGGTGTCTGAGCGCCCAGCTGCAGCCCCTCCACATGGGGAGATGCTGAGATGGGCCTTCCCTTTCCAAAGGTCCCCCGGGGAACTGTTTGTGCCCAGATAAAGATCCAAGCCCTTCCCTTAGCCTTGTCCCCACGTGTCCCCCTTGCAGCCCCCTTGTGTCCCTTCCCGCAGTTCAAAGAATGTTCTTCTCTCTTGCTCCTCAGGACTTGCAGAACAACCTCGCGCTGGTGCAGAGCATCACCGACTGCAGCTCTGCCTTCCAAGCTGTGGGTGATTCTGCAAGCTTTAACCCCTCCCTGAAGGGAAAGCTTCTGGAAATCCTGATGGTGAGTGCCTAGAGACAGGGCTGTCTGCAGAGGAGTTCTGGGCTGCGCCACAAGGCTCGCTTCCCTGGGGGCATGCAGGTCTCCAGCAGCCACACGTCTCCAGCTGGTGGGGACTTTGGGTGCTGGCAGGCAGCGGCTGGGCAGCGGGCTAGGTGCACCAGCTGCTGCATCCTGCAGCGCTTCCATGGGAAAGTGATGGGGCTGGTGTGTGGCAGTTGTGCCTGTCTCGGGGCCGGGTGGAACAGCTCTTGTGTGCCCCTTGCCCACTTTGACACTGTCTCTCTGGGACTTGCAGGACCTGATGAAGAAGTATTACTCGGGCATCCCTGTCTCCCCAGTGCCTCTCAAGGTGGTTCTGGCCCTGGAGCAGTTGAGGTAAGGGCTGAGGTTGCAAGTCAGGATGGTGATCCCCATTTTGGGCAGCTCCTGAGGGCCTGGAGGGGTCGGGGGGGAGGAGCCCCATCTACAGCAGGAGAGACGGCTGGGCTGTTGTGCCCAGCAAAGCTGAGGTTCTGGCCAGGGAGAAAGGCCCTGGTGCTCCTGTCCCCTGGCAGGGAAGAGAGGGAGAGCTGGGGTCTCCTTCCCTCCAGAGCGGGAGGTGGTTCACTGCTGCCGGGGAGGAGGTGGGCGCTGCTGGAACTGAAGGCAGTGCTCAGCAGCAGGAGCTGGGTGGGGCTATTGGCTTTGTAGCTGTCCATTAGGAGAAACTCCGATGTTGTCTGAACCAGTCTGGAGAGGTAAAGACCCTTTCTGATTGTTCTTCCTGTTTTCCTCCTCTCAGCAAGCTGAAGCCCTCTTCTGAAAGCAAGGACCTGCGTGAGATGTTGGTCCTGTGCTGCAAGAACATCGTGACACACCCTTCAGCAGAGATGATGCTGAAGATCAGGAAGTCACAGCAAGCAGCACAGTACCTGCAGGTAACCTGCCGTAACTTTCCCAGCCACCTCTCGGTCAAAGCCTACCTCAGCACACACAACCTCTGCTCTGGCAGCAGCCGAGATGCTACACGTCACTCCCCTCTTCTGCTTTCAGCTTCAGCAAACATCACTGAAAGCTCTGGGCCGGCTCATGGTGGTCCTGCTGGAGACAGAGCCCAGCGGCGGCTTCTTTCAGAACATAGTCCATGTGAGTAGTCGTGGGGCAAGGGAGAAAGCATGGTGCCTGTCAATAGCGGGGGCAGAGATCTGGGGACTGAGAGGAGGATGAGAGGGGGAGAAATCTCCTGCTGACGTGCCAGCTCACTGCGAGCTCAGAAATGGGCCCTGCAGGGGGAAAGCAGGAGCCAGCCCCTGGCAGGCCACAGCCAAGGAAAAGCTCCTGGGTTGGGAGGCAGGAGTGACTGCAGAGAGCGGGGCGGCAGTGCCGGTGCTCTGTGAGGCAGGAGGCCACATGGAGCAACAGGGCAGGCCTTGAGGGAAAGTGCTGGGAAAGGAGGGACAGGGAGAGGGGTGGCAGGAAGGGAAAGAAAAGACATCCTCAGTGAGACAGATGCTCTACCCCAGGTGCTGCAGAAATCGATGGTCTCAAGCAACGTGTGGGAGCGCCAGAGGGCCCTGCAGACCTGCTCCCAGCTGCTGGCTGTTTGTGAAGAGCTTCAAGTGAGTAAAGAGCCCCACCGCATGCCCCCTGCTCCCTCCCCAGCGCCCCTGAGCTGGAAGGCGAGCTCTGCCCAGCTGTGCATGCTGTGTCATGGCATGGGAAGGCACAGATGGGAGAAGCTGGGGAGAGCTGGGGCCATCTACAGCTTTGTTCCTGCCTCTCACCCCTGCAGAGAAGAGATGCCTGTGAGCACTTTGGCTCCTTGGTGGGATTGCTGGCGCCTCTGACTTGTGACCCCATGCCCGCATCCCGCCAGCTGGCTGTCACCTGTCTGAGCTCCCTTCTGCGAATCCAGGGTGAGTGGAGCAGGCGTGCTCCAGCCCTCTGCCCTCCTCTGTAGCCCTACCAGAGCCCCACGGGCTGGGCCCTGTTTACAGGAGGGAGAGGCACCGTGCACAGCTCTCTTCTTGTCCCCACCCTGTCCTCTGTCTTTCTCCCGTGGAAAGCAGTTTCATTCCCAGAAGCATGACTTCCCTTTTCTCCCTGTGCTCTTTCCAGCCAAAGCGACCAACACAGAGATCGAGACGGGTGACATCGGGAGCCTGTGCGAGGGGCTGCATGCCTGCAGCATCGCCTCTCAGCTGCAGGCCACATCCAAAATGGCCATGGTATGTGGACCCAAGAAGGGGTGGGGTGATCTCTGTGCGTAGGCTTCTGCAGAACCCTGTGCTGCTCCCAGCCTCTCACACTGTTTCCCAAATGAGCTGTTACCCTGAGTCCTCTTTTCCCAGTGCAAGAAGCAGGAGGCTCTGAGCTATGTCTGGCCTTCAGGCACCCAGTGCAAGGAGCTGACTCCATGATGTGCGTTTGTGTGTGTGAATGCACTTGCATGCATGTGTGATTGTGGCTGCTGGGAGGTAGGCTTTGCACGTAAGCAAACACCATGGGTGCAGAAGCTGAGAGAAGGCTCAGCCGCCTTCCGTATAAACATCAGGGTGCAGACAGCGGGAGCGCTGTGATTGCCGCCTGAATGAGCAGCACGCCGCTGAGCTAAGAATGCCCTCAAGGCTGCTTTCTGTTCCGAAGAGCTGCAGCAGAGCAGTGATGGGATCTCTCCCGCTTCTCATTTCTCTGCAGATCGTGTGCAGAAACTTCCCCCTAGAGCGCACCGTTGACTTCATGACTGCCATCAAGGAGACCATCCGGAAAGCCAACGGAGTGCGCGTGCGTGCTGCTGGGAAGTGGATGACCACCTTCCTGCAGATGCACGGGAAGGACATCTGTTGGAACGTAAGAGACTTTCTTTCACGTGTCTTGGACTTTTGCTGGCTGTTGCACTCTGACTTGTGCCCTTTGCCCCTTGTGCTCAGGGCGTGGAGACCAGGGTAGCTGGCATGAAATTCAGGCTTCGGACTTGGCAGCATGTCAAGGGAGCAGGCACTGCTCATGCGCTGAATGTCCCTGGTTGGGCCCGGCAGAGTCCAGGATGCAACAAGTCATTCTTTCTTCTCTTCTTCTCTCAGGTGCCTCCAATCCTCTACATCCTGCGCAGCATCACATCGTTTGCGCAGCAGAGCACGTTCCTGCCCTTCCTGTGCCAGGCGGTGGTCATCCTCACCCGCTGTCACACTGAGGCCGTGATGCACAACTTCTCCCGGCCGCTTGGGCCAACGGACAGGTACTGGCACTCCCGCCTTTGCTGTTGCTGCAGAGGGATGTAGGGAGGAGGCAGCTTTTCTTTGTTGTGAATAGTCTCAAGTTGCGACTCTACTTTTTCTAGTGAGACATGGAGGAGAATAAGAGAATTTTGTCTTCAGCGATGGAGCCAATAGAAAGAAGAAGAAAGGATAAGAAAGGAAGGGAGGAGAGGAAAGGAGCAGGGAAGGAAAAAGGGAATGAAAGGGGAAATTTGAAAGGAGAAAAGGAGAAAAGGAGAAAAGGAGAAAAGGAGAAAAGGAGAAAAGGAGAAAAGGAGAAAAGAAGAGAAGAGAACGAGAAAAGAGAAGATAACCTTAAAAATTGTACTATTATAATAAATAAACAAACAAACAAACAAACAAATAAATAGTAGTTTTTTGGGGGCTGCTGCCTTCTGCCGTCCGTCGAATAAATGATCAGTTGTTTATCCCTGAATGTCTGATGGTGCTTTGGCCTTGTCAGTATGAATGTCACTGCCCGGTCTGTGAGAAGAGGAAGGCCATCTTTGGCACCCAGCTTTCCAATGTAATCGGGGGGGCTTTGATCTTTGACTGAATGTAGCCAGGGAGGGGATCCTCAGTGCATCCCTCTTTGAGGCTGGTGATGGTAATGGATGCTGTAGGCCTGAGCTGGATCCCTGGGCAGTAAGGGAGCACCAAAGGTGCAGGATAAGAGAACTGCAGTAGGTAAATGTGCCTCAATGGGAGCCTGCTCATGATGCACAGAGCATGGGAATGGAGCAACAAGTGTGGCAGGTGTGTGTGTGCCTGCAGGGCTGTGATGTCACTGGCATCAGTGAGGTGTGGTGGGATGGCTGTCATGAGTGGAGTGCAGGAATGGAGCAGGCTCCTTGCGGACCTTATAGCGGCCTTCCAGGACCTGAAGGAGACCTACAGAAAAGCCAGGGAGGGACTTTTTCTATGGGCAAGTAGAGTCAGGATGAGGAGAAATGACTTCCAACTGGAGGAGGGTAGGTTTAGAGTAGGGATTGGGAAGGAATTCTTTCCCGTGAGGGTGGTGAGCAACTGGCCGAGGTTGGCCATGTCAGCATGGTTTTCACAGCCATTCTCTTTCTCCCATCTCCACCTGCTGGTTGGTCCTGCACTTTTTTGTTTTCTAAGTTATGACAGGACAGACTTCTAGTGGATCAGTCAGAATTGGATATTCAAGATCTAATTTGGATTTTTTATTTTCCTGATCAACAAAATCTGTTAATTCAGGAGTCTGGTCATTGCTTATTGAAATGTTAGGAACTTGGCCTATGGGAAGATGTAGAATTGGCTTCTTCCCTGTTAATACACCATGTTCTTGCTCTAGTTTTTTAATACAGTCTTTCAAAAGTTGCTTTTCATTCTCTAAATTATTACTTCTTATTTCCGCATGATTTAAGGCACTTAATAGTGGCCATGGCACCGTGGAGGCAACCAGTTGTCTTTCTTTAGTGATGAACACATCCTTGCTAATTCCCTGAAAGTAATCCACCATGTGATATGGGGAGATATTGCCCATAACGCATAAGGGACCCCATTTTTCAATGATAACCGCTAGCTCATAATAGGGGGATCCCACAGATCCTGGGATCTGCCCTGGAATCATTTTCTTCAGAGGAGTATTGAACTCCCCCTTGACCCATTTATAGGAATTCGAAAGGAAAGACAGGATGTAAGTTTTAGTATATTTGGCCTGCCTAGCTCGCCAAGTGTATAATCAAAGAATACTAGGATGTTATAATCACAAAACAAACAAGAGAGTTACGCAGAGCAGACTAGGATAACAAATGAGAATAAATGGAAGGCTTACTCCTATCCTGGGCTCACTCACAAAACACCAGCAGAGGCAATCTCCAGAAGAGATCCTTCCCCACTGGTAGCCAGCTCTTCAATAGGTCTAGGAGGGGTGCAGCCAGGCTCCCCCCCTTCCAGCAGCACAGGTGAATTGCCTTCAGCTGTGCTCCACTGGCTGACTCATGGCTCGCCTCAGGTGATCAGTCAGAGGTTCAGGCCGTGACTCAGCAGCCATACAGGGTTAAATTAGACTCTGCTTAAATTATGCTCAGCTAGATGTGCACATCATAGACTGTATAGGAAAAGCTTAGAACTGGACTTTTAATTTAGATGCAAACAATATAAAAATTACCAGAACCTTAGTGAGTTTGATCAATAGTTCATCCCAGGTCCCCTCTGGGTTACTGAGGTAAGACTCAATTTCTGTTAAAATTAATAGATCCTACATGTGTTATTCATGATATTCTCCAACTTCTTGCATCAGTTAATGACAGTTCTGAATACAACCATTTTTTAACATTATAAATAACTGCAGATGGTTCTGAAGAACGTAGGCAGAATTACAGATAATGCATCTCTCCCTTCTTGGCCAAGTAGGGAATTTGCAGATTTTTAAAACTGCTGCAACAGTGAGTCTAAAAAGAGGTAAGTCTGAAAAAATAGACTTGGGGCATATTGGAATGAAAATGGGTGTTAATACTGTAGTTTTGGGAAAACAATGAATAAAATAGCATGGGTTTTTTGTAAACTGATCGTACTTTGTCTTTAGCTTAAGCAGTATCTCCCCTTAATCTGTTTAATTCCTTTCACTCTTGGAGAAATACTGCTGTTTGTTGGTTTGTTTGTTTTTAATAGAAATCATACACATTAAATGAATAATTGCTTTGTACTGTTGCTTTAGTTTCTATTTAAAATGTAATTCACAGATAAACTCTGTATTCCCTGCAGATTTTATGAATTAAAAGGCACGTACTTTTCTTTCACAAGCTAGGAGCTCTTAAGCACTGTAAGTCAGCAGTATCTAAGTAGACAGATAATTACTCCTTTTCTTTATTGTGCCTCTGACTCTAATACACATTACTTGGAGCTTCACATGCAACTCTGAATAAAGCTCTTTCTTCAAGGTGCTGAAGAGCTTGCCTAACACCTGGAGCTGGTAAACATTTCTTCAGGCTGCCAAGTTTGTACAACAATTGGGAGCTTCATGCTTCAGCTATAAATTCTATTTCAGAGTGGGAAATCATTTTGTCCTACTCAGTCTAATCTTGGCTTCACTCCTGGCTATCCAGACTTTTCAGAGAACTGTGAATATTATCAGATTCCTAGGCATGGCAGCTGAGGTTGTAACCATCCTCCCTCATGTTAATTAAAAATGTGTATATTGAAATGTACGTATATACAAGGAACAGCATATCATATTACAAAAAAAAATGGATCAAAGTCTCACACTCTAAATCCTTTATTTAGTTCAGCACTTCTGTGACCTGGCTAACTTGGAAGTAGGATTTATTTTTCTTATGTTTCCTGTATTCCTATATTTGCACTTGTTCCACACCTTAATGTACCATAGAACCAAGAACAGGAAGTAATCATCTGATGTATAGTTTTATAGTTTTATGACTGCAATGGTAGCATCCAGGGCTTACACGTTTATCCTTAGTCACATACTTTTTTTTTTGCTTTTTTTTTTTTTTTGTTATTTCTTTCCCTCAAGTTCCTTCCTGCCTTTCTCACAAATGTACAGAGGATATTTTGGGTCCTCATACATGCTAAATAGTTGTCAAAGGTTTTATGCCCTCCTCTCAAAAATTTGCATCTAGAGAGTACAATCTATTGTTTAATTCTATTACAATTTTCTGCTTGTCAATTTTGTGCATTAGAATGTATTACAAGAGAATAGTTGAAATTTGTTGTAGCCATTTCATTTGCTATAATGAGTTGTTTGCTCATAGATACACAGCAGATTAGTCTCACTGTGAGAAGTTTGTCCTCAAAATTTCTGTCCATCCCATTTAGCCTTTGGGTAAGAATACATGAAATATCAGCCAGAACAGACCGTGTCTTACAGTGGCAATTCAAGGTACTATTGTCTAGGGTCCTTTTCCATTATTTCAGTATCCACAAGACTTGGTATGAAGACCCTACAAGTTAACATACATCACTGCCTGTTCCCATTAATGAATTTATTTAATCTCTTTCAAGTTTGTCTATTTTAAATTCATTTTACCAAGTGAGCTCTAGTTCTAGCATTGCAAGATTTAGTAATTTTTACTTTTGCACTGACCATTCTACCACTTTGTTTTGTAAATCTTACTCCTTTTTCCCTTAAGCCTTCTCATTTTCATATTGAACTGCTTCAGCCTTTTTTGTCTTCCCTAACAAGTCTCATGACAGCACCTCAATAACTCGACTGCGTTTCTCTGTATCCCATTTAACTCTTCTTTTCTTAAGAGTCCAGAAGTTCGAAATTCTGAAGATATGGATTTACATATTGTCAGAATGGGGTTTCTTGACTTATTCTCAATATTTTTTCCTGATGATGCTGTATGTTTTGATGGCTTTTTTTGTCTGCCAACAAACCTTAGGCCAATAATTTAAGTAAACTGACTGTGGTGTTTACAGATCATTTTACAAAGTGAAATGGCCAGTTCTGAATTTTCCACTTCAGGTTACTCTTCTCTAGATGCGTTATTTTTCATTTAGAAACAGTGAAACTAATTTGGTGCATTTTATCAATTCTGTATTGTAAACTTCTTTTGGAGTGCCTTACAGTTTACCAGAAGAGCTTATTCTTTGGACATTAAGATTTTGCTGCATTTTTCCTTTCCAGATCACTAGTACAGATGGGGTACAAGTACTAGTACAAACTTGGACCCACCACCAGACCCTGTAGGACTTCACTGCTGATGTTTCTCCACCCTAAAAAGCAGTACTCTTTAATTCCTACCCTTCATCCACCATCTCATCAATAAAAAATAATTCCCTACAGTCCTGTGGCAAGGATCCTGTGGTTAGGTGTTTGTTTGTTTGTTTTTGTAACCTGGTTAAAGAGTTTTTTGAAATTCAAATGTATTTAGCCTTTGTCCACACTCTTACCAACAGTTCTACCAAACTTCAGAGTCCAGGCAGACAGGATACTCCTTTACTCAAGCCATGCTGAATCTTTCTCTATAGTCTGTTGGTTTTTGTTTTTTCTTCCCATGCATTTGGCAACATCTTCCTACATTGTAGAACACGTCTACCATTTTCCTCTGAGTCAGACTCACTGCTCCACAGCTCCCAGGTTCTCTCCTCAGACACTTTTTGACAGCCAGCACTTCTGTAATGTTTCAGATTATACACCCATGCAACCAAGCATGCTGATACTGGCAGACCAGCACAGGAACAGGGCACAGTTCCCCAGCTGGTAAGTTTGTGGTTCGGGGTAACAGTGAACAATTGTTCCTTGTTCTTTGGGACACTCATGATTGTGTAACAATCTGTCATATTGTCTCTTAGGGTAACAGTCCTGGCTGAGCAGCCTTGTGTACTAAGCAGATCCTTTCCTTTTTCTTCCATACTTAGATCATCCTTGTCCTCCGGACCTTCAGCTGGAGATTCTTGCTTTTGCTTTCTCTTATCAAGTCCTTTGCCTGGTTTAAATTCTTTTGAGCCATTTGGGTTATATTTTTGTTCAGAAGAAAACATGCAAAATCCCACAGGCTTCTTCATTCCCTTCTCCACAGCACCAAATAGGTAATAAACTCTGTCATGGGAATTCACAGCTCTTTTTAATCATATATACCTGCCCACACTCCACATTCAAAAGGCAATGGCTCCCACATCTTCAGATGGGATTTCTGAAAATAAAGATATGGCTGTACACCACACAGAGTGCTCATCATGCTGTTCACACAGAGTTAAAGCTTACAGCTGAGCTTAGTTAGGTGTCCACCATCTGTGGGAAAAATTGTTAGAAAAGTAACTACACAGATCAGAAGGGAGTTTTGCTTTGGATTAACATAGGGAATCACACAGGTTTGAGGAGTGTAAGAGCAAGAGAGTAAAGTGGCTAGGAGCATGGGAAGAAAGGACGGGCTCAGCCCTCTGGGAAGCACTGGGCCGTGAGCGTGCCAGCTGCACCCTGGCTGCTCACTGGCTCCCTAAAGGCAGCCCAGATGCAGCTGTAGGTTTGTTGCTGGACACGTGCTGCAACTTGCCACACTTGGGAACAGTTGGTTACTGTACACTTGCAGGGTGACTCCATGGGTTGGATTTACTTGGGAAAATGTTGGCAGTTGGGGGGCTGCAATGATGGCCTCTGTGAGAAGAGCCCATGGGCTTCCTTGTGCTGGACACAGCTGGCCCTTCAAAACAAACCCACTGTAGGACACATCTGAACCCACCTCTGGGGAAAAAACTTTTAAGGAGGGGAAGAAAAACACTGCAGCCGCTGCCTGGGCATCCCAGGGAAAGCAAAGGCTGGGCTGACTGGTCTGTGTGTGTCTGAGTGAGCTGGTTGCTCACAGGACTCCTAGGGTGCCGTGTAGCCATGCTACTGCAGTTTAAGGCAAGGCTCCCTCTGGTGAGAGGGCTCAGAGAGGGGCAGCTGGATGCAGCCCACACAGCTCTGACGGCAATCGGAATGTTTGCGTAATAAGGAATTTGTTGGACCTTACAGAGCTGTTTATTCAAATGATAACTTTGTGTATAGTTGGCAGCAATCTTGGATTCAGCCCAAGTCATACATGGCATTTTTCCAGCAAATAGGGGTTGCGGTAATTTTACTTTCCTTGTAGTCACGGATATGATAGGGGCTTGCTGAGTCTGAGTCTTTACTATTCCCTTCTGCTTCTAGCTTTCTGTTTGCACAGCTGTAATCTGAACATTAATGAGCTCCTTGAAATCTGGAATTAAGTTCTCCCATTCTCTCCGTGGTTCCGCAGAGTTTGCTGGTTTCAGCCACTATAGGTTACACGTTTAAAAATGCACAATGACGGCAACAAACACAAAGCATCATTCCAAGCAAACACTGGAGTAAATAATTAAGTTCTGTAAAGCCACGATGTTTCAGAGGAAAGAATTAACAAAAATAATTGGAGGTGCTGGATCTGTCTTACCTTAACAAATCTTACACCCACCGGAGCTGTTTGCATGCTCTGTGGAAATATTCTCATACACTTCGGAATGAGTTGGATCAGACTCAGCCATTTCAAAGAAGTCCAGTAATTAACATACAGTCCAAAATAATTAAGCTGCAGTAAATTGTCTCAGAACAATTTTAAACAATAAAAATTAAAAAATTCCACCAAAAATATGGTTTGAAATTTGAAATTATTCCATCACTTTTTACTCACCTGAGCAGTTGAATACAGGGCACGGTCAATTGTTTGCATGGCTTCCTTACTGTTATTGAACATCAGTACAAATCTAGCATTCTGGTAATCATGTCCTCACTGGAAAGAAACCACATGTGAACACAGCTTCCTCCCAAATCACGCACATTTTGAAAATTAAGATAGTAAAAGTAAGGGTTCATACACCTGTAAGATGTCCCAGAAAAGGCTCTTCATGTAACCTTACCTTGTTCCTTTCTGTGCATATGTTATGATATCATATTTATTTCCAAATTAATTACATTATATTACAATTTCACCACAGGAATAGGTGACAGCCTGCGTCAAATCTGGTACCTGTGGAGACTGTAGGCTGCTTCCTCTAAGGACACAAGTAGATAAGTTGAGGATAAGCCAGAGAAAAAAAAGATGACAAATTGTGTCCTTAAGACCAGATAAATGAGTGCTTTCCTTTCTTACCTGCCATCAGCTAAAGACTGCTTCTGTGATTCCAGACATACTTTTTACATTTATCCTACTGCCTTGGCCAATAAGATCCTCAGCCTTTGAAAAATTGGGGACCCGATATTTCTTTTTGGGCATTAGAAATTGGCATATATTTGGGATTGATAATTTTGGCTTTCCTTTCTCTGCCTTTATGGCACCACATAATGTAACAGACACACTGCGGAGATACCTGTACCAATAATTGTTTTGAAATACTTAGCATATTCTGTCAACAACACCTCTGAAAGCCGTGTAAAGAAAATGAGATTTCTTTTGAAATCACATCATGAGATAAGATGGGAATCTACTGAAAAATGGCAGTGCAGTTTCACATTATTAAAGACAATCACAACATCTGTGCATCTCAGGAGCAAATCAAATTTGCATAGACGTGCCAACTTGTGTTTGAAAATAAAGGAAATACTATCAAAGAAACACGCTGTCAAACACATTTTCTTGTAGATATAGTATCCAAGCACTGATGACTGAGATGAATGATTTAATTAGAATTTGAATTGTGCAGAGCTTGTTTTATGCTAACATGAAGGAAAAAAAATAGAAAAAAAATGATTCTGTCCATTTTTGTTAGCCTGTGGCTTTTGTTGACATTACCATCAATACAACTTCAAGAATAAAGGCTTCCTGTAAGGCAAATAAACAAACCTATTTCTATGTAATTATTATCATATGTCAGGCAGTGAATGTTGCAAGCTGTGATGCTGCTTGCTAAATGATTGACTGCTAGACCATGGAATTAGCCTTTAGAAATGCTTTGCCTGGAGTGCTGTTTGTTTCTGAAATCAATTATGGAGCAGTAATAAAGAGGACTGTTGTTTTTGTTTTTGTTTTTGTTTTTCTGTAGGTGCCAAAGAAGATGAAATGATGTCAGGTATCACCCCCTTGTACTCTGATACAGAAGCATATCTAGCAGTGCTGAATGAATCATGACTTCTAGTGACACTTCTTCAACCATAGCAGGATCCAATACAGAAAGAAAAAGTATATTTTTTCAAGTATTAAAGTGCCACTAAGAACACACAGGCTCAACCAAACAGCAATTGGGAGATGAAGAAAAGAACAGGTGACTTACACAGGTCTGTTCTGTGACCATGACAGAGGGTGGTGACACTGGAACTGGTTGCCCAAGGAGGTTGTGGATGCCCCATCCCTGGAGGCATTCAAGGCCAGCTGGATGTGGCTCTGGGCAGCCTGGTCTGGTGACTGGTGACCCTGCACATAGCAGGGGGGTTGAAACTGGATGATCATTGTGGTCCTTTTCAACCCAGGCCATTCTGTGATTCTATGATTCTGTGATTTTAGATAGGCAAGGGTAAAGCAAAATTGATTGCTGGGTCTTTCCAGCATGCTGATGGACATGAATGTGTCTAATAAAAGCTTCCTAGCTGTCAGCCAGATTTGTATCTCTTCTTGGGAAATCAAATTAAGCAACAAGCTGACAAAAATCACTATGGCTCAAAAAAACAGTGCTAAAAAAATGTGACTACATATAGGAGCAGGAAAAGATATGGTAATGTCATTTCAAAGGTGCAGTTAAACTCCTCTTCAGTTTTTGAGTCTTTGCTAATCTGAATCCAGTGAGGCTTGTGGTGACTGAAAGAGCTTCTGATAGAGTTGGAGACTGAAAAAAAAGTCCTGTACAATAAATTGGGTGGATTTCATCCAGTTCCCAAGAGAGGCTCATCTTTGGCACAGAATTATTGCTGCTCCTGCCACTAACTGGCATCTGTAATGGCAATCTGAACAGAAAAGCTGAAAGCACTGTCAGAGGATAGAAAATGAAGTTTGTACAGCGTCACTCAGGTCAGGCCTGAGATGATCTTGCAGGAGCAGAAAACTTCTCAGACCTCAACTGCCTGAGGTCTGCAGCTCACACTACTCTACGAAAGCACTCACGTTTCTCCCCGCACCACTTATGGTCACTTGCCTGTCCTTATACAGTTTTCACCACTCAATTACTTGAGCAATACACACAATCTCATACACACACATGTATTTTGTAAAGCACCAAAGTGTTTCTTGTTTTTATTTTTTAAGAGAGAATAAAACGCAATATAAATTACGTAGTATATTCCAGGTCTGTAGGCAGGAACCTCATCCTATTGCTTAAATATGACAAAATTAAATACATAACATTGTCATTACATGTGATCAGTGCTTTGTTCATCTTTTTATTCTTTTGAGATTTCACTGAAGATGACTACAGTCAGTTATTTGATATTATCTGATATTTCTGCAGTATCAGAACATTCAAGTGCAAAGTGGCACTGCTGTGCTATTTGTGAAGTTCTCCACCTTTTCATCTGTTTGCTTTACTTTGACAGCAATTTAAAAAGTAGTCTCCCTTAGAAATATGTACAAGAAAGTGTTTTATATGCAAGCCTGAAAATGCCCATTAGTGAACAAAATACACTTATTCTAATGAGTCTGCAAGCTTTTATCCTCTCAGGAAAAGTATTACACATACAAATAGATACAAAAAATGTCTCAAACCACCTCCTGTAGTGTTGCCTCGTGCTCGCACTACTTGAGAGCTCCCTGCGAACGGTGTACCCTCAACCTATCAAGAAGCTCGTACTCGTATGATGTGGTCTTGAAGAATGCTCTCTTTATTGAACAACACATCCCTTTAGATATCGTTGCTTAGCACTATAGGACCACCTATACAAGGTAGGTCCTCCTATCAGGTTACAGCATGTACTACTTTATTGTTTGAACTCGCAATCGCTACAATTTCGCAATCAATCTCTACTACACTGTAGGAATGAGACGTTACACATTTCGTTTTATCGGTGTCCATCTTTATGAGAATCAACCTTGTGCTCTTGAAAACAGATATTTCATTTACACAGGTGCTTGCAAAGTGCACTTGCCAGCAATCAAACATTTAATAAGAAATGTCAAGGCTACAGCACTGAATGCTGTAATCTGTTACCGTCATATTAATGTTACTTTCAAGAATCAATTTCAACAAATTAGTTAGATGTCTTTCCTCTCTCTAGGCCTTAGCTTGAAGATACTAAAGCTACAATAGCACTTGAACACATTTATTTTTTAATCTGAATTTTAAAGTGAAAATTAAGGTGGTTATGTCATAGAAGGACTACATTTTCATCACAAATATCATCACAACTTGCAGCTGCAGCTCAGCACAGACTTGGGATTAGAACAGCTTCCATCCTCTATTCCATAGCTGAAGTTCTTGGGGAAACAATGCAGAAAAACCTGTACTTGTATATATTTTCACAGCTCAAGCCACTGCCATCAGAGTACAGTTGATATTGCTTCATAGTTTGCTTTATGAGATAACCAGAAAGTCAATAGAATATCTATTGATGTTGAAATTGCTATGTATCTTGTGTTATCTCTGTGTACAGGTGTGGCTGTGAATATCCAACTGAACTCTCAGGTATGTAGCAGTAAGAAGTAAGAAGTAAGAAGTAAGAAGTAAGCAGTATGTTAGTATGTGACGAGGTCCCATACTCACACCAGTTTATTCAGAACTGGCACCTCTACATGATGGCAGTGATACACTGCATTGTACAGGAGTGTGTGCAGCCTTCCCAGGCTCAGGAAGCTATTCAGTGTGTGAGCTGGGAGGTTTGCTTTTATATGAAGAAGATCAAATTAGTTTTAGTTTTTAGCAGCAAATTCAGCACTAGCTGTCTTTCTTTATTCATTCAGCAATGAAGCCCGTTCTTTCAATTGTGATTTATTGGATTGATTTAAAAGTTTACATTTCTTTTTCTGCTTAGTGCTATGTAATAGAGCTTCCAAAGATTTGGGATAAAAAGACATCACTATGTCCTTAGAGAAAGTACAGCTCTACTTCAGAAAAGTTTCTTACAGAGTTTCATTACGTCTGTAAGGCAGGTAACGACAATTGCATCTCTTCATACTCTTCACACTACCCCATATTCATTTGGATGATGATCAGATAGCAGATGTCCATTTCAGCCAGACAGGTTGAGGGGAGGTTGCATTCTTCTGCCATAGGTCATGAAAAAACTTCATGCATAGTCATGCATTCTGAACCTGTAATTGTGAATTTAGGTAGGCTTTGCCAGGCTCAGAATGCATCCTGTTGGCTCCCACCCCCTCTGCCCTACACACCTTTCTGTGAGCCGTGTGACCCTTTCAAACTATCTAGAAGCCTCGGGACAAAGATCTGTGTTTTCTGAATCCTGCAATTCTAAAGGCTTCTGCTGGGCAGTGTCTCACTTTGCTAGTGAGTCCAGTCAAGTCACAGAAAGAACCTCATCTTCTCTCCAGCTCTGCGTACTCTGTTCCTGCCTGCTCCTTTCCAGACTATCAGATGCATTAAGAGCTGCACGTGCAGATTGAACTTTCAATGCAAGGACTGCAAAATCAGTGTCTAAAACCTACCAAACTTCCTGTGCGTGTGCAAATCAGTTGCATAGTGGATCCCATATACTATAGATATCTCACCCTGTGCCTATACTGATTTGCTTATATGTAGAACACATAAGCATATAGGAAGTGGTTGCTTATCTTGGATTTCTGAACATACAGACTCTCAGATATTTAAGAATCCTTCAAAAATGACAGAAAAGCAGTAATTCAGAAGGTGATTCATTGGTAGGGTGTGTGCACCTGGTAGAACAGACTAATCTTCCAATGTGATCATAATGCCAGTTCAGTCATAAAGCCAGACAATTTAAATGAGAAAGGATGCACATTTACAAGAAGGATAAACTGAATTAGGTTCTTAGATTATTTCAGAAAGCTAGGAAATTATTTAGGCAGTGCATAAGATAAGTTGTGAATGGAAAGCCTGAGGGATCACACTGAACTGGAAATCCATGTGAGAAATGGGGAACATGGTTTGTAACTAATCTTGCACTGCTTTTGCTGACTTCCCTAGACAGGACTCTATACGTTTACCCCTACCTAACTTCCTTGGATTAAATGCTGTGTTTTTCTGACTGACTGCGTGTGGAGTGAAGCAGAAAATGGAGTGAAGCAGAAGTTTAAAAAATTAATTCCTCCTCTCCCTCTTATATTCTATGTATCTCTATATATTTGTCTTCTGGAGAAGTTACAAACTTCTTTCTAAGAGACAAAATAGTTACTAATGGAATTCTTAAGCACTGCAACACAGAGAGAAATGAGAATTGCCAGCAGAAGCCAAACGAAACATTATAAAGAGGCCAAAGATACAGAAATTTGAGATTGAGTGAAATCTATCCAGAGGTCTTGTATAACTAAACATTAGGAATTTCATTTAAAAATAGCCTACTAAATGTAAAATATTCCAATACGGTAGATGAAAGTATATCCACAGAAAGGTTGAACCTGCTCACTTTGAAGTCAGTGAGGGTAAAATTCAGGCCTCAATATTGTGGAAAGAAATAGGATCATCCTTAAGGCAAGTAACTTGAGTGTGGTTTAGCCCAAGAATGCCATTAACAGACAGAAAGAGGAGTCTGAGCTGTAAGATAGGCTGACACAGACCTTTCATCTGATGCCCAGTTGCTCTGTTTTTTTCCATCCAGCACAGTAATTGCTACACCGTAACAAAACTCAGTGTTTGACTGAGCATGAAGTAAAATTTAATTGCTATGTAACAGATAATTTGGTCTGAGATCCAACCCTGCCAGCAACTCCTGCTCAAATTTGTTAAAATTTGATTTCATGTGCCTCACAAGTCACACACATACAAGGAGTTGATCAATATAAAACAACGGGAGGTTTGCCTTGACATCAAAAGGTCTTATCAAAAGATGTTCTCAGCCATTTATGGCTGAGACCATGCAATGGGGCTTACTCAAGTGCAGAACTTTGCACCTCTCCCTTTACAGCTTTATGAGGTTTCTGTTGGCTTTATCTTCAAGTTTCCAATAATCTTTCTGGGCTGAAGTTCTGCTATTTAGTGTGTCGTGCACTACCACAATTTAGCAGGCTAATAGTTGTTATCAGTACATTTAGTAATTGTATATTTTTTCTGTATTTGACATTGCATCATAAAAAGGATACTGAAGCTTTTCCTAAAACATGTTTAGTTTGGAATGTCAGATAACCAAGAACAACATGAATACTATGTATCCTTTTTTGGAAAAATCTGGTGTGAGTTCAAGTTATTATTACTTGCATGACTCTCTCCTACCATTCTTTTTCTGTAGATTCCCAATGAAGAAGTACATTCAGTGCATAGGTCATGTTGACAATACTGCCTCACAGAAAAAGGGGAGAAACACTCACGTCCTTCTGTGAGCTAAGCTGTAAGGATAGTAAGCCCCTTAATTGTAAGACTAGTAAGTAAGAGGTGAAAAGAACAGGCAAGAAAGGTGTTGTTTTCATTGGCTAAAGTAAGAATTAGAAGATTATCTGTCCAAGGAACACACACAAAAAAATTATTTCAGTAAAACTTTTAAGTGAGTATGCGAGGCTGCGGACTGGTTATCCTAATGATATTACAGAACCACAGAATCATAGAATTGCAGGAGTTGGAAGGGGCCATAAGACATCATCAAGCCCAATCTCCTTGCTAAAGCAGGTTCCCTTCAATAGCTATCACAGGTAGGTGTCCAGACAGGTCTTGAATATCTCCATAGGAGACTCCACAGTTTTGAACAGCTTTCTACCTTTAAAAAGGAAGTATTATTTATTAGTACTACAGTGATGTACTGGAAGAACTAATCAGTTGTGAAGCACTGTGAAGAAATATACTAGTCATAGCAGGGATATGTCATCTCCACGCCACCATGGCCATTACTACCTGTCTTGTGTCCAAGCATGACCTTCGATGTTTATACACCTTTATGGGGTTAGCCTGCCAGATCTGCAATAAAATCCATGTGATTTTATACCACACTAGTAAAAATAGATTAAACATTCTTTTGCAGAATTAGGCTCTGTTCAGGTATAAAGAGCTGCAAGAAATATATTTTTTTCCATTGGAAGATTTTAATATTTCAAAATCTGGAAAGAAACCAGAAGTGCTGAGACTTCTCATGGCATGATGCCTCAGCTCTGGGGCAGCCTGTCAGCCTTGCACCCTGCATGTCTGAAGAACTGAAATTGCCAAGAAGACAGAAACTGGAGGGTCTTTCCTTCCCAGCTTTCAGCACTCTATCAGCCCCAAAGCTAAGAGGGCTGCAAGCCTAAGGTCCCAGAAGGGCTGTTAAGAAGACAGAGAGGCAAACTGTCAGGCTCTGTTGTCTTGGAAACCTGCCTGGATTCCATTGGAAATTGATCAAAAATGGAAATTCTCTGGAACATTTTGATTTCAATTAATGGCATATCCTGATGAGAAAAATTTTCATCAGAAATTTTCTAGACAGATTGTTCACTGCTGGAAGTAGATAAAGCTATTCCATACCTTTTTTTCTTATTATTATTTTTGCTCACACATGATTTGCTAGAATCAGATTAATGGGCAAATCACTCGAAAGATTTGGTGCTGAGGTTTTACTCCAGGAACCTCTCTCTCTGGCTGAAATCTGTGTTCCAATTTCATCATTAAATCCTCATTTATAAAGAAATTTTATTAAGTGAAGCACACTGCTACTAAAAGATAATCGACTGCTCTCTATTACATTTTCCATATATCTGTCATTGCCCTTATCTTCAGAACAGCTCCTGCACAATTAATTGTACAGGCAGCTTGCCTCTGATTGAGGATGCGCATTAATACTGGATTAGTCTTAAACACAGGAAGGGAAGATTTCCATGGAAAGCTTTGCATATGCTTCTGTAAGCAGTTTGTTCTCACTCTGTGTTCATGTATGTAGCAATTGTAGCAGTGCTGCAAGAAATAAAATCTAATCCTCAAAAAGCAGCTTCAGAAAATGTAAGATTTCCTGGTTATTTCAAATCAAAACCGGTGATATGCAGATAACAATCATTCTGCAATTTAAAATCTGTTTTGAGATTAGGTGGGCAGATATTGCCTAACTGCTGTGAAGTCAATGAAGACCTTATTAATGCAGAAATAGTATTACTTCAAATACCATGGCAACCAAACATCTCAGATACTTCTCAGTGGCTGTATGTACCATGTAAAGGAAGAATAAAATTATTTATATGACTGATCTAACCAAAGTAACAAGCGTGGTAGTTTAACACCCATGGGCAGCACTACAAAGCCACTCTCTTACTTTCCAGCCCTCCTGCCCCACTGCGGGTGCCTCCCCATGGGCTGGAGCTCCTTCGGGCCTCATCCACCCTGCCCTTACCTCAGTACCCTCAGGTCTGCTTCTCTCTCATTTGTCAGCCCTCTCCCCCAGCTGCTGTGCAGCAGTTGTTCCCTCTTTGAACTCTGCTTTCCCAGAGCACACCCAGTGCCATTCACAGCTCAGCTCTGACCCTTTTGGGAATCAGGTCATGTAGAAAAGAGAAAAACAGTGGAAGTTATAGTCCTTGATAGTAGCATTTTGGACTCTGCTTTTCATGAGACATCTGTGAGAAATCTTAGCATAAAAGATTTGAGAAAATTTATATTATGTGTATACAACACTGAAAGAAAAAACTGCATTCAGCTGTACATTGCCCAAATCTAGTGCTGGGCTACCCCAGTGGTTTGCCTTGGTTGTAGTACAGCCCATGGCTTTCACTGAGACTGCAAATGATGGAGTGTCTCTTGTTAAATAAACAGATATGCAAAAGACTTTAGAAAATATGATTAACTTCAGCATGATATTAACATATAGCAGAAATGGTACAAAAAAGACATGCTTCAACTTAGAGAAATCAGCCGTGTAAATACAGTTCGCCTTAGGGAAATCAGCCAAGTAAATATAACAGTGGAAACTCTGTGGGGTAGCAGATCTACAGAGGAGGGTGTAGGAGCTGCACGCAGTCACAGCCTAACACCAATCAACAAGATTGCTGTGGCAAAAATGAAAAAAAACATCATCTAAGAGAACTGTGTGCCATGAATAATTCTGTGTTGGTAGAGCTAAAATAGAGTGGCCAGGTTTGGGCACTGTGTTTCAGAGAAATTGAAAAAACAACAACAAAAAAAAACAACCAGAGAATGAAAGTCTGAAAGACATGCCTACAAACAAGTGTTTAAGCTGAGACATGAATACAAGCCCAACAAATTGTTGAAGAGTTGGAAAACCCCTGACATCAAAGGGTAACTTTTCTCAGTTACTCAGAAACTGAATCTTCCTGCTTCTCATGAGTTCTTTCTTTCCTATGAACACTTCGAAACGGAGATAAGTATTCTCCCAATGTCATTATTTGAACTAAAATTATCTGTAGTTGCCATCATATGGAAATATAAATTTTTACAAATTTACTGAAAGGTATATTGTTTTTTCGTGTGTGTGTGTCAGAAAATCAGTAGCATTGGGTTTTTGCAGCAGCATGAGAAACAATTAAAAGTTCTGATGTACGAAGAGTGAGTGCCCTGGTGCAAAAACAAGGTGTTGGTTCTGACAGGATACCTTGCTTAATGAGATGGTTGTTGAAATGGACTGCACCTCATACCGTATCACTTTGACTATTGAGGTAAGCCTCCTTCAAAAACATTTGAGTTTCATAGACTCACAGAATCCTTAGAGCTGGAAGAGACCTTTAAAGGCCATCTAGTCCAACTCCCCTGCAATGAACAAAGACACCACAGCTAGATCAGGTTGCCCAGGGCCTGATCCAGTCTCACCTTGAAAGTCTCCAGGGACAGGGCATCAACCACATCTGCAGGCATGCTGATCTAGTGCCTCACCACCCTCACTGTAAAGGAGTTTTTCCTTATATCTAACCTAGATCTCCCCTGTATAAACTTGAAACCATTTTCCCTTGTTTTATCACAACAGATATTAGTAAAAGAGTCTGTCCCCTTCTTTCCTGTAGCTCCCCTTCAAATATTGGAAGGTTGCTACCAGGTCACCTCAGAGCCTTCTCTAGTCCATGCTGAACAGCCCAAGCTCTTTCAGCCTGTGTTTCAGCTCTCTAGTAGGAGGAAGTACTCAGTGAGACAAGTTTTTTTTTTTCCTTCAGAGCTCAGAAATCCCCAGTGATTATCACCAGATGAACAGAAACTCACTGCTACATTTGTTTTACTGTTTAGCAAGGCTAAACTTCTGCCCCAGCTGGACTCAGAAGAACTTCTGACGTAGGAGTTTTCTAGCTCCAGCAGAGCCAGAGCCTTATGGCATTCACTGTTAATGTCGCTGTACGACTTTGAGACTCTCGGCAGTTGCAGTGAGATTTGTAGAGGCATAATATGAGCAGGAAGATGACAAGTGAAGAGTATCAGAGGGCGTAGGGATTAACTGAGGAGGTGACAATCCAAGTAATCTCATAGCTTCTCACAGTTCTGGTTCTTTCTGATTCTAGGCTGAAAAATGTTTAATCTGGTCTCTGGATAAATCAGCCTGGCCTGAAGCCAGCTGCATTTGGATCTGCTTCAGTAAAAACAAACCATGTTTGCTACACAAGTTGTATTTTTCACTTTCAGAGCCACTCAGATACCTCTGTTACTAGTTCAGTAACAATCTGTGGTTAGAGCTAGATTGTCAGGCCTTTTTCAGGGATATGCCTGTCAGCATACAGTGAAGGATGCAGTTTCTTTTCTGTGGTTTAGTGAAACACGACAGCAGGGTTGGAGTGATCACCAGTGTCTCTGCTTTTTTTCTTTTACTCATCATTTGAGGCTTAGAAAGATGGGATCCGGCCATTCCATGCTGGTGACATGTGTATGTGAGCTGGCAGAATCCATAATTATAGAGGCTGCTTTCTATTTCTGGATGAAGTGTAATGTTTTTTATTACAGTATCTCCTAAGGGCCCAACACTGTACAAGCTCTACCCTGTAGGCTGAGCTTCCTTGTCTTTTTTTCATGGAGGTTTCTTGACAAGATAGGATTCTCTTCTTTCTTCTAGAAATGCATACACATGACAATTAGTGATGGTTGCTCATGGCTGGTAACACAAGAAGAGCTTTTCTGGACTAAGCACTAAGGGGTGGGTGACGATGGACAAATTGTCCATCAAAGTGCACATTTCTTGTGGAGTTACACAAGTGGAGAAAAACAAAATGATGATGGAGGCTAGAGGCATGTGACTTTTGACAACCTGAAGACAGCTCATTTTCCACCTGCAAATCTGCATCTGTAAAGTAGATTTAGTGCCCTGGTGCACTTAGTGCCCTTAGTGCTGGGAGGCTGGGGGCTCCATCCAGCAAAGCAGAGCACCAACCAAGTCTGAGCTCCCATCACCACTTGGGGAAGAAGCAAGCCTTAGTAGGGGTAAACTTCCTGCAGTGGAGAAGGAGGTCTCAATTTGTGACTAGCTGGCTAAGGGAGGTTGTTTCTTGATGGGGCTTGAATCTGAGGTACTGGTGACTGTTAAGGCTTGTTGGACCCTTGGACTTTCATCCTCTGCTGCTCTTCCATATGACCAGCAATGATATTGGCTAGGGAAAGCATTGAGAATGTCAAGAATAATTACATTACTGGTTGTGATGGTCAAAGCCCTGAGACAGTTTCCTCCTTGATCCTGCTATGGAAGAGAAAGGGTTTGAGGGGATGCTGATAGATGCTGCAGATCATTGGCTGGATGAGCAACTGGCATCAACAGTTTGTTTTGTTTTGTTTTTGACTGTGGGGCTCTCTGAGTGTCAGTAATAGCTAGGAAGAGACAGGATTCACCTGTCAAAGTGGGGCACAAGTCACACTGCCATCTGGCTGGGCAACCAGTGGTAAGTAGATCTTTAAAGTGGAAATGACAAGATGATGACCCACAATCAACCAAGGAAGTGGTGGACCACTTTGGCAAGCAAATTGCATGGGATAATGTGGACAAGATACTTTGTAATCAACAGAACAAGGTGAAAGGGCCCAGTTAAGCAAATGCACATAAATAAGCAAGTACTAATATCACAACATTATGGAGAAAGCTCTCATTTCTTTTCAGGAGTATCAGTGTGACTTGGTGCCCCTCTGAAGTACTTGCACATCCATGCATGCAGCAGGGATAACCAACAGGGGGAATAAGAGATTGCAGGAGGAACTAGAAAAGTTGTGACAAGCAATAAAACTTCATCTGGAGACCAGTATCCCAGACTTACTAGTGTACACTTGAGACTGACACCAAATCCAGCACTGTTCAACTTCTTTATTAGTGACCCAGATAGTGATACACAGTGCACCTTCAGCAAGTATGCAGATGATACGAAATCGGGAGGAGTTGTTGACAGAATGAAATAGAGGAAATTTTATTTAAACATTAAAAAAAAACACACAAAAAACATTTTTACTATAAAACGGAACACACTGCCCAGGGACTGTGGAGTTTCCATCTCTGGAAATAATCAGAACTTGACTTCAGAAAGGTCTGAAGAGCAGAGTGGCCTTTTCAGCATTACATGTTTTGTGATACTGTGCCAAAGCAGGTTAACTGAAGAATAGAAAAGTTACAATTAGCAGGGAATACTGTTATTAAACTTCAAATGGAGGTTTTAAAAGCTTTCAATTCTCTCACAATAGGAAACATGACAAAATAAGTGCTTGTGTCATTTACCAGCTTTTGGAATGCAATTCTACTGCACCGGTAAAGCATATTATTAACTTCTCACTCATTTTTTATTAATGATTCACATCAAATAAAAAACCATTGCTGTACAATTATCAAATTTCAATAAAGGAGCAGATATATTTAAATATAGTGCCTGCAAGGAAAAGAAATGAAACAGTATTAAAAAAAAAAAAATAAACAGAAATAACATCTTGCAGAAACAAAGCATTAATAAACATGAACACAAGCTGTATATGCTCCCTGTGAGAAAGTATGGTACTTGGACAAGTTTCATGGTGTGGAAAATCACGTTATTGCAGGACACTGAACATGAATGCTCACCTCTCAGAGTGCGATTTCTGAATACACACAGTACTGTATCTCTGTCAGTACAGCTACAACTTCCACCTGGTGATGCTTGTTCTTGATCTGAATGAGTATGATCTCAGTCTTAAGTGTTGTTCAGAATCTACTCATCTAAAATTTTAAGATTTTAAGGACTTCTAAAGCTCTTCAGGAAACTGCCTAGATTCAGTGCTATTGTAGGAACCACAAGATCTCCACATCTGCAGTCTGGAGGTGTTGCATGTGGCTGCCATTTTGCTCTTCATTACTGCAGGCATATTTCATATGGTTCTCCAGCTCACTGCAATTTCTTGTAAGCCCTCAAGCCACCAATATTTCACTGTGTCTGCACTAATAACTGTGTGCCAGATGCTGAGACAAATATTCATTGGTCCAATGTGGTAAAAAGAAAAAAAAATTACTAACTTCCACTTCTGTCTAAATGGCAGAACGTCCTTTCTTCATTGACACCAAACACAAGAACATTACATTTCATAAAACGTTAATGTCACCACATAAAAGGAATAGCTTTTCTAATGTTCAACTTTAACAAACAGCATAGGAGGTTCCCCCTGTCCTGCATTTACAGAGGACTTTGTTCTATACCATAGTCAATATAGATGAATTAAATAAGAAACCTTGTAGTGTCAATGTGGCTTTAAATACTTGCAATTATATTAATGCCAGTGGAATTTGGCCCACTTGTATACATAACTCCTTTCATAATCAGATGCCTTGAACTTGAAACAAAGATGGGTATAAATAAAGGGAAGAGATTTGAAAGTTTTGATATGATCGCACCTGGAGTTTATTTTGATTTACTTTAGAAATAGTACAGGATA